>NW_022589745.1:15002118-15422313 GCF_004348235.1 Phoca vitulina | reverse complement strand
CCCCCCCCCCCCCCCCCCCCCCCCCCCCCGCTCCAGATAACAATTACAAGTCCACGTTGTTACATGTGCTTGTGACCTACTGGATATAAGTCAGAGGTTCCCACAACACCCACCTTGGGTTTGATAATTGGCTACAGCAGCTCACAGAACTTATAAAAATAGTTTACTGACTAGATTACTGGTTTATTATTAAAGGATACAATTCAGAACAGCCAAAAAGAAGAGGTGCATAGGGCAAGGTATGGGGGAAGAGGTGTGGAGTTTCCCTGCTCTCTCCAGCACCCTCACATGTTCACCAGCCCAGAAGCTCTATGAACCCCACTGTTTAAGGGTCTTATGGAGGCTTCATTATGTAGGCATGATTGATTATATCACTGGCCATTGGTGATTAATTCAACCTCCAAACCCTCTCCCCTCCCCCAGAGATAAGGGGATGGGGCTGAAAGTTCCAACCTTCTAATTACCTGGATGATTCCCCTGGCAGCCAGCTCCCAGGTTAGAGGCTTTCAAAAAGTCACCTCATTAACATAAAGTTAGATATGGTTGAATGGGACTTTATATGAATAACGAAAAACACTTTTATCTCTCTCATCTCATGAAATTCCAAAGATTTTAGGAGCTCAGCGCTGGGAATGGGGATGAAAACCAAAAATATACTTTTTATTATAATTCACAGTATTGCACTGAGCCTGGTGTACTACCAGGAGGTTTTCTCTCTTTCTTTCTTTCTTTTTTTAGGATTTTATTTATTTATTTGAGATAGAGAGAGAGAGAGAGCACGCGCGAGCGCACAAGCAGAGGGAGCCGCATAGGGAGAGGAAGAAGCAGACTCCCCCGTCGAGCAGGGAGCCTGATGCGGGGGCTCAATCCCAGGACCCTGGGATCGTGACCTGCGCCGAAGGCAGACACTTAACCGACTGAGCCACCCAGGCCCCCCTACCAGGAGGTTTTCAATAATATTTTGTATGTATTTTTCCTATGGGAATGCATCTCTAATTTAATGACAAATGAGAAAATATAAGTAGAAGTCTATAAGTAGAAGATATCAGTAGAGGGCGCCTGGGTGGCTCAGTCGTTAAGCGTCTGCCTTCGGCTCAGGTCATGATCCCAGGGTCCTGGGATCGAGCCCTGCATTGGGCTCCCTGCTCCGCGGGAAGCCTGCTTCTCCCTCTCCCACTCCCCCTGCTTGTGTTCCTGCTCTCGCTATCTCTCTCTCTGTCAAATAAATAAATAAAATCTTTAAAAAAAAAAAAAAGAAGATATCAGTAGATTTTCCTTGACACCATGGACTGGTGGTAATTTATTTTTGAATTTATGAGCATTATTTGACTCCCTGACTCACCACACAGCCTGAGAATCACTCCGACGGCATGCGAGTCATACTCTGGGAATTATGGAGGTGTGGCCTGTCTGAGATAGTACAGAGTCTCCTGGTCCAGTTTTGCCCTTGCCTAAGTCAAAGACATTGGACAAAATGTCCTAGAGCTCCCTGTGTCCAGGACCTATTCTTCTTATTTTAAGTCAAGGAAAGCCCTACTCTTTACTATGCGCAAATGCGAGGACCAGCCAGGTTCTCCCCTCTGAGAAACTAGAACAAGCTGGGAAAACCTCACTCTACCCAGGCATGCTCTTGTTCAGGGAAATGCCTCTGGCCCTCCCTCTAATATTCAGTTGGCTTCTCCTTCGGGGCAACAGGACACACAAGGCTATAACAACACTGGCCTCATGCACAAACATTCAGAGAATACAAGCAAACAGACCCATGGCTACCACAGCTTCCTCATACTAGAACAACTGTTCCTAGAACCCCAAACATACCATGATTCAAATCTCCACTGTTTTATTGCCTGTCATTGGAGAATAGGTAGTTAAGGTTTAGCTAACAGTGGGGTCTTTATTTTGTATAGGCTTTAGAGCAAAGGTGGGGATTCAAGCCACACTGGCCATGTTGTTCCTGACGGTACCACCAGAATGACAGAAGGTAAGTTTGGAAATGATTTTGAGATGGGAAATAGCAGCTTTGGAGAAATGCTCTACTTAAGACTGGAGGCCTCACTTGGAGAACAAGAAATAATTCCATGTTCTGCGAGGTCACCAGCTAAGACTATCTAAGAAAATTTTCCTCATAATTTTGAAAATGAGAAAGTGATATAAACCAATTTTCCACAAATATACAATTTCTTAAGAAACTGGGCTATGTCCTGGAAGGGGAAAGGGAAGGAAAAGGAAGCTTATTATAGCTATGCATAGGCTGGTCCTGGTTCTTGCTTAGCTTTCGTACTGAGATAGGGCTCACAGACCAGACAGTTAGGATGGAACACGACAGGAAACAAAGTGGACGTCACCATGGTTTGCCATCTCCCTGGACACTCTGAGTTGACAGAACAAGCTGAACCGCACGGGGCGGGGGGGAATAAAATCCTTGAGTGGGTAGCATGGGCCTTGGCAAAGAGTGTTCAGGAGGATCTCTATTTTTATTTTTTTTAAGAGTTTATTTATTTGACACACAGAGAGAGAGAGAGATAGTGAGAGAGAGAGAGAGAGTGCAAGCAGGGGGAGCAGCAGGCAGAGGGAGAAGCAGACTCTCCGCTGAGCAGGGAGCCCGATGCGGGGCTCGATCCCAGGACTCCAGGATCATGACCTGAGCCGAAGGCAGACGCTTAACCGACTGAGCCACCCGGGCTCCCTAAGAGACTCATTTAAACCGACCAAAAAAAATAGGTGCAGAAAAAATGCAATAAAGGCACGGGGGAAGATTTTTTTTTAAAAGTCAAATTTTCTGCAAATGCTTATGCTATAATATTTAATTACAAAACTTTAATAAATTCTAGAAAGTGATGCATCAGTTCAGGACCAGTCAGGAAAACAGAGACCACATTGGTTATTTTAACGGAGAGAATGTGGGGAATTGGTCAGGCTGACAAAACAAAAAGCATGAGGAGAAGCATGATGAGGTAGGTAGTAGAGTTAGTAACTACACTTACCACCCCTGGGGAAATCAAGAAAAGAGGGGGACGTTAGCTGAACTTAGAAACAAAGGAGGCGCCCCATGGAGTTGGGACTTGGATCTCTGAGGAGGGGACACCCTGGTTGCTCCTGCTACCTCAGGAGTTTGGAGTTTGTCCCCAGAGAGCAGGGTCCCAGTCCTCTGAGGAGGGGGCACTGTTCAGCCACTCTTAGCCCTCCAAGGGAGTGTCAGCAGGCTGGTTCTAGGAGCAGGCAAAGAAGTTAGAAACTGGAACCAAGTGCTACACTTGGGCTGAGGTGCTGTCTTGGGATCCTTCTGACAGGAATAACAAGTGGAAAGAGTAAGAGGCTTCTCCTCTCTCCCACCTTCTCATCTCTTTCCAGGTGCCCGTTATTGACAATGTTTACCAGGTAGCCCACTGGTGAAGAAGTGTCGTTTGCAGAATCCTAACCTCAGCACCGCCAAGTTTGGAGCTGGGAGACAATAGATTAATAGCACAGATGATGAGAAAACATCAAAATGAGATGAAAGGGATGATTGGAGAGCTAAGGAAAAATCAAAACCAACGGTCACATTGCACCATTGACAATTTGGCTGAAAATTGAATTTATAACATGGAGAAAATGCTTGATGTGATTGTAGTAAATTCAGAAGAAAAAGACAAAGATATTAAAGCAATTAACAAGGAGATGATACATGTGAAGGACAAAGATGTTTCTTTTTTTGTCCCCCAAATTCTTTTTAATAGTGTCTTCTCATCGCCTTTAACTTGTACAAGATGTTTCAAACAAGACTAATTCTTATCCCTGAAGTAGAAAAATCTATCAAACGTCAGAGAAAAAATATTCAGGGCTGTTATACAGAAAAATTTCCCTGAAAAGATTAAAGAACTTAATTTCAAATATCAAGGTTATACTGTAATACTGTTAGGAAATCTGTTAGGAACTGATTGACAGCGAGATATATTGCGGTTAAGACATCAAACTTCAGGGGTGCCTGGGTGGCTCAGTCGTTAAGTGTCTGCCTTCAGCTCAGGTTATGATCCCGGGGTCCTGGGATAGAGCCCGGCATCGGGCTCCCTGCTTCTCCCTCTCCCACTCCCCCTGCTTGTGTTCCCTCTCTAGCTGTGTCTCTCTCTGTCAAATAAATAAATAAATAAATCTTTTTTTTTTTTTTTTTAAGATTTTATTTATTTATCTGAGAGAGAGAATGGGCGACAGAGAGCATGAGAGGGGAAGGGTCAGAGGGAGAAGCAGACCCCCTGCTGAGCAGGGAGCCCGATGTGGGACTCGATCCCGGGACTCCAGAATCATGACCTGAGCCGAAGGCAGTTGCTTAACCAACTGAGCCACCCAGGCGCCCCAATAAATAAATAAATCTTAAAAAAAAAAAAAAGACATCAAACTTCAAAAGTAGAGAAAAAAATTCTTTTTTTTTTTAAAGATTTTAATTATTTATTTGACAGAGAGAGAGATAGCGAGAGAAGGAACACAAGCAGGGGGAGTGGGGGAGAGAGAAGCAGGCTTCCCCCGAAGCAGGGAGCCCGATGCAGGGCTCGATCCCAGGACCCCAGGATCATGACCTGAGCCGAAGGCAGATGCTTAACTGACTGAGCCACCCAGGTGCCCCGAGAAAAAAATTCTTAAGTAGTTTAAAATCAAATCAGCCTAAGACCTTTCCATAAGATTCTCATATAAGAACAGTGTCCACAAAGTCCTCGGGTGTGAGGGTGGTGGGGGGCGGGGGGACAGCAAGACTCAAGAATAGTTGTTTAAGGGGCGCCTGGGTGGCTCAGTTGGTTGAGCATCTGCCTTCGGCTCAGGTCATGATCCCAGAGTCCTGGGATCCAGCCCCAGAGCCCTGCGTCTGGCTCACTGCTCAGATAGGAGCCTGCTTCTCCCTCTGCCTCTGCCTCTCCTCCTGCTTGTGTGTGTTCTCTCTCTCAAATAAATAAATAAAATCTTAAAAAAAAATTAGTTAAGTTTAAATAAAACAAGAAGGCATTTTTTTGTTTTGATTTCTTTTATTTAAATTCAATTAATTAACATAGAGTGTATTATTAGTTTCAGAGGTAGAGTTCAGTGATGCATCAGTCTTATATAATACCCAGTGCTCATTACATCATGTGACCTCCTTAATGTCCATCACCCAGTTACCCCAATCTCCCACCCCCCTCCAGCACCCTCAGTTTGTTTCCTATGATTAAGTCTCTTATGGTTTGTCTCCCTTTCTGATTTCGTTTTGTTTTATTTTTCCCTCCCTTCCCCTAAGATCCTCTGTCTTGTTTCTTAAATTCCACATATGAGTGAGATCATATAATTGTCTTTCTCTGATTGACTTATTTCACTTAGCATAATACCCTCTAGTTCCATCCATATCCTTGCAAACAGCAAATTTCTTTTTTTGATGGCTGCGTAATATTCCATTGTATATATACACCACAGCTTCTTTATCCATTCATCTGTAGATGGACATCAGGGCTCTTTCCATAGTTTGGCTATTGTGGACATTGCTCCTATAAACATTGGGGTGCGGGTGCCCCTTCAGATCACTACATTTGTATCTTTGGGGTAAATCCCTAGTAGTGCAATTGCTGGGTCATAGGGTAGCTCTGTTTTCAACTTTTTGAGGAAACTCCATACTGTTCTCCAGAGTGGCTGCACCAGCTTGCATTCCCACCAACAGTATAAGTCGGTCCCCCCTTTCTCCACATCCTCACCAACATCTGTCTTCTCCTGACTTGTTAATTTTAGCCATTCTGACTGGTGTGAGGTGGTATCTCATTGTGGTTTTGATTTGTATTTCCCTGATACCTACTGATGTTACGCATTTTTTCACATGTCTGTTGGCCATTTGGATGTCTTCTTCGGAGAAATGTCTGTTCATGTCTTCTGCCCATGTCTTGATTGGATTATGTGGTTTTTGGGTGTTGAGTTTGATAAGTTCTTTATCGATTTTGGGTACTAGCCCTTTATCTCAAAAGACATTTGCAAATGCCTTCCCCCATTCTGTCAGCTGTCTTTTGGTTTTGTCCACTATTTCTTTTGCTGTGCAAAAGCTTTTTATCTTGATGAAGTTCAAATAGTTCATTTTTGCCTTAGTTTCCCTTGCCTTTGGAGACGTGTCTAGAAAGGCATTTTCAAAACTTAAGGAGTATAAGGCTGTCGAAAGATTGCAAACACACACAAATTCTTTGTAGCTTCTCCCATCAAAAGATGAAGTCTGTTTCTTCATCTTTTAAATCTGGGCTGGCCTTATGATTTGCTTTGGCCAATGACACAGCAGAAGGGACATGACGTGAATTCTAAGCCGGCAGCTTCCATTCTCACTCTCTGCCACCGCTGTGAACAAACCCAAACAAGTCTGCAGGAGGGGCTACAGGTGCCTTGGCTGACCACCAGACCTGAGCCATGCAGCCCAGCCAGGTTTGATCCTGGCTGACCAGTTGCACAGGTAGGTCCAGGAGAGATCAGCTGAACCTCCCAGTTGAACCCAGCCCAACTGACCAACTCACAGAACCGGGAGCTAGGAAATGATCATTGGGGCTGGTTTGTAACCCACATAAATAAAGGCTCACTGATAAATGATGAAATCCCTATAACTGAATCAAAATCAAGTCAGAAATGAAGAAGCCATACACAGTAAATACATTTAAATACTGAAATTAAGAAAAATCAATAGGAAAATGATGGATAAAAATAGAATGTAAGTATTATAAACCCTGACAAAGTAAAAAATAATATGATCCCAAAATTAGGAGGTACAGGGAAGCTAGCAAGGAACTCGCTACTGAGCAATATTGAAGCACATAGTTGAAAAAGTCCCTCCGTCCTATTAGGATTTTTTTTATCATTCTAACTTTTGAGAAACCTTTTACAAATCAATCTCTCTTATAATGAAGAAACATGCATCTGAGCAGTTTCTTTCAGTTCTTTTGTTAAATCCAAGTAAGACTAAGTTCAACACTGTATTTTAAAAATAGCATGTGCAAGGGGCGCCTGGGTGGCTCAGTTGGTTAAGCGACTGCCTTCGGCTCAGGTCATGATCCTGGAGTCCCTGGATCGAGTCCCACATCGGGCTCCCTGCTCAGCAGGAAGCCTGCTTCTCCCTCTGACCCTCCCCCGTCTCATGTGCTCTCTCTCTCTCTCTCATTCTCTCTGTCTCAAATAAATAAATAAAATCTTTAAAAAAAAAAAAAAAATAGCACGTGCAAACTGAGCCTATTCCTGTCCATTACTCTATGTAGCTCTCTATCTGTCCTTCTCTCTGTATTTATGCTTGTCATAATGCTGTTCACCACATGTGGATATTAGTATTTCTGTGATACTGAAATTGGGATGGCTTGAACTTTTATTTCTTGAAATTTTTATAAAAGGCTTATATTATTTTTATAAAAACAACAAATTTGTAAAAAGAGTTTACAAGAAATTTCATTAGCAGTCCCGGTGGAAAGCGGCATTTTCATAGGGAATATTAAAATGGCATTATGCTCTAAGATGTGGTCTATCTAAACTAGTGGTATGCAATGGCTACATGCTATAACCACCAGGGAATGTATTTAACAATATCAATATCCAGGCTTCAGCCAGACCAGAACCATTCAATCAAAATCTCTGGGATGGGGCCTGAGAATGATATAATTCAAATGTTCCCCCAGGAGATTCTGATGTGCAACTCTGGCTGAGAACCACTTGTCTCAACAAGCCATACAGACACATTCCTAAAATGCAATGTGTGTTGCTGGAAGTCAGGCTCCTCATTCCACCCTACGCCTTTTCCAGCCCACAGGGACATCCAGAGGATCTGTTACTAAAGAAGACAGGGAGAACGAATATTCTGGGTGGGCTACTAGCAGATAGGATGCCTGTCAGCACGAACTGGGGGCAAGATGCTTTCTTGTTTACATCCAGAAGGAGAAAGAGCCTGGCTTTTTCCCCCCAGATGCTCTGAGTTGGCAGGTCTTTGTGTCCCACAGGTTCTAAATGAATCCACTACAGAACCAGTTCTTATCAAGTGAGATGGAATTATTGTGATTGGTTTACCAACGCTTCTTAAACTTTATTATGTAGAGGAATTGCCCAGGAATCTTGTTAAAATGCAGATTTTGATTCAGTAGGTCTGGAGTGGGGCCAAGAGTCTGCATTTCTAACAAGCTCCCAGGTGATTAGAATGGCTGTCAGGCATCAATTACAATGTCCACCTTAACTATCAAGCACACCTGATATTTACAGTAGCTGAGGAATGCATTCTTTCCTTGTAGGTGAATATACAAGAGAAGCCAATTATTATCAGAAGGTGCCTAATGAGCAAAGCCAGATTGCAAAGCGTGTATGAAGGCACAGAAGCAAGGAACTGGTCACGTGCAGGGTGAATCAGGAGCTGGAGGTAGGCAGAGTCAGATCGCTGAAGGGTTGGACTTTCATCTGTATTCTGCAGAGCACAAAGCCTCTAAGAGATTTAGCATGAAAAAAAGTCTTTTAGAGTCAAATTTGTTTGGGCAGTGTTGTACACTATGTCCCTCACTTGGATATTTACAATGCATAATTTGATTTTAAAGATACTAAGAAGCCTTTTGTCAAATAAAGATAATACCTCATAAACAGTACAGGTTATATAATTTGTGGAGCCCAGTGCAAAATGAAAATTTATCTTTTCCAAAAACTTAAGATTTTCTAGATGACAATGACGGAGCATTAAACCAATTGTGGAAGTCTTCTACTAAAGCTTCTAAAGCTTCAGGCCTTGTGGGACTGCAGGTCACATGCCTGTGAAGCTGCCCTGTTCATGGGGATATTGGGAGCATTAAATGAAATAATGTATGGAAAGTGCTTTAGTGCTTACATGCTGTAAGCATCACTACCAAAGCTACGGTTGGGTCTCAAGCCTGGAATCACCACTACCAAAGCTTACATACTGTAAGCTTACATACTGCAAGCACTAAATAAATAAATAATGATGGTGTTCACACAGCTTTTAGTTAGGACTCTTGGTTGTAACAAAAACTCACTTCATTAAGCTTAAGCAAAAAAAGCAGAATTTATTATAATGATCCAGGTATGTGTTTCAGAATCCAAGAGTAGGGGCGTCTGGATGGCACAGTCATTGGGCGTCTGCCTTCGGCTCAGCTCATGATCCCGGGGTCCTGGGACTGAGCCCTGCATTGGGCTCCCTGCTCCACAGGAAGCCTGCTTCTCCCTCTCCCACTGCCCCTGCTTGTGTTTCCTCTCTCGCTGTCTCTCTGTCAAATAAATAAATAAAATCTTAAAAAAAAACCAAACCAGAATCCAAGGGTAGAAGCAGCTAGCAAGGTACAGGAACAAAGGGAAAGAGAGGCATTATTAGGACTCTCCTTTTCTCTCTGAACTCAAGTTTTCTCTATGGGTTCCCTGTCCACACTGTGGGACAAATCAGCCCAGAGATGCCAGGTTCAAGAGACTTCCCAGAGGGAGATTGGGGTCTCTTAATCCCAATTCCACATTCTGAGGGAGGGCTTCTGATGGCTCCATCTATGTTCACCCAGATTAAACAACTGTACATAAAAACTCTTCAGCTATTATCAGCCCAAAGGAAGGGGAAGAAGGCAACATATGTACATCCCAGTGTCTCCCATTCTTACTTGATCATGAGACATTTCTTGAAGAAACATCTATTAGTATTGAACAGAACATACTTGGGAAATGCAGTTGTGGGTGACAGGAAGCAATGGAATGGCTAAAGGAGAGGCAAGAGAGCCAGGAATCAGATTTTCATTTTAGATGGCAGGGAGCAGAACTGACTAGAGAGAACAAGACTGAACACAAGAAGGCTAATTAAGAGCCTGCTGTAGAAATCCAGACCTGGCATGCAAGGCTAGTATTAATGATACATGAGGAAAAACTCTCTCCAGAAATACATGGGAAATGAAAATCCTGTATGAGGAGGGAGGTATAAGAGAAAGAGACAAGGATGCTTCAAAGGACTAACTTGGGGTACTCAATAGGTCATGGCACTATCAACTGTTGAGATAATACAAGAATTGGGGGTGGGGGATGGGTGTGAGTTGTTTTTGTTTGGTGCCAGGAAGAATATTCAAGTGGAAATATCTAGAAGCCTGGAATGTGGGCCACACGTAAAGGCTTGAGACAGATTCAAATGTCACACATTTTCGATAATAATTAAAAACGGAAAAGCTCAGGCATTCAGCATATGATTGTTGAACACTACTATGGCCCAAGCCCTGGGGGACACAACACACCTGCCGTGAACGAAACACACATGGTCCCTGCAGCCCCTCATGGAGCTTACAGTCGCCCAGGAAGATAAATTAAAAAGCACTCCGTTTCAGAAATACAGAATGTCAGAGTTGTGCAAACCATGGAGAGCAAGGTGGACACAGTGCCGGTGCCCCTACCACATTACAGCTGTGTGACAGGGGCACACTACGGTTGGGTCTCAAGCCTGGAATCACCACTACCAAAGCCACGGAGCCAGGATGGCAGCGCGGGTTTGTCTCTAACTGCTGGGGGTGGGGGCCGGACAGGGCGGGTGCACTCGGCGAGCGCGGGTGATGAAAATCGGCGGCGAGTGAGAATCACTAGCCCAGTAGAACGACCTGAATCTCCTTTGTGTTTACCCCGGCCAAGCAATGTGCTGAGCTGGCTCCACTTGCCCGGGAGGCAACGACTAGAATGACAGTCCACGTAAGGGGTTCACTTTTCCACCCAAAACACGTCTCCACCGTCTTGCTGCGGGGAGAGGGTGAGGATGAAACCCAAGGGCCTGGCTTTCTGTCTGGCTCCTGTGGGTGCCAGCACCCCAGAAGCGAAGTTCGAGGAGTACCGCGCGGTCAAGGGCAATGACACCCGCACAAGCGGTTGGCGGAGAACAATGAGCTACCGGGGAGGAAGCGGAGGGTAAGCGAATTCGGAAGTCGAGGCCCCACGCGGGAAGACAGAGGCGAACGCGGTGCTCGGCGACACCACGCCTGCGCCACCCGAACTCAGGCTAGCGTCCCCGTCTGGCCGCGCCGCCGCCGAGCCCAGAACCAGCCGCGAGCCCGCAAGGTGAAGGCGGGGGAGCGCACGCCTGAGGGACGGCCGAAAAGCGCGAGCGCAGAGAGCGTGCGCACGCGCAGAACTCCCGCCGGCCGGCGCCCGGAGCGCGGGAGAAGCGACGGAAGCCACTGAGAGGAGCCGCACCTCGGTGAGTGCTCCCCCCTCCCCTTTCTCCCGGAGTGCCTTGCGCGCGCCCGGTGGGCGGGGGGGGGAGGGGAGGGGAGGCGGCGGTGGCAGCCATGTTGTTGTGAGTCTCTGTGTCTCACCCTCGGTACTTCGGTGGTTCGGAGGAGGAGGGGGAGGAGAAGGAGGAGGTGGGGTGGGGGGGAGGGAGGTAGGTGGAGAAAGAAGATATTGCCGCCACCGAAGGCGGAGGAGGGAAGGACGGCCAAGAGCGACGCCGCCGTGTGCCCAACGGTCGGTGTCCCCGGCTGAGGCAGCGCGGCCGCAGCAGCCCCGTAAGTCAGTCCGCGTTTGCTCCCTCTCCCCGTGCTCTGGCGGCGCAGGAGCTGGCTTCCCGGGCTTTGTGTGGCGGTCTCGGCGGGAGCAGCCCGCAGGGCGGGAGGGCGGATGGGGCCTGCGGGCAGCCCGGGAAGGCTGCGGCCTGGGGCCCGGGGCCCGCTCGCACAATGCGGGGGGAGGGGTGCCGGAAGGGGGTGTGCGCCCGGCTCGGGGGGGGGCTGCTCGGCTCTCCCGTTTCCTTTCCTCCCCCACGCCACTGCCTCGCGGCGCTGGGGGACCCACCCCACTAGTCCTGGGTTTCTCGGCGCTTGGGGTTAGGGACCGAGCTGTCCGCTCAGCCCATGGTCGTTAAGAGGGGAGAGGCCGGTAGATCCAGAGAAGTGTGCGAGTTGGAAGTGGGCGAAGAGGAAGGAGTGGGTTTATGAAAACAAGTGTGGGAATTCTCGGGGAGCCGAGTGTGTCCGGGAAAAGCTTTCGGCAGACAGGTGTGGGTATGAAGGAAACAGCGACTTGGGTTAGACTCGTTAGGTGCCATTATTAAGGAATGTTATGTTTCTGTTACCGGAACAGATTTCGACACTCAGGTGTATAAATTAAAACGAAAGAGAAGATTAGAAGCTTCAGGCATTTTAGCAATAGTTTTGTGTCTGAATTGGGCCAAATTTTGGGATAATTGTTTAAAGTTTTATTCCCAAACGCGTGTAAAAGTTATGCTGCTTCTGAGAACACAGCTAGGGAAAACCCATTTTTCTTAACTTCGTTTTTCATTCTAACACATATTTAAACGTTCTGGGGGGTTAATATTGCGAGCATATTAGGTGTAATAAGACAATCATGTCAGTTAAAGTTAGGATTTCGGACTTTGTGAGATTTTAACGTAAGAAAACTGGTGATAGGTTTTTTTGGGTAAAGGTTTTTAGGGAAAGCTTTATTAGACAAATGCTTTTAAACGCTTACGAGAAATATAATATCTGTAAAGGTATATCAAAAAACCAATTTTAATAAAGGGAGTTACCTAAGGATTTTAAAAGCTTGTTTACTGCTTAGATTTCGTGTTTAATAGGTGACTCACCATGTGACCTGGAGTATCGGAGGACGATTTAAGGAATTCTGGCTAGGAATCGTAGGACAAATATTTTTAATTGGTTTCTTTTTAAAGATGATTTGCTTCATCTGCACAGGCAGCGTGAATAGTTGATATTTCCCTTCTGCATGAATGTCTTTTAAAGTTCAATTTTTGGTGAACTTAAGTTTTGTAGAATTGTCTTTTGGTGTCCTGAAGGGCGGTTCTTTGTACCCAGTAAAGGTTTACACTGATTTAAAAAATTAGTTATATTTCAGAATCCTGGTTCTTAAGCTTTTAAGTTTTTTTTTCTTATTTGTACAAGTCTGGCTATTTAATCTTCAAGTTAGATTTGCTATTAACAAACTTGAACATTTTCAAGAAAATTTAAACTTTAATTTTTATACATAGTTTACTTAATTTGAGTGCAAAGTTCCCTTAGATGTTTTTAATATTTAGTAAGATTTCCACTTAAAAGTCTAAATTACTGCCATATTTAAATTGGTCTTACAAGGTTGTACACCTTAATAGACCAGTTTTTCTTAGGTAAGCCAAACTATGGAGTCTCAACAAAGGTAATACTAGGATTTTGTTTCTCTTAAACCTTCCATACTTGTTTATAAATCTTTCTGGTGTTGAAATATAATTTGTCTTCCTGTGTAGGTACTTAGAAGTAACTATAATAGAGATTTGGGCCAGGTCTGACATCCAGATCCAATCTAGTCAGTGACCAGATAGTCTTGCTTTTTATAGACATTGACAAGATCTTCATAATTTTAAGTGGAGGTTGGTTCCTGTCTCCTGGACTCAAGTTCTCCATACTTCCTAATTCAATGACCTTTAAATTTGTTGGATTTTTAACATAGCAAAATAATCTGTATTTTTTTTCATGTTTTTAAGGTTTAGGATTTTAAATATCTGAGTGTATCTCGTATGGCTTTGGCTTGCAGTTTGTGGCTGTTTTACTGACGTGTGTGATTAATATAAAAATTGTACCAATAACTAAAATTGGTTTGTGATGTATTAGATTTCTTGCTGTTTTTAAGGCATTAAAAACAGTCTGACTTGGCTCCTGTTGTCCCACTTGACTCTTGTCGGACGAATTTGTAAGAAGGAACTGATAAGAGTTTGACTTAGCCTTTCTCTTTTTCTCTTTGGAAGTCTGCCCCCTGCAGAAAGCACTTTGTTCTGCTTCTTGAGGCCACCATGATAGACTCTGCGCCTTTTTGGAGGACCATCAGTTGTCCAGTGCTATCTCTGACTGGTTTAGGATAATTAAGGGGTATGGTGGTAGGAACCCCACTGGCCTAGGTCTAAATTAGTCGTTCCATTGTACCTTGGTCAGTAAAAGGAGATAGTTGAATTGCTATCAGTCTAGTTCCTGTGTCTCTCACTTCTGAATTCTGAAGTGGTGGAAAAAGTTTTCCTTCAAACCTTATCATTTA
The DNA here is from genome assembly GCF_004348235.1 of Phoca vitulina. Lineage (NCBI taxonomy): Eukaryota > Metazoa > Chordata > Mammalia > Carnivora > Phocidae > Phoca > Phoca vitulina. The sequence continues at coordinate 15,408,342 of NW_022589745.1, read as the reverse complement.
GAAGCTAATATTTTAATAATGATTTTTATATTTAGGAAAGTAGAAGGTGTTTTTCACTTAAAATGTATTGCTTTTGTAGTGGGAAAAGTGAATTTACAGAGCTATTACTTTGAAGCCTTTCCAATGAAACAGTATAGAATTATTACATAGGTAGTTTCATGGTAAATGCTTTTTTCTTCTCAGAGTTTCAGGTAGCAGTATGTTTACACATAAGGTTAATGTATTTTTTTTTCCTTAGTGACTTTTTCGTCCAACTCAAAAGATCCAATTTTATAAATAAAAAATTAAGACTTGGGGCGCCTGGGTGGCTCAGTCGTTAAGGGTCTGCCTTTGGCTCAGGTCATGATCCTGGGGCCCTGGGATCGAGCCCCACATCGGGCTCCCTGCTCGGCAGGAAGCCTGCATCTCCCTCTCCCACTCCCCATGCTTGTATTCCCTCTCTCGCTATCTCTCTCTGTCAAATAAATAAATAAAAAATCTTTTAAAAAAAATTAAGACTTGCCTAATTAAACAGTGTCACCTTCTAAAGAATCATTTAATTCTTTTTTTAAAAAAAGATTTTATTTGTGGGGCGCCTGTGTGGCCCGGTCGGTTAAGCGTCTGTCTTCGGCTCAGGTCATGATCCCAGGAGAGTCCTGCGTTGGGCTCCCTGCTTGGCGAGGAGCCTGCTTCTCCCTCTTCCCCTGCTTGTGCTCTTTCTCTCTCTCGCTGTCTCTCTCTCAAATAAATAAATGAAACTTTAAAAAAAAAAAAGATTTTATTTGTCAGAGAGAGAGCACGAGTGAGAGAGCACAAGCAGGGGGAGCGGCAGGCAGAGGGAGAAGCAGGCTCTCTGCTGAGCAAGGAGCCTGATGGCCGGACTCAATCCTAGAACTCTCCCCAGCCGAAGGCAGATGCTTAACCAGACTGAACCACCCAGGTGTCCCGAGTCATTTAATTCTTAATGAAATTGTGGACATTTTTGTCTTTTGTTGACCTTTTTCTTCAATGAAAAGTTTATTTGACCGTTTCCTGGCTCCTTTATTTTTCTAAAGTGCTTTTTTTTTTTTTAAAGATTTTATTTATTTGACAGGGAGAGAGACAGAGAGGGAACCCAAGCAGGGGCAGTGGGAGAGGGAGAAGCAGGGCTCCCGCTGAGCAGGGAGCCCAATGCAGGGCTCGATCCCAGGACCCCGGGATCATGACCTGAGCCAAAGGCAGATGCTTAACGACTGAGCCACCCAGGCGCCCCTCTAAAGTGCTTAAAGAATTAAAGTATGGGTTATTCAAGCATGTTGGCAGAAATCATAGTTTCTTTAGTATATTTCACCTCTGCAGATTTAGCTGCTGTAATCCCATCCATTTTTAGTTTACGTATTACAGATTTTTACTTTTTTTAAAAAAGATTTTATTTTATTTATTTATTTGACACAGAGCGCGCAGACTCCCCGCTGAGCAAGGAGCCCGATGCGGGGCTCGATCCCAGGGCCCTGAGATGATGACCTGGGCTGAAGGCGAGCCGCCCAGGCACCCCTAGATTTTTACTTCTTATTCACTTACTATTCTCTTTTAGAGAGATAAAAGATGTTGGAGTAGAGTACTAGAAAAACATGCAAAGGTGTACACCTTATGTTCATATCCCAGGATTTCGCTTCCAAGTACAAAAAAGGGGAAGAAGTGTGAAGGGAGAAGGGGTAGTTGGAATGTCAGAATACTTTGGACTGAAAATGGGACAGGGAAAGAAAAAAGGCAGTCATTATCACCTACCTAAGGCGAAAGGTGCATTTGAACCACGAAACTTCCCTTCCAGGAAGGGATTGGTGAAATGGACTATAAAACGTTACAAAACCATCTATTGAACACCTGCCCAGGAGAATAAAACCTGCAACTGACTGCCAGAGTATATAAAAAATGGTGTGTGATGTGACAGGGGATGGGGTATAAAAGGCTCTTTTTACACTTTTTTTTTTTTTCTTTTCACATTTATTTATTTGAGAGAGTGAGAGCACACGAGGTGGGGGCAGAGAGCATCCTCAAGCAGACTCCCTGCTGAACGTGGGGCCCAATGCAGTGCTTGATCCCAGGATGCTGAGATCATGACCTGAGCCCAAATCAAGAGGCAGTGCTTCATCAACTGAGCCACCCAGGCACCCCATATTTTTGTGATTTCTATTGTAGTGGACATCTCATATCAAGAGTTTTAGATCTCAAAGTGGTGATCTGTGCTTTTAGGCATGGTTTTTGAAAGACTTATTTAGGGATCAGTGGGATATCCTCTTGACTGTGTAAGATGCAACTGGTTTTATTCATTCAGACATTAAAGAAGGTAAATGAGTAGTAGAGACAAGCTAACCCTAAGTATAGGTCTTTGCTAGGCAGTCAAATAAGGCAAATTGTAGGTAGAGAAAAATATGGGTGGTTTTGTCTGATTTTGTTAAATACCAAAAATTATATACAGATAGGAGCTACTTGTGTTTTCCATTTTGGTGATCAGGTCATTTATTAACATCTATTTAGTGTTTTATCAGCACTTGAAGCCTGAATAAATGTAAAATAGTAAATTTTCTGTAGTACAATCTGAATCTTTAAAACATATAAAATAAGCAAGATTAGAAGTTTTAAGAAGATGATAGCTGCAGTTTTCCCTGGAGATGTTTTCTTGGACCACCTTGCAGTTGAAATACAGTTGACTGCTGAAAAGGAATGCAAGGGGAAAGTCTTAGGTGCCTTCATTTAATCTCTAAGTTAGTTGCTCCTACACTAGCAGAAATGGGAGTACTCTATGTAGGAACTTGCCAAAGATAAATTGTTTGCTAATTTTTATTTTAAGTCTGGTTGAGAAGATGGTCCTGGAGTATTATTTGAGGAGCATTCAGTCCCATTTGTTACTCTGGATATTCTAAGTTTTATCTTCTGATCAGAGTAGACTACCAGAAACTTGCACACATTTTTTTGAGATTTGTAGGCCTGTGATGTGCCAGACTTTCTTTAGATATTGGTGGTACCAGATCCTTGTTAATTGAGTTTATAGCAAAGCGAAGAGTAAGATGATTAAACTTGTGATTGCAGTGCAGTACACTAAGTGCCACGCATATTGTGTTAAAAAAAGTGCGGTGGGGGGCGCCTGGGTGGCTCAGTCGTTAAGCGTCTGCCTTCGGCTCAGGTCATGATCCCAGGGTCCTGGGATCGAGCCCCACATCGGGCTCCCTGCTCCGTGGGAAGCCTGCTTCTCTCTCTCCCACTCCCCCTGCTTGTGTTCCCTCTCTCGCTGTGTCTCTCTCTGTCAAATAAATAAATACAATCTTTTAATAAAAAAAAAAAAAGTGCGGTGGACTCACATAGGTAGACATTGCAGGGGTCAGGAAGAGCTTTTCACATGAGGTCAAGTTAGTCTTTTTTTTTTTTTTTTTAAGATTTTATTTATTTATTTGACAGAGACACAGCGAGAGAGGGAACACAAGCAGGGGGAGTGGGAGAGGGAGAAGCAGGCTTCCCACTGAGCAGGGAGCCCGATGCGGGGCTTGATCCCAGGACTCTGGGATCATGACCTCAGCGGAAGGCAGATGCTTAACGACTGAGCCACCCAGGCGCCCTGAGGTTAAGTTAGTCTTAAAAAGACTTGAGAGGGGCGCCTTGTTGGTTCAGTCAATAGAGCATGCAACTCTTGGTCTTGGGGTCATAAATTCAAGCTCCATGTTGGGCTTGGAGCCTACTTAAAATGGAAAAAAAAAAAAAAGAGTTGGAGAAATTAATTTAGTCAAGAGATAGGTGAAATGGCATTCAGCTGGAGGGATTAGTATGGGTAGTGACCCTGATAGGGGAGAATAGCAGAACTTGACATGAAAATAGGGAAAATTGAAAAGATATGACTGGGGGCACCTGGGTGGCTCATTCGGTTAAGCATCTGCCTTTGGCTCAGGTCATGATCCCAGGGTCCTGGGATCAAGCCCCGCATCGGGCTACCTGCTCAGTGGGGAGCCTGCTTCTCTTTCTCCCTCTGTGCCTCTCTGCCTACTTGTGCTTTCTCTCTCTGTCAAATAAATAAATAATCTTTAAAAAAAAAAAAAAAGATATGACTGGACGGGTGCCTGGGTGCTCAATCGGTTAGGAGTCTGCCTTCTGCTCAGGTCATGATCCCGGGACCTGGAATCGAGCCCCATGTAGGGCTCCCTGCTCAGCGGGAGCCTGTTTCTCCTTCACCCTTTGCCTGCTGCTTCCCCTGCTTGTGCGCATGCACATATGCTTCCCCCTCCTCATGATAAATAAAATCTTAAAAAAAAAAAAAGAAAAATGACTGGAAAGATAAGTAGGGGGACCCACCGGATTTAAAGGCTTTTTCTGATTTGGGTAATCCTGAAAGACTTCGGATATCCAAGATTATAACCTGGGAAGATTTAGACCATATTGTCCTGGAACCCTTACAGAATTAACTGTGGAATTGCTTTCCCTGGATTGTGTTACAAGTTACGTGCATGGCTTTCCTTGAGGGACTGACTATAAAAAATAAGATTATGAAACCTTGCATCTGTTGAGAGAATGTTGTTGGGATTTTCTATTATAATTCTGTGTCCTCTGTAATATCCCATATAAGAAATTTCTTTGAAAGCTTAGTGCTAGAAATATGGTTACCTATGAGGAATTGTTGGTATATTTTTTTTCTATTTTTTAATATGGTTACCTATGAGGAATTGTTGGTATATTTTTTTTCTATGGATTTTTACTATGGATACAGTGAGAATTGTATGTAATTAATTGTTTTTTCCCCTTTTATCTTTGTATCTTCAGAAGTTAAACTTAAGAGTTTACTTACTATTTTGTTACTAATATTTGCTTTGTTACTTTCCTAAGATTAGTCTTTGTTTTAGTGTGTATATTTCCTATGAGGTATTTCACGTACTTTTCAGAAATTGTTATTTAGGGGCGCCTGGGTGGCTCAGTCAGTTAAGTGTCTGCCTCAGGCTCAGGTCATGATGATCTCAGGGTTCTGGGATCGAGCCCCACTTGGGCTCCATGCTCAGTGGGGAGTCTGATTCTCCCTCCCCCTCTTCCCCTCCCCCTCTTCCCCTCCCCCTCTTCCCCTCCCCCTCTTCCCCTCCCCCTTTTCCCCTCCCCCTCTTCCCCTTCCCACTCCTCATGCTTTCTCTCTCTGTCTCAAATAAATAAAATCTTTAAAAAGAGTTTTTTTTTTAAGGGGCACCTGAGTGGCTCAGTAGGTTAAGCATCTGACTTTTTTTTTTTTTTTGAGATTTTATTTATTTGACAGAGAGAGACACAGTGAGAGAGGGAACACAAGCAGGGGGAGTGAGAGAGGGAGAAGCAGGCTTCCCGCAAAGCAGGGAGCCCGATAAGGGGCTCAATCCCAGGACCCTGGGATCATGACCTGAGCTGAAGGCAGATGCTTAACGGCTGAGCCACCCATGCACCCCAAGCATCTGACTCTTGATCTCAGCTCAGGTCTTGATCTCACAGTTGTGAGATCAAGCCCTGAGTTGGGCTCCACACTGGGCATGGAGCCTACTTTAAAAAAAAATTTTTTTTTTTTTATTTAAATGCATATAAAACAAGTTTCATCATTTAAAATCTACTCAGGAATAGACCTTTTTTTGGTATATAAGGTAGTCCTGGAAACTTAACAAATTTGGTTTCTCTTTTCAGACATTGTAGCCTAGGCATTTGTTTTTTTTAAGTTATTTATTTATTTATAAAGATTATTTGTCAGAGAGAGAGTGAGCGAGCACAGGCAGAGGAAGTGACAGGCAGAGGGAGAAACAGAGTCCTCGCTGAGCAGGGAGCTTGATAGGGGACTTGATCCCAGGACACTTAACCAACTGAGCTGTCCAGGCATCCCTATCTATCTATCTATCTATTTTTTTAAAAGATTTTATTTATTTATGTATTTGACAGAGAGACAGCGAGAGAGGGAACACAAGCAGGGGGGAGTGGGAGAGGGAGAAGCAGGCTTCCCGCTGAGCAGAGAGCCCCTTGCGGGGTTCCATCCCAGGACCCTGGGATCATGACCTGAGCCGAAGGCAGACGCTTAACGACTGAGCCACCCAGGCGCCCCGCTATTTATTTATTTTTTAAACTAATTTCTATACCCAACTTAGGGCTGGAACTCACATCCTGGAGATCGAGTCGCATGCTCTTCTGAGCCAGCTAGGTGGCCAGTAGGCATTTGTTTTTTTGTTGTTGTTTTCTAAGTAACTACTTGGAAAGTTTTTGTTTTTTTTAATTGTTTTTTTGTTTTGTTTTGTTTTTTATTTACTTGAGAAAGAAAGAGAGGGAGAGCACAAGCAGAGGGAGCAGCGGAAGGAGAGGGCTGAGCAGGGAGCCCGACACGGGGCTCAATCCCAGGACCCTGAGATCATGACCTGAGCCGAAGGCAGACGTTTAACTAAACTGAGCCACCGAGGCGCCCTGGAAAGTTTTTTAAAACTAAAACATGTTTAAGAAATTGGTTAGGTCATCTCACTTAAAGTTATTGGGGGAAAAAGGGATCACCAATTAAAAGCTTGTTCTTGAATATTTGAGGAATTTTAAAAATCACAATTCATACTTATCACCTAAAAGATTACTCTTACTTAATTGAAAAGTTTGTACAGCTCATATATTTTTTCATAGATTGTTCATAGTAGTCATCATAAACTAAATATATTTTAAATGTTTTAAGTTGTGAGTTTTCCTAGACAAAAATTAAGAGTTGAAATATGTTATATAATTGACTAATTTTTTTCTTTTTCTTGGAAATGACTAGAAATACTGCTCAAAATAACTTCTTTTTTTTTTTTTTTTTTTAAGATTCTATTTATTTATTTGACAGAGAGAGCGAGAGAGCACAAGCAGGGGGAACAGTAGAGGGAGAGGGAGAAGCAGGCTCCATGCCAAGCAGGGAGCCCGATGCGGGGCTCGATCCCAGGACCCTGAGATCATGACCTGAGCCAAAGGCAGACGCTTAACCATCTGAGCCACCCAGTTGCCCCTCTTATTTTTTATTTAAATTCAAGTAATTAACATAGCGTATTATTAGTTTTAGAGGTGCATTGTTCAATTCTTATTTTTGAAGCACTGGAAGCAGTGCTGCAGTAACTGTTGTTACGCTGTTCATTCTTTTCGTGTTGGTGCTGTTTATGTAAGGTAAATTCCCAGAAGAGAAATTCCTGGGTTAGAGGATTTTATGTTGATTTTTTTAAACAAGAAAATATTCGCTCATTATGGTAGATCATTAATACTCTAGAAAGCACTTATATTTTAATTTCATATATTATCTCGTTTATTTTTCACAGTAATCCTGTGAGGGAGGCATATTCTCATTTGCAAACGGGAAAAGAGGACCAGTGTTCAACTGTTCTGAGTTCGTTCACCTAGTTTGGGACAAACATGGAACCATATTCTAGATCTTTTGATTCAGATTCATCTGTTACACCATGATGAATGATTAAAAATTTTTTTATTTGGAAAACCAGCAGTGTGTGTGGATATATTCCTTAGCTATAACTGTTAACGGTAATGTGTAAGGGCTCAGTCCTATCCATACAGGGAAGCATCATCTGGAGAACTTAAAAAAAATACTAATAAAAATCTATCCCTGTTTCCCTGCCCGGACTAATTCAAGTAAGTTTTATATAAGTGGGAACTGAGTGTGCAGTTTTAAATCTTCTACCTAGATTCTGATGCACCAAGGTTTTGAGAACTAGTGGCCTTAAAATTGGGGGTACATGAAAAATTTCCAAAATGTTAGCACATTTAGTTTTCTGGGAATCAGTTAACAGGTCATCCTTATATATATATACTAAGAAATGCATACCTCTGATCCATCCCAAATCTTAATGTGGTATGTTTTATAGACGGTTAAGCCTTTAGGGCACAAAACTTAAAAAGTTAGCTTCCTTTAGTGGTTTAGCTCATTTAGTCTTAATTCATTCACATTGCTGTTAGGAATGAAAACATAGGATAGAACTGTAAGTATTTTGGCTTCTATTGGGAATTCAGATCAGTGATTGGGCAATAGGAGTAATGGCAAATTAAAAAAAAAAACAGCTCACCATGGGATGTCTGGGTGGCTCAGTCGTTTGAGTGTCCAGCTCTTGGTTTCAGCTCAGGTTATGATCTTAGGGCAGTGGGATAGAGCGGTTCATGCTCAGCAGGGAGTCTGCTTAAGCTCCTCTCCTCCTCCTCCGCTCATGCATGCACTTTCTCAAAAATCTTTATTTTTAAGATTTATTTGAGAGAGAGGGAGGGCGAATGGGGGGAGGGGCAGAGGGAGAGAGAATCTCAAGTAGACTCTGCATTGAGCATGGAGCCAAGCATGGGGCTCAATCCCAAGGCCCAGAGATCATGACCCGAGCCAAAATCAAAAGAGTCAGGTGCTAAACCAACTGAGCCACCCAGGCATTCCAAAATAAATCTTTAAAAAATAAGATAAAAGTTTAAAAAACAGTTTGTGTCTTCTTTCCTAAGCCTTTCTCAATACTTACTAAGCTGAAACAATACTATGAAATTTACTTTGAAAGCAAGAAATATGGGGGCGCCTGGGTGGCACAGTCAGTTAGGCATCTGCCTTCAGCTCAGGTCGTGATCCCAGGGTCCTGGGATCGAGCCTTGCATCGGGCTTTCTGCTCAGCAGCAAGTCGGCTTCTGCCTCTCCCTCTGTGATCTCTCTCATTTTCACTCTCTCTCAAATAAAATAAATAATCTTAAAAAAAAAAAGAAAGCTAGAAATATGTAAATCATGTTTATCACAGCATACTGTCAAATATATTGAGGAATTTAAAAGGTATGATTTGGTTGGTTCCTTGTTTTTTTTTTACACACTGAGGAATATATCAGAGTAGGGTAGAACTAACCTACATGAAGTGGTTAGAAACGAAGTGCTAGCTACATAAGTACAATGCCTTTAAATCAGGTGAGAAAATATTTAGATCTACAAATTAGATTTTGCTTTCTTAAAACCCAAAGTGTCATGAAGGTGTGGCTAGAGATATTTACTATAGTAGGTATTGGGTATACATGTAAATTCCTTTATATTGCCTTAAAAACCCTTAGAGGTTTACAAATAAGACCAGAATATTTTTCTTTTAAGTGATGGCCTAGTTTATGGAAAAGATGTTTTTCTAGTGTGTTTCTTTGTAAGTCGTACATAGCTTATGTATAGGTGTACTTTTTTTTTTTTTAAAGATTTTATTTATATGACATGGGGGTGCAGGCACAGGCAGGAGGAGTGGCAGGCAGAGGGAGAAGCAGGCTCCCTGCTGAGCAAGGAACCCGATGTGGGGCTGGTTTCCAGGACCCTGGGATCACAACCCAAGCTGAAGGCAGTCGCTTAACCAACTGAGCCACCCAGGTGCCCCATGTATAGGTGTACTTACGAAATACTTGAGTTTTACCACGTAAGGCCATTGATTTCCAAGCTGACTGGACAGTAAGAACTATATAAATGTTTAGTGATTTCCAGCATGTATATATTTAAATATTTTCTTCTTTTTTTTTTTTATGATTTTATTTATTTGACAGAGAGACACAGCGAGAGAGGGAACACAAGCAGAGGGAGTGGGAGAAGGGGAAGCAGGCTTCCCGCCGAGCAGGGAGCCTGATGTGGGGCTCGATCCCAGGACCCTGGGATCATGACCCGGGCTGAAGGCAGATTCTTAATGACTGAGCCACCCAGGCTCCCCTATATTTAAATATTTTCAAAGAGATAAGGAATGAATGGGAAATATTCAAGGAGTGAATAATTACAGAATGTAAAATAAAAATCATGCATTCCCTTTTCCCAGATGTGTCACTAATAACAGTTGTGTCACAGTTTCTGATTGTTTTCTGTGTATCTGTATATATGTTTTTTTCCTGTTTTTACAAAAGTTGGATGATAGAGTGCTTTTCACCTTGCCTTTTCACTTATATTCTGGCTTTTTTTTTTTTCCATATATGCCTAAATACATTTATCTCATGCTTTTAAATGGACTCATAGTTGATAATGTTACCAGTTTCCCTCTCCCTATTAATACTATCCTTAGTATTCTTCCTTTGATCCCCTCCCTCATTTCATGGAACACTGGTGTGACCAGAATAGTTTGCATAATTGTGTTACATGTTTTTTTCTATCCTAATTCTGATATAGACAAGTTTTAAAGTCTTAACAGGTGGGCGCCTGGGTGGCTCATGTCGGTTAAGCATCTGCCTGCGGCCCAGGTCATGATCCCAGAGTCCTCACTGCTCAGCCGGGGGTCCTGCTTCTCCCTCTTCCTCTGTCTGCTGCTCTCCCTGTTTGTGCTCACGCACTCTCTCTCTGTCAAATAGATAAATAAAATCTTTTTTTTTTTTTTAAAGATTTTATTTATTTGACAGAGACACAGTGAGAGAGGAAACACAAGCAGGGGGAGTGGGAGAGGGAGAAGCAGGCTTCCTGCAATGCGGGGCTCGATCCCAGGACCCTGGGATCATGACCTGAGCTGAAGGCAGATGCTTAACGACTGAGCCACCCAGGCGCCCCTGGATAAATAAAATCTTTAAAAAAAAAAAAGTCTTAACAGGTAATATGTTATTAATACATTGGAAATACCAATTAAATGCCATGGGAATTAAGAAAAAGATTGTTTGGGAGTAGGTTTTGATGGAAAAAGTGGCATTTGAAGCCAAACTTTGAGTTTGTAGTATTTGCATATGAACAGATAAATGGCAAAGACCTGTCCAGGGGACTTGAATAGTGTAAGCAAAAGGATGATGGGGGGGGGGGGGGGAGGCTTTAAGAGAGTTGTATAGTGAACATACAAGCTGACTTACGGTTTATGCTTGGTTGGTATGGAAAAGAACATGGAGCCTTTGGAGTCTTGACAGTATCAAATCTGCCATTTTAGTAGTTTTGTCTGTGAGGATATGGAAATTGGCCACAGTTTCCTTATTTGTTTTTTTTTTTTTTTTTTTTAAAGATTTTATTCATTTATTTGACAGAGAGAGACACAGCGAGAGAGGGAACACAAGCAGGGGGAGTGGGAGAGGGAGAAGCAGGCTCCCCGCGGAGCAGGGAGCCCGATGCGGGGCTCGATCCCAGGACCCGGGATCATGACCTGAGCCGAAGGCAGATGCTTAACGACTGAGCCACCCAGGCGCCACCCACAGTTTCCTTATTTGTAAAGTAAGAATACAGTATCTACTTTGCTGGATAATAGAATTAGATATAATGTGCCTAGTACAATCTCTGGCATGACATTGAGTGTTAAATAAACTTTGTTCCCTGGGGGCATCTGGGTGGCTTGGTTGAGCTTCTGACTCTTGATTTTAACTAAGGTCATGATCTCAAGGGTTGTGAGGTCAAGCCCCACGTCGGGCTCCACGGTCAGGAGGGAGTCTGCTTGAGATTGTTTCCCTCTCCGCACAGGTGCATGCTCACTCAAATAAATAAATCTTAAAAAAAAAAAAAAAAAATTGTTCTCTTTGGGGGATGGTGTCTGATAAAAATTAGTCCAAAGATGTTTGTGTTCATTTGGAAATCAGTTTTTGGGAAAAAAATTTCATATGCCACTTGTCAAAAATACGGTTGAGAAAGTAATCAGGGATACTGAGTTTATACAATAGCTTGGAACCTAAGTCCGTTAACCTTGTGGGGAGTAACTACTTTTATAAGCTGCAGTTTATAAATGTTTGTTTAGAAAGGGGGGAGTGGTTTCAAATTGTGCTTAACCCTCAAGGCCCAGCTTGAATACCATCTGCTGCACATGGCCTTCTGTCATATTGTTATATTTTATTAAGCTTTATTATGGAAATATTAAACACGGAAGTAGAATAATGGATTGCATCTTCAGGTATCTATCATCGATTCAACCTTACGTGAAATCTAATATTTTACTTTTTATAAAATAGTATTTCAAAGCAACTCCCAGACAGCAGGCCAGTTTAAGCATAAATTCTCTGGGGCGCCGAGGTGGCTCAGACAGTTAAGCATCCGACTCTTGATCTCATTCAGTGCCGCTGATGAGGACTTATTAAAATATATAATCCTCTTGCTGTTATTACCACTAACAAAATTCATGAATATCATATATACTCATTCTGTATTTAGATTTCCCTGATTTTCTCAAAAAAGTCTTTTTTATAGTTGGTTTATTAAAATCATGATTCAGACAAGGTTTCCACAATATATTTGATATTTTAGCCTCTTAGTCTGAATAATATTCTTCCTTCTGTCCTCCCCCTTTCCACATTCTGGATTAGACGATTACTTTCTTGTGTTATCTCTTGACTTTGTGCTTTTATATTGCTCATATGTCTGATAAACAGTATTTAGATCTGGCGACTTTATTGACTTTATTGAAATTGGGGTTTAGTGGGTTATTTTTTTGAGACAACTTTTCATAGATGGTGGTGCTGTTTCATATTTTATCATGGGGCATATATTCGCTTGTTTTACTTTTAAGATGATAGCATATTAAATTACTTAAAATGTTAATTCAGAAATACTGCCTTTGGGGGAGCTCATTTCATAATATATCTTTGATATTTCACATGTATCTTTGACTCATTGGAGTCACTTTGTGTTATCTAAGTTTTTTCAGGCGTGTCATCTTTACTTCCAATTTATTTGACCTGCTTCTCTTAGGTGTTATCTAAAAGTTTGTTTGAGGTCGATTTAGTTTGGAGATCTTCTCTAAGCAGTATTTCATGTTTCAAAATAAAAGAATTTCCTTAAGCAGTATTTTATTTCTCAAAATAAAGCAATTGCGAGAATGCCTTGTAAAACAAGAGACTTCGTAAGGACTCAAATACATGGTAATATCCTTTGAGAGAATTTTAAGGAAAAAAAAATCTTGCCTCATATTTGCATATATGTAAGTTAAATATTTATCCTGTTTTGCCTGTTTGAGAATATGTTCTGAGATTTATCCTCAGCTAACACAGTCTTGCATGGAAATTCTTGGTAAATTTGTATTTAGTGGCTAAATGCTGATGTTGGAATAATCTAATTTCTAATCTTATTAGAAGATTTGAGGTAGGGTCTTTGAAGATTTCTGGTTTCTGGGAATCTATATTAATACTTGTGTTTGTGTGTCCAAATTTTATTCAAAACATAAAAACTTGACTTTTCCTTAGTATAGTTGTGTCAGTCATACTGTTTTTTATTGCTGGGAAAACAAGCATCTATAATTACCCCATGAAGTATGTGGGCAAACGAGTAGCAAATATCAAAAAATGTTGATGTGGTTCTTGGCTCAACTACTAGCTAAGTGACTTGGTCAGCACCATTAGAAAAGTGTATGATTCAAGGTAAACAAGCAAAAATGAACTTATTGGGACTTCAAGATAAAAAGCTTCGGCACAGCGAAGGAAACAAATCAACAAAACTAAAAGTCAGCCTTGAGAATGGGAAAAGATATTTGCAGATGAAGGGTTAGTATTCACAATCTATAAAGAACTTATTAAACTCAACACCCAAAAACCAAATAATCCAGTTAAGAAATGGGCAGAAGACATGAATTAGACAGTTTTCTAAAGATTTCCAGATGGTTAACAGACACATGAAACAATGCTCAACATTACTTATCATCAGGGAAATACAAATCAAAACCAAGATGAGAGACCACCTCACACCTGTCAGAATGGCTACAGTTAACAACACAAGAAACAACAGATGTTGGCAAGGATGCAGAGAAAGGGGAACCCTCTTGCACTGTTGGTGGGAGCCACTGTGGAAAACAGTATGGACGTTCCTCAAAAAGTTAAAAATAGAACTACCCTGTGATCCAGCAATTGCACTACTAGGTATTTACCCAAAGGATACAAAAATACTGATTCGGAGGGGGTGCATGCACCCCAATGTTTATAGCAACATTACCAACAATAGCCAAACTATGGAAAGAGCCCAAATGTCCATCGACTGAGTACTGGATAAAGAAGATGTGGTATATATATGCGATGGAATATTACTCAGCCATCAGAAAGAATGTGTGGATGGAGCTAGAGTGTATTATGCTAAGTAAAATAAGTCAGCCAAAGACAGACAAATACCGTATGATTTCACTCATGTGGAATTTAAGAAACAAAACAGATGAGCATATGGGAGGGGGGAAAAGGGAAACCACGAGAGACTCTTGATAGAGAACAGACTGAGGGTTGATGGAGGGAGGTGGGTGGGGGATGGGCTAGATAGGGGATGGGTATTAAGGGGGGCACTTGTTATGATAAGCATTGGGTGTTATATGTAAGTGATGAATCACTGAATTCTATTCCTTGAAACCAGTATTGCACTGCATGTTAACTAGAATTTAAATTTAAAACATTTCTTAAAGCCTCAAAATGTTTAAAGTTACACTTAGTAAAACGTACACACACACACACACACACACACACAAGAAAAGTGTATGATTCAATTCATGCCTCCAGAAAAAGTAAATTACTAGGTGTTGATGGTGATTAGTAGAAACTTGCAATGTAAAATCTTTGAAGGCTAGTGGTCTGCTACAAATACGTAAGCCTGGATAGGTTTACTTTTGTTGTGGATAAGAAAAGGTATTACTAAACAAATTTGTTGGCGAATTTGCTAAAGTGCTTTAATATGCTGAAGAAATGAAGATATTCTTAAGGACTTTAGCTTCTGTTTGCATTGGATACCACTACTGCTCAATGATTATGTTCATTAAAAACTATCCAAGATGGATGATTACCAAGAATATTTCATAAGCCTCTTAAGTTACTCTTTGTATTGGCTTATATTTAATTAAGTTTTCATGTAATTTTGTTGTTTTTGTAATTGATGCACAAGATAGCAGTAGCTTTCAGGTATTATAGAACTAATATGGAAGAGTAGTGCCAACGGGAAGTTGCTATCAGACATTTTATGTTGATAAATGTCTTCATTGTTACAGAAAGTCTGAGGAAGAGCCTTGTTCACATCTCCATTAGAATGAGCATTGTGTATTAATACATATGAAGGCATTTATAAGCAATTACTGATACTTGATTTCTTGATCTGAATTTGCATTTCATAGCATAAAAAATCTTTTTCATTCAATATATATTGAGTATTTATAGATAGCTGAGACACAGTTCCTAGAAGCCCCTTTGACCCCAGAGCTCAATTTCTGCTATGATCTTAAATACTGTGAAAATGTGATTAGTGTCCTTTGGTAGTAGAAAGTGCTTTAATACCATTTATTGTAGCTCTAAGTGGTTTTCCCCCCACCTTTTTATAGTAGACATATGGTGAGGAATTGGATCAGATGATGTCTGAGAAAAATTACTCTTAATGATATAAATGTACTTATTAATGCATATTCTTGGTTCTTTACACAAACTTACTTGTAAACCTTTTGAATTATATGTTAGTAAATATGAAAACTTAGAACTTAACCAAGTTTTGTTATTCGAGGTGCTTTATCTGTTTTTCTCATGTAATTAGCAGTAATGTCGCCTACAAAAAGTTGGCTAATGTTAAATTTTATAATTTAATGAGACACTGTTCTTTTTTTTTTTTTTGAAACAAAGAATCAACCTCAAAAACTAACTTTTAAATTCAGACTTACTTAAGATTACAGAGTCTTGGCCATAGAAAAGTTTCTATTATGTATCTTCTATATGAGCCAATTCCAATTGTTTATTAAAGAAATAATATTGGGGGAGTTTCACGGCTTAATGATGCAAACAAAAAAAATTTGAAGACAGACTACACCCCAAGTGATACTGTGTCCCATAACTCTTGGATACATTTTCTTCAGATTAACATAGTCAGTTCAGTATTCTGTACCTGGATGCTGTATACTCTGTTGCTTGTTAGAAGAAAAAAGTGTTCTTTCTTCCTAAGATCTAACCATTCTGGATAAAGTTGTTAAATTCATGTCCAAATTCTTTTCCCTTGCCACCAAATGATACCAAGATTTGTAACTGCGTAGGACATAGAAAATTGGCATTTTCCCAAAATTTTGAGAGTCCCACTTAATGGTATATGTGTGACTCCTGCCCCCTCAGCTTTATTATTACTAACATGGAGATTATTGGCCTGAGTGTTAGTGTTTACTTTCTATCCTGTTTTGCCCACTTTATCCTCCAGTCTTTTCAAGATTGAAATAAATGGTAATACCCTAACCTGCAAAACTGAGTTTGAGTCTTCTGCGGATTTTGTTTTCTTTAAAGTCTTTTCCTCATAACCTACTCAATCGCCTCCATTTAAATGTAACTTTCATTATAAGAAGACATATGCCTGGGGATAGTGTAGATGAAAAAGTTGGAAGCAAAGCCCTAATGCTTAACTTTTGGCTTGCTCATATTTGAGAGTGGATTATCTGCTTTTGATTTTTTTTGTAGAACAAGGTGAATCCACTAGAGCAGAGGTCAGCAAACTATGGCCTACAGTCCAGATCTGGCCCACAACCTGTGGTTTTTTTGGCCCACTTTTTTTAGAATTGGTTTTTAGATTTTTAAATGGTTGGGTGGAAAAAGAATACTATTTTGTAACACATAAAAAAATACATGAAATTAAGATTTCACTATTCATAAATAAAGTTTTATTGGGACACATTCATGCTCATTTATTTCGATATCATATGGCTGCTTTTGTGCTACAGAGGTGTCATTGAGAACAGAGATCATATGACCTGCCAAACCTAAAATGTTTACTGTCTGGCTCTTTACTGAAAAAAGTTTGTTGACCCCTGCCCTGGGGCGTGATTCACCACAAAAGTAAGAATGGCTCCTAGAGACTTGTCACATTTATCTGGAGGTTCTTTAACTTATGCATAACCTCATTTATTTGGACCACAGATGAAAACCTGGAAGTAAGGAAAGAAAGGCTTCAGTAAAGATCCAGTCCTTTTTCACTCTTGAGAAAATTTCTTGTCTTCTACTCCGCTCTTTTCATTTTTCTTAATAAAAGTCTCCCTCCTGGGAAGCCTGGCTGGCTCAGTCAGTTGAGTGTCTGCCTTTGGCTCAGGTCATGATCCCAGAGTCCTGGGATCAGGTCCTGCATCCGGCTCCTTGCTCAGCGGGGAGCCTGCTTCTCCCTCTGCCTGTCGTTCTCCCTTTCCAGTGCTTTCTTTCTCTAATAAATAAATAAAATTAAAAAAAAACAAAACAAGAAACCTCTCGTTTCATTCATGGACCATACAGATACATTGTAGAAAAGTAATAAATTACAGATAAATAGATTAAAAAAATGATGTACTCTGATCACTTAAGGACTATATGAATTTTGGGTTATTTCCTTTCAGTGTTTCTGTTTATTTTTTATTTTTATTTTTATTTATTTTTTTAAGATTTTATTTATTTATTTGACAGAGAGAGACACAGCGAGAGAGGGAACACAAGCAGGGGGAGTGGGAGAGGGAGAAGCAGGCTTCCTGCCGAGCAGGGAGCCCGATGTGGGACTCGATCCCAGGACCCTGGGATCATGACCTGAGCCGAAGGCAGACACTTAACGACTGAGCCACCCAGGCGCCCTATTTTTATTTTTTAAAGATTTTGTTTATTTGAGAGAGCACAAGCAGGGGGAGTGGCAGGCAGAGGGAGAGCAGGCTCCTCACTGAGCAAGGAGCCCAGTGTGGGGCTCGATCCCAGGACCCCGGGATCATGACCTGAGCCAAAGACAGACGCTTAACCTACTGAGCCACCCAGGTGCCCCAGTCTTTTTGTTTTTTTTAAAGATTTACTTATTTGAGAGAGAGCACGCCAGCCAGAGTGAGTGGGGGGAGGGACAGAGGACGATGGAGAAGCAGACTCTCGGGGAGTCCCAGCACAGGGCATGCAGGGCTCCATCCCAGGACCCCCAGATCATGACATGAGCCGCAGTCAGATGCTTAACTGACTGAGCTACCCAGCCACTCCTACTTTCAATCTTTCTTAACATTAGTAAGCATTTTCTTAATTGCAAACTCAAGTATTTTTAATAGTTACGTGATAATTCCATTTTATAAGTGTGTTGTGTCACTTAACTATTGTAGGACAGTTATGTGGTTTATAATTTCAGAATTTCAGTAATCTGCAAGCAATACTACTGCAAGCATGTTTGTAATAAAGCTTTATATGTATTTATATATTTGTCTTTACATGTTGTCTTTACAGGTTGTTTTCCTTTCTGAGACTTCCTTCCTCAGTTTCCAGCATCTCTGGTTGCCCCAAAGTCTGTCTTTGGTTCTTCAGGCCTTTAAGAGTGGATTCTCTATAGGAATTTTGGCACCCCACCTCCAAACCCAGGCCTGTCCTCAGGCAAAAAAGCCATTGAAAAACTCACTCTATGCCAGTTCTTTCTTTTAAGTGTAGACTATCTTCCAGTTTGTTTTTGTTGTTGTTGTTTCCCATCACCTTCAAATTGTTTAATATTTGTCCAGAGTTTATACTTATCTGCAGGAGGGTTTAGGTTAAAGGACTACACCTTCAGTTACCAGGAAACCTATGCAATTCATTTAAACTCTTTAAGAACAGTGACCATATTTTAACTTGTTTTTTTCTCCACAAAATCTAACACATTGCAGATAATCCAGTAAAAGCTTACTGAGTAAAGGGGCGCCTGGGTGGCTCAGTTGGTTAAGCAACTGCCTTCGGCTCAGGTCATGATCCTGGAGTCCCAGGATCGAGTCCCGCATCTCCCTCTGACCCTCCTCCCTCTCATGCTCTCTGTCTCTCATTCTCTCTCTCTCAAATAAATAAATAAAATCTTTAAAAAAAAAAAAAAAGCTTACTGAGTAAATGAAATGTTCACTTTGTGAGAACTGTTAATGAATCCAGCTTTTCTAACAAGATAATAGCTTATTTGCCATCCATATATCTTTTTTGATGTAGTATCTGTTCAGATCTTTTGCCCATTTTTAAATTGGGTTATTATTTTTTTAAGAGTTTTTAATATATTCTGGATACAAGTCCTGTATTGGGATATGTGATTTCCAAATATTTTCTCCTGGTCTGTGGTCTTTTCATTATTATCAGTGTCCTTCATACAGTGTGTTTTTTATTGATGAAGTCAAATTTTTTGGACCTCAGTTTTTCTTTTATTGACTCTGCTTTTGATGTTGATCTTAAAAATCATTACCAGACTCTAGGTCTCACAGCTTTTCTGTTTTTTCTAGAAGTCTTATTAGGTGTTAAATTTAGGTGTATGATCCATTAGTTAATTTTTACATTAAGATGTAAGTTAAGGTTCATTTTTTGCATATGGATATCTCATTGTTCAAGTATCATTTGATGAAAAGATTGAAGAGCCCTTTTTTTAAAATAATTTATTTATTCATTTGAGACAGATACAGAGAGTGAGCGAGAGAGAGCATGAGCAGCAGGGAGAGGGAGAAGCAGACTCCCCGCTGAGCAGGGAGCCCGATGTGGGGCTTGATCCCAGGACCTGGAGATCATGACCTGAGCTGAAGGCAGACGCTTAACCATCTGAGCCAGCCAGGTGCCCCTAAAGAGCTTTTTTTAATAGCTAACTTTTTTTAAAGATTTTATTTTTAAGTAAGGTCTACACCTAACGTGGGGCTGGAACTTACAACCCTGAGATCAGGCGTTGCATGCTCTATGGACTGAGCCAGTCAGGCACCACTTTATTTTTTTATTTTTAAAGATTTAATTTATTTATTTGAGAGAGAATGAGAGACAGAGAGCATGAGAGGGAGGAGGGTCAGAGGGAGAAGCAGACTCCCTGCCGAGCAGGGAGCCCGGTGCGGGACTCGATCCTGGGACTCCAGGATCATGACCTGAGCCGAAGGCAGTCGCTTAACCAACTGAGCCACCCAGGCGCCCCAGGCAACACTTTAATTTAAAGCTAAGTTCTGAATACTTATGTACCCAGCACCAATTTAAGTGTTCTATTATCTAATTCAGCTTTTCCAATAAGCCATGTGGCAGCTGCTGTTACCCTCCCCTACCCCAAAAATTGAGAAAAAACAAGTTTAGATTACTTGTCCAGAGTTACAGAACTAGTAAGCTGCCAGAACTATAATTTGAATCCAGTTCTATCCCCTTGTAAGATAGGAGTCAAGGATTAAAATATAGGAGTTATATGAACAAAGTACAATTCAGGAAGATGACTGATTACACTTTGAAGATTAGATTGTATAATGGGAAGATAGGAGAGGATCGCAATATTTTAGGTAAGAGATGATGGTAGTCTAAACAACCAGACAGCTGGTGGGGCACCTGGATGGCACAGTCGGTTAAGCATCCAACTCTTGATTTTGGCTCAGGTCATGATCTCAGGGTGGTGAGATCAAGCCTTGTGCCGGGCTGCACACCCGGCGTGGAATCTGCTTCAGATTCTCTCTCTCCCCCTCTGCCCCCCCCCAAACAAAACAAAAAATCACACAACAACCAGACAGATGGAAAATGGTTAGATGTTAAGTGAGGTAGGAGGTTGATATTAGTGACTGGATATTGATGTAAGAAAGGAAAGAATGAAGTTATAAGTGGGGAAGAAAGAAGAGTAAAGTTGGAATTTTGCCCAGGGAATGGGAAGGAGATAATTGGAAATTTTTAAGAGGAGAGAAATTTGGCTCATAAATAGAAATGTAAGAGCCAGTGTCCTAAGCATATATATGGTTTTGAAAGCAATGAGAGTGGATGAGATTACATAGGATAAAGGGTAGAGAGGAGACTACCATGAATAGAGTACTAAGGAACTCTAACATTTACAATGGAGTTGAAGAGACAAATTGAAGTCTGTGAAGAAGCCTGAGAAAAAGCAGAGAGACACAGGAAAGTAGAAAAGAATTTTAAGAGACAAAGTAGCAACAAAGAACAGTATTATAGGAAGGGAGGAGTGCTTTGTAATGTCACATGCTATGGAGTTTTAAAGAGAGTTTTAAAGGGGGAAATGATAGGGTTATATTGTAAGGCTCCGAAGCAGGAAGGCTAAATTTGTAGTAGCTTCAGTGTTGAGTGTTGAGTGATTTTTTTTTTCAGCAGTACTTAACATTAGAAGGCAAAGGGCCTCTGACTTAAGAACACATTGTCAAGTGAATGATAAACTATTTAAACAGTTAGAAATAGAAAGATAAAATACACTTTAGTTTTAGTTGAAGAAGGGAAAGGAGCTACTCTTAAGGAAATTTCAATATTGCTCTCACAGCTGATTAATTTTTATGTTTCTTTGAGGTTGAACTGGATCACCACTTAAATATTTTCAGTGACTTTTTTTTTTTTTTTTTTTTAAGATTTTATTTATTTATTTGAGACAGAGAGAGAGCACATGAGATGGGGGAGGGTCAGAGGGAGAAGCAGGCTCCCTGCCGAGCAGGGAGCCCGATGCGGGACTCGATCCAGGGACTCCAGGATCATGACCTGAGCCGAAGGCAGTCGCTTAACCAACTGAGCCACCCAGGCGCCCGACTTTTTATCATTGGTATAAGATCTACAAATAAGGAAATGCTGAGAAGTTTTGAAAAATGTTGAAGTAAAACAGTAATTTTGTAATTGGAGCTATAACAAAGAAAACAGACTATATTTTAGTATTTGAGCTTGCTTCCTTTATTCTTTACTTTCCATCTATTTTGCTCAACTAGTAGGGGTTTCTCTTGGCACACATAATAGCCCAAGAACCTTTGACCCCAGGGTTTTAATTTTCATTTTAACGTAGATTGCTATTACGTGCTCTATTTAGGAAAATCTGTCTTCATAGAGAAATCGATTTTTGCCCATCTCAGCTCATGCTAATAGCAGTAATAGCAATATAATATAAAAATATTTGATGCAGTCTGTTTAAATTTTACTGATTTTTGTTTTTGTTATTCAACAGGTTTGATCTGTGGATGAAATGAATCATGATTTTCAAGCTCTTGCATTAGAATCTCGGGGAATGGGAGAGGTAAGTATTTATGAATACTAAGAATGTATACCTCACTTTGATTATTTGAGCCATTGAGACTCATTTTTTTAACCATAAATATTCTTGAAAATAGTGGTTATGTCTTCCACATGATGTGGGTTTTTTAAATCTTGGATTATACAATTCTGTATTGTGGTGATTTCAGCTTTTTTTTTAACCCCTAGCAGTAATTTTTAGTGAGATTGTGTCTAGTTGATTTGATCGACTTGGTTTAGAAATTAATGTTTTATATTTTGGTAATGAACCACAATTACTTTGCTCTGAAGAGCCTTTCTTTATCCTTGTCCTGCTGTTTTATATATGTATGATGTTTGCTTTAGCCACACTTAATTGTTCACTATTCTCTCTTCCAAAAACCTCTCCTTGTTTACTGTTTGCTTAATTAACTTCTAATCCTATACAAGACTGTACTGAGAAATGAGAGTCTTACTATTGTCCCATTGCTATCTGTAGTAGAATTAATTACTTCCTCTTCTGACTTCTCATAGATCTTTATACATATTTTTATTATATTACTTTGTTACAGTTTGTTTTATATTAGTCTCCTCTGTAGATTGTTAGCTTTGAATGACTGACACACAGTGAGCACTCTGAATTTTTTAATAGATTTTATCAGTCCTGTTAATATATGATTTTCATTGGGGTATCCCATTTAACTGCACCATAACATAATTTAAGGCATCAAAATGCTGTTTTCCATATACCTAAAGAATATTTAGAAAACTTTAATTGCTTATAAAAACCCTTGTGGTCACATCTTTATTTTGTCATGTTCTATAGTACTAACATAGTGTGGACTTTGCTAATAGAACATAACAGTGAACAGACATAAGATGTGTAATTAACTGCTTGCTCCTGGAGATTATTTTACTTTGGTAGATTAGAGACCTTCATGAGACTCACTCCATCCAATGCTGTGTGCTCTTCAGATGCAGAAAAAGAGTCCAGTCACTCCTCTGGGCCACAAGAGGGCACCCTGCAGCTAGCTAACCCTTCCCTTCTCCAGAACAGCGTTTTCCAAAGAGTTTGTCATTTTCAGAGGACTGATTTAAGGGTGAGTTAAGGTGCTTAAAGTGTTGCCAAAGTAAACTTGTTAGTCTAGTGCATAAGGTAAAATTCTAGTCCCTAAGAAAGATTTGAAAGAGGGAATAATTTTTTAGTCAAACAACAACAAAAAACTATAGAGCTTCACTGTAGTACAGTGGCTGCTTAGGCATTATTTACACTATGGGCGAATAAAAAGAAGCAGTTGAAAAGGGCTTTTGTTTTGTTCACTGCTACTTAGTCCTTAAAAAGCAGAATAACCTATCTTGAAAGCAGGTTTGAACAGTGTTTCAGCCTAGTCTCTGACAAACTTGATTTTTAAGAGCAAGTAAAGTCACACCATTAACTTAATTCTCTTAGACCCCCCCCAGCACTTTGTTTCGTAGATCTACATTGTACATATATTTACCAATTGGCTTATTTTCCCCCTCCATTTCCAAATAGTGGTTGATAAATGCAAAGACATCTTTGCAGTTAAAAAAATGTCACGATCAGAAATAGTTGGAAGAGTTTGGTTAGTTACTTGAGGGTGGAGGAAGTACACTTGATGTTTTTGGAAAAGAGACAAACTGGGTTGGAATAGTATGTTGATCTAAACTTAAATCTAGGCTTTCTTAATGGAAATTTCAGATATGCAGAGTACAAGTGGCTAGGGTATAGACTGCCTGCTTTTTTGGGCAGATAGCAGTAGGTCAGTGCTTCTGTGACCTTCATTCAGTAGAAATGTATTTTTAAATAAGCTGTTACTCACTAATTAAGTATTTTTTCTTAACAGTTTACCAACTAATTCTGTTACCTCTAGGAGATAGATAAGAAACCTACTCAGGTTTCTGTCTCTGGGTTCTCTCTCCCACAAGCCTTTCTATCTTTCCTCATCTCACAGGCAGCAGGGAACCTTCTGGGATTTCCTTCTTTGCCTGTCTCTCTCTCACCAGTCTTCTCCTCCTTTCCTGACAGGTGAGGTGTTTTGTTTTTGTTTTATCCCAGAATCCATTCATTTTAATAAATTAAAAGTAGCCCTGAGTTTCTGGCTCTTCCGTTTTCTAAAATTGCTTGTTTATTTTTTTAATGTGACATCCTTTTTTAATGGATTGCCCTATTCTTGACTTTTTCTTCAAAAATAAAGTTCTCTTATGTCTTAAGTTGTTATAGATCTCTAATGTAGAAAGCACTGCATTACATACAGGACAGTTTTCAAATGTACTGGGTTTTGTAGATCATGGTATTCTGTGCTGACCCATCATCAGAAGGGCAGTCTTTTCTATTTGGTCATCCAGAAATGGGAACAGTTCTGTATTCATCCATTCATAAACTCATTCTTTCCATATTTTTCCATAGCATGTTTTTGTCAAAAGACTTCCTGATTTGTATTACATCATATCGCTTAAAAAGAGCAAAGCTCATTCATAGGAGGTTGGACTCAGTTTCATTAGTATAGTGTTTTAAAACTACACTGCAGGGGCACCTGGGTGGCTCAGTCGTTGTGTCTGCCTTAGGCTCAGGTCATGATCCCAGGAGCCTGGGATCGGGCTCCCTGCTCGGTGGGGAGCCTGCTTCTCCCTCTCCCTTGGCCTGCTGCTCCCCCTATTTGTGCTCTCTCTCTCTGTCAAATAAATAAATAACATCTTAAAAAATAAACCTACACTGCAGAGGCACATACCTGTTGTTTTATACACACACTGTATGTTCCTGTTTATTTTTTAAATAGGGGGAAAGAGGCCCCTGCCTGAAATTCTTTAGGAAACCCAGAATTTAACTTTAAGTCACTGAATTAATGTGTCTTTTGGGGGGAGTATTCATAGCTTAGTATGATAAATAATGCCCCCTCGTTTCTTACACAATAATATTTAAAGAAAATTATGTGCTGAGATCCCAGGTGGTGTGGTGAAGTGGAATACTGGATAGGGGAGTAAGGAGACTTCTGTTTTCTCTGATCTATCACTAGTGCTATGACCTCAAGTAAGACTGACTTCTTTGGAGACAGTAATAAGAATAACCTTTTGTATGAATTACACATATCGCAAATGTTCTAGCTCTGATCTGATCTGTTAGGGATAACTAGAATGGAAACCAGCTACTTGAAGATAGATCATAGTTTTGTCTACATAAATCTTTGTCTTAACAATTCTACCTTAAAGTTTATTCACAGTAATGAATACCCACATTACATAGGCAGAATATCATGATAATATCATTAAAGTTTATTATATCTAGTGGTATTCTAATACTGGGAATTTTCAGAAGTACTGATGAATTAGACTGTGATTGAAAAGAACCATCTTCTATGGTAGTTAGGTGTAAAGAGAATGAACGTTAAAATTAGAGATTGATGGGTTCAAATCCTAATGCAGCCATTTACTAGCCATATGTGTAACCTTGGTTCTGTTTCCTTATGCAGAATGGGACTGTATTAGGCATCTGTTCTTTGTTTCATGATTCTCCTACAATACTCAAATGGACTTGAAAAAGAAGGCAAATAGCTATAGACAAGATTTTTATAATGAATAATGTCATAGTTCTTAGCCAGTTAAATGTTGCTGGTCAGTATGTTACTTATGTTTTATAATATTAGAAGATGCCTATTTTTTGTAGTAAAGATATCTAATATTTATGTGTCTGCAGTGTGCTAGGTACTGTTCTAGGCCGTTTACCTAAGCTATTTCATTCTAGCCTCATAGAAACTCTATGACAGTTGCTTTATTATCCTTACAGATGAGGAAACTGAAGCTCAGAATGGTTAACTGGCCTAAGATCATGTATGGTAGTGATGGAATGGTATAAACTCATGAATGCCTTGACTGTTTACAATACTGCTTCCTATTGGAAGTGATGACATCTAATGTTTTCTGTTAAAGGATATTAGGAATGGAGAAGATTTGAGGAAGTTGTATGATTTGAAAAAATAAAGAAGTGTTGATCTCTTTTCTTAACAGAAGAGATTAAAGTCTGGAAAAGCACTAATCTGGGGTTATAGGGAATTACCTTGTGTTTTTTGTTCTCTACACATTTAGTTATTAGCATCTATGCCTCTCTTTTCTGAACTTCCATAGATAGTCATCTTACATCCTAATTTGCCCAGACAGTCCAGATACATATCTCTTGTCATGGCATAATTATTAATAGCACCCCCTTCCTCAAAAGTGTCCCAAGTTTGGATGTTTTATGAACACCTTAATTTAAAACACTGTATTGTAGACATAAAGCTTTTCAGATTCTTTTGATTCTTGGGATTATGTTAATTTGGTTGGTTATCTGATTTTATGTAATAATTTGTATTAAATCAGGTGTACCTCTAAATTCTAGTAGGAATTTATTATGTATTTTTGAGGCAGTATGCTAGGTTGTTGACTGATTTCTTTGATGATGGAGAGGGAAAGCCATAAATTAGCTTCTTGAAAGAAAGAACTAATAAAATGGTGGACAATTGGGGGATGAATTTGTATGTTCACCCAGTCATTTCTCAGTTGGAAGGACAAAGGTGCAGGTTGACAAATACTGAATTGCTTGACCTTGGTTTAAAGCTTTTGTGAATTACGGAACTAATATGAAGTGGTAGTGGATCATATATTTTACAGATCTTTAAGATCTGTTAGCCCTTGTTTTCTGTAATATTCTTCCCCATTTCTACTACAGTAAAAGAGTCTCCAGGGGCAAATCTCTGCTGCTGTTACAACCAGTGTACTGCCTCAATCTTTTTTGTTTGTTTCTGTTCTGTCCTGAATTATTGCCTTCCCCTATATTTAGTTCATTTTAATTTAATTTATTCTTGGTCACAAACTAGTAGTTTCTGAAAGTATTTGGAATCAGTGTCTAAACTGTCACAAAAAAGTTGTTTCTAGAATGTACAGGTCTTTGTCAGTAGAAGTGTTAATTTTATTAACTACTAAATTGTTTTCCTGTGCATGATAATTTATAAATGTTTGCAAAATGAAAAGATATTCATAGTATAGTGCTTGGCAGAAAGTAGGCACATTGCATAAGTGCTTAACATAGATTTTTTTTCCCTAGTTGTACAATTTGTATTTTAAAGCAGTGATATATGAGCTTCTCTACTAAAACACTACATAGAACTTTTATCACAAAGACTTTGGAATGGTTTCCTCAAAGAGTTTCTATTATTTCTGCTACCTTAGAAGATTAGTTTTAAGCCACTTCTGTGTCTATGATGACTGCTTCTATTAAGTTGTTAAAATTTTATTCTCAATTCCTTATTTGTTACTATTACTTTGATATTGAATCTTTTTTCATGATGTGTGGGGTAAAAACTTTTTATTTTCTCAGGAGCCATTTTTTAATGGTATTTTGAAGGATTAAGTTGGGTTTTACTATGAATGAATGTTGAATTATTTATATCAAGCACAGTGTTTTAGTATTAATCAGCTTTACATTTTGTACATGAACCTTTTATAGTGAGATTTAAAAAAAACGAAGGAACAGAGGTTGCATTTGGCTGGGATCTTTATTAGAGCAGATTATTGTTTAAAATGTCTGTGCACAAATCATTTGCAGCCCAGCCCAGTTCCTAACATGGAGAAACTTTTCTTTTTAAACTAGCGGAAGTTAGTTTCCTTTAAAATTAAATATATATAGTTTAGCAAAAAATCTGTAGATTAGGAACATGCCCAAATTGAACTTTTCCCCCTGCCGTCAAAGCTGCTTCTAGTTTTTTGTTTGGTCAGTAATACTACATTTACCTTATTACCCAAATTTTAAAATTTTATCAATCTCCTCCCCGTTTGTAATCATATCCTACTGACTCTCCTAAATATCTCTCAAACCATTTTATTTTTCAATTCTTTCTGTTAGTACCCTATTCCAGTTCTTACCATCTTGGCCCTGTTGTAGTTCTGCTAAACTGATTTCTTTGTCTGTAGTCTAGAATATCCATTATTCTTATAGCTTACAACTTGAGTTGTTTTCTGAAACACAGTATCACTCTTAACAACCTCTGTGGATTCCCTTTACTTCAAAGTAATGTGCAGTTTTTCTTTAACTTGTTAAGGTTCCTGAGGATCTGACCTAGAAAGCTTTCCCAGCATCAGCTTTGACATTCCCTCATCTGTTCATCATCTCATACCTTGTTGT
The DNA here is from genome assembly GCF_004348235.1 of Phoca vitulina. NCBI lineage: Eukaryota > Metazoa > Chordata > Mammalia > Carnivora > Phocidae > Phoca > Phoca vitulina. Next base: position 15,380,444 of record NW_022589745.1, on the reverse strand, counting down.
ACACACAATGCAATTTATTAGGTTGTGCCTTTGTTCATGGTTTACTTTATCTTCCTCGCCTTCCACTCACACTTTCACACCCAACACACAGTTTTATTTCTCAGATCCAATTCAGGTTTTACTGAGTTTGTTTTATTACATTTAGTTTGTATGTTTGTGAGCTCTCTGAAAATAAGGTTACCATGTCCCTAAGGAGGCAAACACAGGTAATTTAGTGTGATAAGTATAGTGTTAGAAGTATATACAGGTTTAATTATGACCACTGAAAGACTGGGTACCTAATTATGGGCTGAGAGGGAGGAGGTCTGAGGAATGCTTATTTAAAATGCTAAATGCATGCCTCAGGAAACCAATCTATTGTTTTCAAACAAACATATCCCCAGTCCATCTTCTCTGAGTATCAGGGAAGGTAGAGAGGAGAGGCTAGGATGAGTGATAAAGTATCATTAGGAATTAGCCAAATGTACATTTTGAATAATCAGTGAATCATTGTATCAACACAATTTTTACGTGCTCTGTGTGTCACATATATGGTAGATAGAGCATGGGGCTTTTAGATTATTTCAGAAGTATTTGAGGTTCCTTTCTGTGTGTCTTCCGCCATCCACAGGTTCCTGATTTGGAATTGATAGATTGCTAGTATTCCAGACCTAGGAAGAGTCGTGAAGTTATGAAGTAAAAGTGAAGATGTATTTTCTATCATGGAAGCTATGGGATAGGAGGTGATCCAAGGGCAGTAAAGGAGAGGTTTTCACCTTTTGTATAGATGTTTTTATTACCTATATTAAGAAATTTAGTAGATTTTTTGAAAAAATTTATAAAGAAAGTCACATGATGGTAAAACCATTTCAAACATGTAGAAAAGTTAGAAGTGGACTTTGACTAGTGTTCAGGGTTAGAATTACTGGAGCCAGTACCCAAACATTAAGTGGGGAGTTATTTTATTATTAACAAGACAAAAATAGAAAATAGTTATCTCTGAATTTTCCTTAGTATTGAAAACTCACTTGTACATATTGGTGGTAAGTTCTCTTTCACCCACATGGAATTAGAATAAATTTGCAATTAGAGTGAAACTTGAATTAATATTTTTTTCCCTCCCAAATAGCTTTTGCCTACCAAAAAGTTTTGGGAACCTGATGATTCAACAAAAGATGGACAAAAAGGCATATTTCTTGGGGATGATGAATGGAGAGAGACTGCATGGGGAACTTCTCGTAAGTTATTGGTGTTATGTGTGAGAATTATGAGTTTACTTGAATTTTTTGAAACCCTGCCTACCCCCAGACAGACAGTATTTGGAGCAAATTTCTGATGACTTTGTTGAAAATTTTGTAAGTCATTATAATGTACATTTTTAATGTAAATTAACCCTTATCTAATGGTCTACTTAATAATTAGAAGTCTTTGTCACAGTAAAATATTACTGGATGATAATTAATCAAATTAACTTTAAATTTTGAGTGTAAATTACCCGGGTGTTTCTTTATTCTCCCTTTGGCACCCCCCCGCCCCCCCATGCTTTTTCTCTCTCTCGCAAAAATAAATAAAATCTTTAAAATAAAATTACTTGTGCTCGAAAGTAGACATGTTTCAATTTTTGTTTTGAAGGTTGAGTGCTTAATTACTTTATTTACCAGAACCAAATATTTTTTAAAACATTCTGAAGCAAAACATCTTGAGCACAACATGGTAATGAGAGATTATTTTCAAGATGGATGGTTGGGAAATATTTTTGGTATGTTATATTTGGAGGACAACTTGTACAAGCAATAAAATATTTAAGCAACATTATGTATTTCTTTTTAGTGTCAAGTTTGTATTTTTAATTTCTTGTGCCACTTCCTCTTGCAACTTAACTTTTTTTAGCTGTATGGATAAAATTTTGAAGATGAATATTAGTCTTTACCCAGAGATAGGAGGAAATTAGAAATGAATGAAAAAATTAGAAGTTATTTTGTTTATAGAACATTTATTGAATGCCAAGTATGTTACAAATACGAGTAAGATATTCCTTGTTCTAGAGGAATTGTTCTAAAGAAGAGTCTTTCCATGACTGCAGGAGACTTTATCATATAGTTAGTTTCTCTAACTGAATTTAAGGATTTTGTTTGACAGAGACACAGCGAGAGAGGGAACACAAGCAGGGGGAGTGGGAGAGGGAGAAGCAGGCTTCCCGCTGAGCAGGGAGCCTGATGCGGGGCTCGATCCCAGGACCCTGGGATCATGACCTGAGCCACCCAGGCGCCCCTCTAACTGAAGTTCTCTTTCTCACCCTCACGTTCACCTATTTTTTGCTCACTTTAACTCTTTACCCTTCTTATCACTTCCTTTGGGATTCACTCTAAGACTGGGAAGGATTAATGCTCCTTCTTTCTGTTTCCATAGTATCCTGGATCATTTTTACTGATGCACTTTTACTCTGTTATGATTGCCTTAGGGCAGGGACTGTCTTGTTTGTTCTTGGATTCCCCATACATAGCACAATGCCCAGCATACAATAGACCATAAACCAACATTTGTTTGAACTATGTTAATGAATGGGTGAATGAGTGAATGAAAAATATAATGACTAATCTCTTGTGGATAAAGGTACTGCAATGAAATGTTTTAACATGCTTTAACAAAAGTAGTAGTCATTTAAAAACATAAGAGTTAATGAAGTGATGGCCGAGTACTACCGTGATGGTTCAGCCTGTTAAGGACCGGACCTAATATTGAGTATCCTGTGTGATAACGAATGAACCAGAGGTAGCTTATTGGTGCCTTAAAAAAACAATATTTGAATGTTGCCTCAAATGTTTTATTATATTTGTATCCCATTTGTTCTCTAATCTTAAATATTGCTTTTTTTCTTTTTGTCATAAAAATGTGTAGAAAAGTTATTCACACCAGATGAATAATTTTTTGTTAAAAATAAATGGAAAACTTTTAAGGTAGGAAAGGACATTTATTTATTTATTTAGATTTTATTTATTTGACAGAGAGTGCACACAAGTGGGGGGAGCTGCAGGCAGAGAGAGAGGGAGAAGCAGGCTCCCCGTCAATCAGGGGGCCCAATGTGGGGCTGGATCCCAGGATCCTGGGATCATGACCTGAGCCGAAGGCAGACGCTTAACAACTGAGCTACCCAGGCGCCCCTAGAAGGGACTTTTAAAAATAATCTTTAGGTGACAGTTTTTACACCAAGAGTAGAAAATTCTGTGATATTAACTGATTTTTTCCAAACGTATTTGTTTGTGTTTATAGTGGTACAGCCATGTGTTCTGAATCTGCCCAGTATATAACTATGAGCTTGAGATGTGCCTCTGCCAGTTTAGGAGTTCTTTTTATTCTTCTAGGTTTCTATTTTGAATTATTATGAATCATGAAGAAAGCTTTAATATTTTAACAAGATGCTTATAGGTAGCAGAGCCTTCAGGTTAATGTTTCTGTCTCCGTTGACCTTTCTGGTTTGACTGTTCTTCATATCGGCTTTTACTTTTTTTTGTTAACCAAATGGCTCTGTTTGTATTCCCAAGAAATGTGCCCAGGCCAGTGAGTTTCAACAGTATGAAAGCTTTTTATTAAGATTATGATAACATTCAAAATAAAACAGTATGCTGATTTTTTTTTTTTTTACTTTATTAATTTATATAAATACATTTTGGTTAGTTTAAAAGTACAAATGTGTAATTGTGTTCTTCCTTCCAAACAGACCATTCAATGTCCCAGCCTATTATGGTACAGAGAAGATCTGGACAGGGTTTTCATGGAAACAGTGAAGTAAATGCAATACTGTCTCCGCGATCAGAAAGTGGAGGCCTTGGTGTGAGCATGGTAGAATATGTATTAAGTTCTTCTCCTGCTGATAAATTGGATTCTCGATTTAGGAAGGGAACTTTTGTAAGTATTTTGAATAAAGAAATATTTAATAATTAATGGTTATTTGGTTATCTTTAAGTCCATTTATTTTTTTGGCTCTTCCAGAGCTCAAGGAAGTCTTGCAGTTATTGGAGCTCTGGTTTTCTTCTCTTGGCCACTTCTTGAAATACATGAAATAGTAGAACCAGTGGGAATATAACCTTAGCCATGTTACAAAAATCAAGCCATATTAATTACGAAACATAATTTGCAAGATTACAATTTCTTATTCATGGTAGTGTTTGATGTGAAAGTAACTAAAAATCATCTGCATTAAGTAGAATTTTAATTTCGTCTGTGGTGTTACTGCTTTTCCAGCACCGCTATAGTTAAGGTTGCCTTAGCCCTTCTGTTATAAATCACTGTTTTGTGCTCAACTTTTTGGCCTTTGATAAATTAGTTGATTACAAAATTAAAATAAGGTACAATGCTTTTATTGTTTATGTGCACTATAGCGTAGTTTTAGGTCACCTTATGGTGCCTTTTTTTGTGTTCTATTAAATATTCAGAATCAAACAGATTCTTTTTCCTCAGGGCACTAGAGATGCTGAAACAGATGGACCTGAGAAAGGAGATCAAAAAGGCAAGGCTTCTCCATTTGAGGAGGACCAAAACAGAGATCTTAAACAAGGAGATGATGATGATTCTAAAATAAATGGCAGAGGTTTGCCAAATGGAATGGATGCCGATTGCAAAGATTTTAAGTAAGACTTTAACTTTCTCAAGAAGAAAAGCATATCTCTTTAGGGATAATTACTACTAGTTGATGTGATTGATTTAGACATTTTCCAATTTTGGTTTATTTTATTTCCCTTTGTACCTTGTGTTAATCCAGAAGAAGATTTAATTTTTTTCCTAAGGAGTATTAGTTGATTGTGAACCATTTTTTTTTTTTTTAAATAATTCTTCAAAGTAGTCTCTAAAACAGTGCATTCCATTAAAGGAGTAATGTTAGAAGTTGCTGTTACCTTTCTGCTAATATGGTAGTCTAAATTTTAACTTTTTCCTCCCTGCTAATATTTAGTGAATTTTAGGTTTAATCTGGTTTTTCTTGGCAAACTCCTTTCGGGGTTGCTCTTGAGCACCTTTCTGTGGAGTTTCCTCTTCCTTCTACCCCTGTATTGTATCCCCCCCAAATCTAACTCTTAATCTTGGAAATGAGGAAACATAATTAGCTTGGAAGCTGTGACCTTTCTTCTTAGTATATATGAATTTATGGTAATACTTAATATTCCTGAAATTATTCCTGAAGTAGGGAACATATTAGAGACTTCAAAAAGTTAACTTTAAGCTTAGAATTCTTTAAGTTGTAACTTTTTAGTTGTCTCTTTATGGTAATTAAATAAGTATTTTCTTCTAGCTTTGATCTCAGATTAGGCAGTGTACATTTACCTAGATATTAGGGATTTGTTTCTTCATCCTGAATTCCTATACTTTATACTTCATTAGTCAGATGTTTTGGGGCTTATACCTGAAAATGAGCTGTTTCTTTGAGATCTTGTGAACCATGAAATCTCAGTTAACTGAGTATAACTATATATATGGGTGGTATGCTTTTACATTTATTGCCTTTAATTATCAAAAGCAGAGTAAAATGCTTCTTAAAACAGTGCCATTTGTGTCTGTTCTAAGTGCAAAAAAGCATCCAAAACCAGTAAACCTCTTTGATAAGAAATAAATTTAATGCTTTTCAATTTGTTTTAGAACCTTATCCTGATTTTACTTTTCTGCAATTACGTAATCTGAGTTTTAGTCAAGGGCATGTATTTAAAACTGAGTTGATTATGAGCCCTTCAGAGTATGCATTTATAATTGAAGTGTTAATACACCATTAACTATAGCAAGAAAATAGCACCACTTAATAGCGCAGTGCCTTTTTTCTATTATATTCTCTACTTATTGCTGTATTAGAGTTGTTTGTATGAAAGGCTATGCTTCTTCATATTATGAACTTCTACATTTTTTAGCATTCTAATTTTATTCCACTAAGTTTGGGGTATACATTTTAAATTGTTTATGAAATATTTTAGATACAGTATTATACTTCATAGTGTAAAAATGTTTCAGACTAATAGCTGTGGCCATATGGTCACTATGCTAACGTATTACTAATATGTACATTAATTGATACAGCATCAGTATATAATCACTGGAGTGTAGAACTGAAAGGAAGGGAAGAACTATAGCAGGCTTCATTTTAAAAGGCTAATTTTATTTATTTTTTAAAAGATTTTATTTATTTATTTGACAGAGACACAGCGAGAGAGGGAACACAAGCAGGGGAGTGGGAGAGGGAGAAGCAGGCTTCCCGCTGAGCAGGGAGCCCGATGCGGGGCTCGATCCCAGGACCCTGGGATCATGACCTGAGCTGAAGGCAGATGCTTAACGACTGAGTCACCCAGGCGCCCCTAAAAGGCTAATTTTAAAGAAGATCCTTTCAGGTTTTTTTTTCTTTCCATATATATTCTGAATGAAAAACCTTTGAATATTCACATGAAAAATTAGGTATGGTTAAAGGGGAAAGGAAGTAGAAATTTCTTCTAAATATTGCAAGGATAGTGGTTGATTTTTAAATAAAATATAAGTTCACCCAAATATGTGGAAACTGATTCTTACAATTAAGTAATTTTATTAAGTAATTACTTTGTAAAATGCTCTGTACATGTTTGCAAATTTATCTTGATGTGAAGCTCTTGAACTTGGGTGCAGAGTTACATAGGTGTTAACAACTGGCACTGAAAGCCAGGTAAAATAGTTACTGTCATTTACTTAATGTACTTATGTTTGCATATACTGTGAACTCATGTTCCTCAGAACAAACTTATTTCTTGTGAGGGAAAAGATCTTGCGTAAAATATTTTTGTAGAAGAAAAGACACTGTAAATGAGGATAGATTATGTCTAGATATAAAGTAAAAATAAGGTTTAGACCATGAAGGATGTTGATAAAAAGAGAAGAGTCGATGCTCAATAAATTTTTTGAAAAAATTAAGGAGGCTTGTTAGTAGAGGAAGTTGATGTTTTATATGACATATACTTTTTATTGATGGGCATACTTAATTCTTGGTAAATATGTTACAAATTTCCATTTCTTTTTGATGATTTTAACTGAAACAATTTTGTGTGATGAAGATGGTTTTTGGAGAGCTGTCATAAAGGCTTTTCACACTTCATTTTTTGTCCTTACTTAAAACAATAAGCACAAGAAGGTTATATCTTCAGTCTCATTTAAGAAACTGAGGCCTGGAAGATGAAATGATTTGCTCAAAATCGTATTTAAAGACAGTCCGGAGTCAGCCTTCGTCTTAGTTCATGTCGTTTTCCATTGTATCTCACATTTTACACTCTGAAGTCATGAAGGCCATCCTTTATGGCCAATCCCCGCCCCGCCCCGAACCATTATTAAGCACGATATGGCAAAATTCTGTGCTGGTAGACAAGACAGGAGTATGGTAGGTGGGTTTTGGTTTTGAGTCTTCCCATGTTTGTCACTTGATAGTCTGCTATTCATACACCATTCATTTTTTCTGTGATTTGAGAAAAATTTCGGGTAGTCTAAGCCCTAAATTGTGATATTGGCTAATTTTCTTATCTGTAAAATTGAGTTAAATCTTGATGCTTTCAAATTAGAGAGAATGATCGTTAGTAATATGAAAAAAACAAAACCATGTCAGTTCTTAAGAAGAAGTTAGACAGAAAAAAATGATGGAGTGGTTAGTGACCTGGGGTGCCTGATTTGCCCTCTGTATTTTACCACCTTTGTTTTTCATGATTTTCCTACTTTCCATTCCAACTGTGACTGACTTACTACTTTTACTCATAAAGTCTTTGTTTTCTTTATACAGTCGTACTCCTGGAAGTCGTCAAGCTTCTCCAACTGAAGTAGTTGAGCGCCTGGGCCCCAATACTAATCCCCCAGAAGGATTGGGGCCTCTTCCTAATCCTACAGCTAATAAACCACTTGTTGAAGAATTTTCAAATCCTGAAACTCAGAATCTGGATGCCATGGAACAAGTTGGTCTGGATTCCTTACAGTTTGACTATCCTGGTAATCAGGTACCCATGGACTCTTCAGGAGCTACTGTAGGCCTTTTTGACTACAATTCCCAGCAGCAGGTAAAGCATGAAGTTCCTTTAATGAAGCTCCTCTTAACTATGTACTGGTGTAGCCTGAAGTACTATGAGGCATTGACATGAATAACAGGAGTGTTGTTAAATACTTAATGTTTTATAAATAAAATGTTTTTATAGTTGAGAAAGTGATTAAGTGTTTAAATACACTGTTCACAGCTTTTTAAATAGAAATGAAATGCTTTGAGACTAATCTTTGTATTAAATGTTTTCTCTAATAGCTCTTTCAGAGGACTAATGCACTAACAGTTCAGCAGCTAACTGCAGCTCAACAGCAGCAGTACGCATTAGCTGCAGCCCAGCAGCCACATATAGGTGAGTCTTTGTAAGTCACCATTTTGATGAGACTTAGAAAATCTTGGGTTAGTGTTTATTAGAATGCTTCGTTTTTCTTTTACTGAATGGTGTTATTTCGTTATGTTTTAAAACATCTCATTGAAATCAAAGAGTAATTACATGGCAAGAGTAAAGATTTAACTAGGGAAGAACTGTTTCTGATTATTGTATCCTAATCAAGGATATTTAATCAAAATAAAAATCTATAACTTGATGAAAGCTGGAGGCACATAAGTTTTTTTCTGTGTCAAGTTGAGAGTCAAACACTTGGAAATTTGGAAATTCAAATGTATGTTATATCTGTTATCAGTCACAATGTTTACTTAAAAAAATCAGATTTCCAAGAAAATTCCTTAAAATATTTTCTTCTTTACTTCATTATTTGGTCCTTGACTTTTAGCCTTTAATGTGAATTATTATAATTACACATTTGTTACTGCTAAAGCATTGGTACGTGTTATCCATGTTGGGGTTTTATGTTTGCTTTTTAACTTTTTAATTTGAAATAATTATAGAGTCACATGGAGTTGCAAGGAGAGTACAGAGAGTTTCCCCACCCAACTTTCCCTATATAGCTACATCTTACATAATTACAGTATAGTACCAAAATCCGGAATATGGAATTGGTAAATGTATATGTATGTGTTACATCACTTTATCACATGTGTAGATTTATGTAACCATTTTTATGCCTGATTTTAGCTGACCTTAATTTATTAACTAGTTTGAAAAGGTATGAATATTCCCCACATCATAACCTATGGAAGCAGGCTTGGGAGGGGGTGATGTACTAAGTTGATTCTCTTCCCTTACCTTAGTATTGTTCTGTGTCAATCCAAGAAGGTCTCCTACATCCCAGATTTTATTTTTGGTTTTAATCAAAGGTGACCACGCATTTCTAGATGGCTTCTAATAGCAGCATGCATTCTTTGCCACCAGCTTCCTTTATCCTTATATTTAGTCGTTCTTATTAGAAATGTAGTGATTCCTGGGGTACCTGGGTGGTTTAGTCGGTTAAGCATCTGACTCTTGATTTCGGCTCAGGTCATGATGTCAGGGTCATGAGATTGAGCCCCTTGTATGGCTCCACACTCAGCGCTGAGTCGGCTTAGGGTTCTCTCTCTCCCTGCTTGTGCGTGCATGTGTGCGCGTGTGCACACTCTCTCTCTCTCTTCCAAATGAATAAATAAAATTTTAAAAAAGAAAAGAAATGTAGCGATTCCTGTCTACTCACAGACTAGTATAACCCTTTTTTATTTCTTGAAGGCTCTAAGGTATGTTTTAGTATGAGACATTTTGAAGTTTTAAATTTTCTCCTCTTATTTGCTTTTTTAATATGAACTTTAGAATTTGCTTATCTATTTACTTCCAGAAGATTGGGTTTAAATTTTAAATTAACTTTGGGAAAATCTACATCTTTATGACCTTAAGTATTCTAACCAGGACATTGTGTATCTTTACATTTGTTCAAGTTTGCTTTTGTATTGTTTATCAGTGCTTTAAAGTTTTTCTCATGTAAGTTTGCATATTTCTTGGTAAGTTTGTTCTTAGGTATTTTATCTTTTGCTATCAATGTAAATGGCCTCCTATCTTTTATTAAATCTTTAGATTGATATCTGTGAAAGCTCTTGATTAGCAAATACTAAAATTTCTGAGTATATATTCTAATTGAACCATTCTTGTGTTCACGGAATAAAGAAAGTGCGTATAATATCTTAACGAGCTCTTTCGATTTGCTCATGTTTTATTTAGAATGTCTGCATCAATACTGTGTACATGAAATTAGTCCTTAAGTTTGTGTGTTTCCTTGCATTTTTGTCAGATTTTGGAATATTATCACTTCATAAAAACAATTTAGAACTATCCCCCCTTTTAATACCTTAAAGAGTATTTCAAGTAACATTGGACTTATGTCGTCTTTTAGAACTTGGCAGAACTTCTTTGTGAAGCCATCTAGGAAACCATGCACATAATTTGAAAACCTGAATAAAAATGGAAATATTTCTGAGCATAATTTACCAAAATTGACTCCACCTTTTAATCTTTGTTCCATAGTTAAATATATTCATTGTTGACCATCAGTCTTATCATCCAAGTTTGCCTAGTCATCTCTTGGCTGGCTGAAAGCCCATTTTAGAACAGCATTGTACAATAGAAATATAATATGTGCCACATAGATTTTTAAATTTTTTGGTAGCCACATTTTTGAAAAGTTAAAAGAAATAGGTGAAATTAAATTGAATATATTATTTAACCCGTTACATCCAAAAATGTCATTTTAAATGTGACCAATATAAAACTTACTAATGAGAAATTTAAATTTTTTTCTTCATATGAAGCTTTTCAAATCAGGTATGCATTTTTCCACTTTGAGCAGATGCTCAGTAGCTGTATGTGGTTGTAACTATCGTAATAGTGTGGCTCTAGAAGATTCTTCTAGAATGGGGATTGACAAACTTTTTAATAAAGGCCCAGATAGTAAATATTGTAATTTTTGCAAGCCGTATGATTTCAGTCACAACTAGTCAACTCTGCTGTTACAGCACAGAAGAACCTTAAGTGACATATGACTGAGTATGGCCGTATTCCTATAAAATTTTACTGTGGATACTGTAATTTGAATATCATTATAATTTTTATGTGTTGCAAATTATTATTATTTTCAACTGTTAAAAAATGTTAAAATTGTTCTTAGTTTATATAAAAATAAGTAGCAACCTGGACTTGGCTCATGGACAGGGCCAGAAGAGAGAATAGATACAGTAAGGGAGAGAAAGAGAAAAGAAAAAGGATTGTTTAGGTGGTTGGGAAATTTTTGTACTTTAGGAAATTGAGAGATAAGCCATAGGAGTAAATTAGAAATGAACCTATAGTATAGTCTGCAGAGGGCTATAAGAGGGGCAAACCAGTAGAGGGCCTACACGCTACCAGGATTGGAGTTTGAGTCATGCTAACCATGTGTGGTAAGAGCACCCAGGTCACAAATAGAAATAAGACTTGGTTTGGAGACTTAACTTTATGATGTGTAGTTGGCAATCTTGATATCACCTGATGGACAGGTGAGTATAAGAGCTTCTCACAGATAGTATCGCAAACAAAATTCACAGTGTAAACAAGAAAGATCAGCCAGAAAGCAGTCAGTTGTGTAACAAAGAGTAGAATTTACACCCAAGATGTAGAAATAAGAGAACCTTAAAGTTTCAGAAAGAACTTTTAAAAGTTGAGTCACAATCTTAGGAGATAAAGGACTTAAGCCATCAAAGATCAGCGGTCTTAAAACAACAAAATGATGTGAAAATAGACCACTTCAGAATCTTGTAAGTAAAAAGACCTAGGTGGGCTTCATTATTGAGTAGTTGTCACCTAGGATGAAATGAACTGGAGATGAAAACTTAAGAGATCTCCAAGAACACTTAACCCATAGTAATCAGTATTTGGCAGAGAGGAGAAAAATTAGAAGCTAAGGAGTGGAGTCGGTAGTAACTAAAGATATGCAAGGCATAGAAGACTATAACTTTTCCTGACGTCTCAGATAAATGTGGACACATACATTTTGGAGAAAACTCAACATTATAAAGATGTCATTTCACCTAAGTTAATTTGTGGATTTAATGTATTCTTGGTTGGAATCCCAGTAAGATTTTTTTAGAACTTGAAAGTTTTTGATGTTTGTCTTAGAAAAGTAAAACGAGAAAATTAATGGAAAACTAAAGTGGAAAGAGGGAGACCTACTCAACCATATTTCAAAAGTTACTATTTTCAATGATTAAAACTGTTGTACTGACTTTGGCATATACAAGTAGATAGTAGACACGAATGCTTTGCAATAGATGTGCACATGTGTCTGTTTAGTGTGCAATGGTGGGAAAAGATTTTAATTTTAATTGACATCTCAAACGATAAAAGAGTGTATGTGGAAAATAGCTTGGAGATAATTGGGTTCTCTTCCTGATAGATTAAAAATTTAAATGAGAGGGGAGCCTGGATGCCTCAGCAGGTTAAGCGTCTGCCTTCGGTTTAGGTCATGATCTCGGAGTGCTGCTCAGTGGGGAGTCTGCTTGTCCGTCTCCCTCTGCCCCTCCCCACCCCACTCGTGTGCTCGCTCTCTCACATAAATAAAAGTTATTTATGTGAGAGGGAGACAGACCCAGCGAGAGAGGGAACACAAGCAGGGGGAGTGGGAGAGGGAGAAGCAGGCCTCCTGCCAAGCAGGGAGCCGGATGCGGGGCTCGATCCCAGGACCCTGGGATCATGACCTGAGCCAAAGGCAGATGCTTAACGACTGAGCCACCCAGGCACCCCTAAATAAAATGTTCATGAAAAAATTTTTTTGTTTTAATCTCTGGTTCTTTACCTATCAAGAGACATAAGTTTATCTTTCTCATTTAATTTTTTTTTAATAGATTTTTTAATTTATTTGTGAGAGAGAGAATGAGAGACAGCATGAGAGGGAGGAGGGTCAGAGAGAGAAGCAGACTCCCTGCTGAGCAGGGAGCCCGATGCGGGACTCGATCCTGGGACTCCAGGATCATGACCTGAGCCGAAGGCAGTCGCCCAACCAACTGAGCCACCCAGGCGCCCTCTCATTTAAATTTTTTTAAACATTTTATTTATTTATATATTTGAGAGAGTGAGAGCCAGAGAGATCACGGAGAGGGAGAAGCAAACTTGCCTTTGAGCAGAGAGTCCGATGCGGGACTCGATCCCAGGACCCCGAGATCATGACCTGAGCCGAAGGCAGGTTAAGCGTCTGCCTTCGGTTTAGGTCATGATCTCTACACCCAACATGGGGTTCAAACTTACAACCCCAATATCAGGAGTCATATGTTCTACCACCTGAGTCTGCTAGGCACCCCATTAATTATCTTTTAAATTGAACCTTTTTGAGCTCTTTTAACTTTAAACACACCCCTTTTGTTATTTCCTCACCTTCAACGTGTCTCCATTATTTTCCAGAAGAGACAGCTCTGGCAGTTAGTACTTTATGGTAAATGGTATACACAGTGATTCCTCGAAACCAGCAGTCGTCTTGTCTCTCTAATAAATACTGCAAATGAATATTTTAAAATCTTTCGTAGCCTTTGCTAAGTTCACATTGGCATACATTAGATGCAGAAGTGGCCTTAAAGTCACCATACTACTTAAAGCCCTTCATTTTTCTTCTATTGCTTTTGGGGGGTAAAGTCCAAACTACTTAACATAACCCAGGAAGATCTTTATGGGTCTTCCTTCTGATTATAACTGTTTTTGTCTTGTCTTGCCCTTTAGTCCCACTTCATCCTACCCACTCCTTCTGAAGCTTAAGTACCCCTTCTCTCTATGCCCATAGCACTTACTATACTATATTCTAATTGCCAATTTGCTTGTTTGTTTTTCTCATTAGATGGATTGATTTGTGAGGGCAGAGCATATCTGTCTTCCTCACTGGAATCCCCTCGCTCATAGTATGGCTTAATAAAGATTGAGTGAAAAACTACCGTTGAACAATAGTAGTTCTAGCTCTCAACATTTATCATGTGCCTGTTGTGCTAGTTCTATATAGTCATTTCATAACCAGGATCATGTAATTCTCACAAAAATCCTCTTAAGACGTGGATAGACACCTATTTCAAAAACGAAGAATCTTAGAATCAGTTGTGTTACATGCCCAAGGTCACTCATTTAATCAGAATTTGAACCATTATACACAGTCTCTTCCCTCACTCCAAATTTAGTGTAGAAATGATTTTACCTAATGAAGAAACTCATACTTTACATTTTCACTCATTATTTCCTCCCTTTTTAAATACAGCTGGTGTATTCTCAGCAGGCCTTGCTCCAGCTGCATTTGTGCCAAATCCATATATTATTAGTGCTGCTCCTCCAGGGACTGATCCATACACTGCAGCAGGATTGGCTGCAGCAGCAACATTAGCAGGTAACTTACTCTTCATCCTTGTTGCTTATTATGGATTTAGTTTTAATTCTGCTATAAGCTTTATTTTTGTCTATTTGGGCAATTTGAAGTTCTAGGAAAATGAAACATTTATCTAAAATGAACTGAAGTTTCCAGAGAGTTAGTTTCCTACTTTTCCTATTGTAATGCTTGGAAAAAGCCTAAGCCTGGTAACTCTTTCCTCATGTACATAGTTGATTTATATTTCAATTTTGTAGTTTCAGAAATCTTACATTGTCAACCACAAATCTTCCTTTTTGTGACCCTTTGTGTTGCCCACAGAGACAATGCAAAGTCAAGTCACTTCTCATAAAATAAACTGGGGGTAGGTGCTATAAATACCCATGTCAGGGAAAGTATGAGGTAAGGAGCTTCAATCTTGAGAGAATGAGTATCTAGAAAGTAATTTATTTAGCAGTATTAAAATGTGCAAGCCAACTGAGGGGCAAAATGGAGGGATGGAGTTGGAAAGAACTTAACTGTCAAAAACCTGAAGCTACCACTCAAAATCTGAAATGAAAGCCAAAACTATACAATGTTACATGCTAGTGGTATCGCAATAAAGCTGGGAAAAAAATGTTTTTAAACCCAAAACTATATTTATTGCTTATTTAAGTAAGGAGAGTTGTGTGCTGGTCAGGTACTATCCTGTTGAGCAAAGCAATTGGTTGATCTTCTGTGGGGTTATGAGGAGGTTATTTTAGGTTGAGTTGGGTATAGAGACAAATGAATGAGTCTTAGGTATGGGTTATTATGTTGGTCACAGAGGCAGAAACAGGGTAATAACAGCCACAGATGTATGTTCACTGGAGTGAGCCTGCCAGTTGAATTTCATTAACTCTAGACTACCATGATTTTTTTTACTTTGTTCACTGATAAGAATTGTCAGTAAGTGCCACTTCTGTGAGTTGTTATCATGACCATAGAACAGTTAGTCTTTTCCTAAGAGTTTGGGACTTTTTTTTATACTCAAGACTTTAAGAAGTGAAAAAATAAATGTTAGTTTCAAATTCTTGTTTGATAGCTGGCTTAGCAGACTGAAACTAACCTGTCATATTCAGTAGTGTTTGGTATAGATCTGCATGTGATTCCATAAAGAAGGGATGAACTGTCTTGGTGCCATTTAACTGGATGTTAGTATGTAAAGTTCTGGTGTATCGTACAATCTATGGAATCAAAAGAAGCCCCTTTAAGAAATTGTTAGTTTTGAGAGTAAGTAGGCATTCTGGACTTAGGCTTTATGAGACCAGTGCGACCTAGTAAAATACAATGTGAACCAGATAATGTAATTTAAATTTTTCTAGTAGCTACATTATAAAATAAGTAAAAAAACATGAAATTAATTTCAGTGTTTGATTTAGCCAAAATACCTAAAATACCATTTTAATATAATTTTAAGTTACTAATAGATCTTTTACACACACATACACACACACACACACCCATGCAAAGTCTTCAAAATCTTGTGTATATCATACTTATAGCACATCTCAGTTGGGCTATCCAATTTTTTAAGTCTTGAGTAGCCACAAGTGGCTTCTGGCTACTGTTTTGGGCAGACAGGTTCTAGGTAGATGTCTGACTCTTGTTTTGATAATGTATTCTTCCTTCATAAATCCTGTTAATAGTTCTCATTGTAGAAATAGATTTTATCTTTAAATTTTTTAATGCTTTTTACTTTAGTTGATTCAGTACAGTTGTGTACTGGGCTCTGCTTTTCTCCAAAACAAAGTAAAACCAAGAGTTTAACTTTATAAAATGTTAAATAGCTATACTAAAATCATACCAGTGGAATTTTAGGCCATCTTTGTTAGATCGGTCCGTAATCATGACATCTTATTCATCAGCTTAATGGTGGGGCTATATGTGCATGCTATTTCCTCTTCTGGAAGCAAATTTATCTTAAATAAATAGAATAGAGCAATAACAATTCATTCTGTTTTTCCTACTTTGCTTTCACATGTCTATGTCTGTCTGTGCTTTATATTACCTAGTTCTTTCTTGTCTTGACTCACTAGTCCCATTTTCCTAACCATATAAACACTGAAGTTTGTTTTCATGTGATTTTCAGTTGTTTTGTGAGAATTGTGACTAATTCTGTTTCAAACGTGAAGAATATGTTTAATAAAAACTTAATTAAAAATATTTTTAAAATCAAGAGTTACAATTCAAGTAACAGTTGTAGCAAGCTTGGTACCAGAATGTTCCCTAGTTTTATGTTATAGATTGCAAATAAAAAGATAAAAGTGTTTTTATTGTTGTAATTCTTTTCAGTAGTCAGAAAATGATCTTTCTTAAGAGAATTTGAATTGAACATAGTAAATCTTAAAATTTTATGACGTCTAATGTTCCCTAAAAATATTATGTGTTTGCCAGTATCAGACCCGTAAACTGGCATTCAGTAGATGTTGGATACATTGCTACGTGTCCTGTCAATTCATTGGTCCTCTTGACGTTAGCTTTACCACCTCCACTAAGGCCGCTGCTGTCACTCCTGAATACTTTCTCTCTTAATAAACATACCTGAATGAGACTGTCCCCCTAATAGAATCAGAAAAAAATAGAAAGTATGTAGCAGATGTTAAGTGGGTAGAGGATTATAAGGACGTTTGCTCTAAGTCTTACACACTGTTCCTTTTTATGATCTAATGGTAACTGACCTCATTTATCTATAAAATGTAAGTAACTTTTTTTTTGGGGGGGTGGGGTGGGGTGTGGGGTTTAGGTCCGGCAGTGGTTCCACCTCAGTATTATGGTGTTCCGTGGGGGGTGTATCCAGCCAATTTATTTCAGCAACAAGCTGCAGCTGCGGCAAACAACACAGCAAATCAGCAAGCAGCATCACAAGCTCAGCCTGGACAGCAACAGGTATAGGCCTGCCTTCATTAAATTAATACCTGGAGAGTCTCTGAAATTGCATGAGTTCCTTGTCAAGATCTGTGTCTTTTCATCATCTTCAATATGTAACACAGTACCTGGTATATAATTGATATACAAGTATTGATTACATTTTTTCTAATTATATGAATTTAAAGATTTGGAAGTACTCCATTTCTATGTTTCTGTTATTGAAACTCTTGAAATCTCTAGCAATTTTTAATTTTCTTTTCATGACCTCTTCAAGTGTGCTAATTTTCCTATCAAAGTAATTAACACTTCATTTTCTTCTGAGTATTTAAATTACTATTTTAAATATTAGTATATATCTGAGCAGAAAAAGATTAATTACTGGGTACTTTATATTTTTAAGCAAGATGAAAATATATTCACTAAACATTAGATTTAACTTCTTAAAATAGAAAATCTTTATTACAAAGGTGCCCCCCCCCCTTTCCTGGAACTATTTTAATAATGTAGAAACACTATTGATGATTGATTTCACAATTCTGGTTGTCAGTTTCTTCATATTTATACCAAAGAAGCAACTTAATTCCAAGAATAGTGTTACTTGACAACTAAATTTTGTTCTAAATTTCCTTTATATGCTTGAATACTATATTGATGTTCTGTTGAAGCTTTGGCTCAGTCCTTGTAGATTATACCACAGCATGATTTAATAAATTCTTTTTTAACCTATATCTTCTTTGGGCAAACATGAAAATACCATACTACCTGAACAATACACACACCTACATGTGAGGCTTACTTACACAGGTGGTGTTAACAGTGAATCCCCCTTGTCCTGAATTCCCCTCTCCAAATAAATTTCTCTTATTTTTAGTACTACATTGGTAAGTTAAAGAACACAAATACTAGAAATAATTTTCCCCAAAGGCCTTTTAAAATTTCCATGTTACTTAATAAATTGTTCTAGTTGTCAAGAGCCAGTGATTGTGTTTTTGATTTTAAGTATTTTATATTTTTTCATGCCAAATCAACATTTCATTGCACATAAATATGTTCAAAGAATATCCAGAGACCGTGTGTCATACGTAGAGAGTTGCCCGGGATAAATTTATTTATCTGTTACTTTATAATTTCATTTTTAAGGAAATCATTTGTCCTTTGTAGGTTCTTCGAGCCGGAGCAGGTCAGCGCCCTCTTACTCCCAATCAGGGCCAACAAGGGCAGCAGGCAGAGTCACTCGCAGCAGCAAATCCAACTTTGGCTTTTGGTCAGGGTCTTGCTACCGGCATGCCAGGTATATAGTTATAGTTAGTTAATTATAGAAGTTTGCATAGGTTTGAAGTGTTAAATGTAGACACATTGAAGAGTGAAAAAACTCAAGAAATGTCTTTAGAGTCTTGCCTACCTTGCAATAAGTTATTCAGAACTCATATGCCAATAGTTGAAATCAGTACTATTCGTGAGACTTAACATGAATGGCATACATGTACTAGAATTCTCAGTGCATCCATTTTTTCTTCTGTGTATGGCATAAACTGTAGCATTTTCCCAACCTAACATAGCCCAGAATTCTTGAAGCAGTATTTCAAGAAATAAAATCAGTTAGAGTTGGCACGTAAAGTAAAACTTCTGTTTGCCATTGCTGCCAAAGAAGAAGGTCACTTCGTTAATATTCAGAAGTTTGCAGCTAAAATTTTCCAATTTGAACATTGTTCCTTTGTGTTCAGCCCATTTATAGTATTTTAAACTGTTACTTATAACCTGAATAGTGTCTTTGAAAATATGCCTTTGAAAGCCTAATACAAAGAAAATTATAAAGATTTCTTCCCATTACCACACTACAACTTTCAGAAAGGGCCAACAAAATACATTTTTTTGTGAAGTAGATATTTATGAAACCAGATAGAAAATTACTACTTCAATAATAATGGAAGGAAGGTATTTTTCTTAATCTGATAAAAGCAGCACTTGCTATGTTTATAAAGTGAAATTTAAAGCTGCATTTGAATATCAGTAGGTAATGGGTCACTTCCTATTCCTTCATTCTCTCCACTCATAAAGACTCATTCTCTTTTAAATATGCTGCTTTTTCATTTTTAGTATAGGAGTAGTTATATAGATTGCTAATTAATGAAATGTGAGTTCCAGTTTCCATTTAATTGTAATGTAGTTACATTTTCTATTCATATCACTTCGGAAATGTGTTTAATGTACTGGAAAATAAGTGTAGTTGAGGGTTTCTTTTATGTGTTACGTGCTGCTGAGTACTTCTGTATGTTACTTTAAGGACTTCTCAATCGATTACATTCATTCTATTTTCTCTGAGATTCTGAGGTCTGATTTTATCATCTTGTGTAGCCCTCTGGATAAAGAGAAGATGTTAATACTGCAGTCCCTGAAGTACAAATAATAGAATGGAAGTGTTCTCGTCCTTTTTTTTTTTTTTTTTTTTTTACCCCAGCCATGTACTTGCTTCGGGGAATCTGCTTTCCCGGAGCCATTGTGGATTAGAGACCTCTGAAAATGTACAGTGAAGCTGAAGTTACAGATGTGGAGGGACATGGAAACAAGGCTAAAGGGAACTGAGCTGAGAGTTTATGGAAGACACTGCTAAGACTACTCTGGGCTCCTCTTTCTACCCCTCACTTTTAAGCCCTGCCTCCATGATTCCTTTGCAGTAATCCTAATATTAACTCAGTAACAATTGCAAAGTATGACCTCCTCTCCTCCATTCTTATTTTTCTCAGTTCTTTATTGTATTTCATCATATTGATGATGTCCAGCTCTTCTACAACTGCTCTCTACCATTACATTACCTTCTGTGATATTTTATTCTCCTGACTTTCCTTTCTCATGCTTTTTATCAAGTCTCCCTTTCCTCTGTGTATATCCTTAAAAAGGAAAGATAGTCTGGCTCAGTGACTAGATGCTTTGGAGTCAAGTCTGCCTAATTGCTGTAGCACTTAGTCATGTGACCTTGGCCAAGTTACTTTCCTCTTTGAACTTAACTTCCAGTATTGGGACAATACTTTTTTTGTGGGGGAACGTCTGTCTACTTTTACCTTTTCAGCCATCATCCCTCTACCAGTAAACTAGAGTTTACATCTATATCTTGGATTCTTTGCTGAACACTTAACACATTTCTGCTTTTGTATAGGACATTACCGTGTGTGTTTCAGCCACTCCTCAAACTGACAGTGTCAAAAAATGAACTCTCTCCCAGATTTACTTACCTTACTGTTTACTCTATTTCACTATTAATATTAATTCCACTATCCTCTTTTTTTTCCAGTACCAAAATAGTTTTATTTTCAACATTTACTAAGTTTAAGTTGTGCTAATTTCTGATATGTAAAAATGCGTATCCACTTAACTAGATGTACACACATATAAATACATACCAACGTAATTCATATCCATATTAATATTTTAAGTTTTATCTATACAATTAATTTCAATTCAGGTCAAATATTTCATCTTTTACGATAAACCTAATCTGTTCATGAGAATCTTCATTCCCTTTGAGGTAAGGAATATAGTCCTGGGTAGAACTGGGATATGGTACTGCGATGGTCAGAACTGCTCCTAGCCCATACAGGGTACCTTGGTACAACTTAGAAAAGAAGCCACATCGTCTGAGTAGGTATGGCCATATACCCATAAACTAAGCTTGGTGAGTGGAGCCTGACAGGATTTCAGCTCTCATTGGTTATCTCAGCCAGGTCCCCTTGTACAGGACACAGCCTGCATGTAGGAAGCCATCCTCGAGGGGGCTGCGCAGTGGTGGTGCAAGCAGAAAGGAGTGATCAGGCCACCTTTGTATAGGTTTACTCCTTGTTCCAAAAGACTGATCTAATTTGGCTGAGTTTGGTCAGATAGGGGGTCTCTTCTTCAAACCACTAATGCTAATTTAGTTCAGGAGAGCGGTCTCCTTGATGGAAGATCATTTTCACGCTTAAGTGTGCAAATGGCTGTGCCATATGCAAGTGGACTTTCAAGGTTTAGTCTTAAGAAAACAACCCAATGTCAATTCTTGACTCCTAAAAATTATGCTGTCCAGCTGGCTATAGGGGAGCTATGCAATTTCCCTCTTAAGTGTCTTTAGTCTTGAAGTACAAACTATAAGGAAGGCTTGTTCCAAAACTATTAAGATGAATTCATCACTTGGAGTGGGAGCTCAAACCACTGCTCTCGGAGCCTTGGCTTGGCCGCCTTTACCCAGGAATAGTCTGGACTGTCTGAGGGGAGGAAAGAGGAGCCAGCAAGCAATCTCTGTGTTGTGCCCTGGCCCCGGGCCCACGGGTCAGAGGACCAGGGCCATGGACGTCCCCATCTGCACACCTCAGCAAGGCAGATGCTTGCTTGGTACCACGCCCTCAAGGCTGTCCACTATCCTCTTGAACTAGAAACTTTTGGTTTCAGCCTCTGTATCATCTTCAACTCTTGATTTTCTTCTGTGCTCCACATTCAGTAACTTGTCCGTTCTTTTTTTTTTTTTTTTTTAAGATTTTATTTATTTGAGAGAGAGAGAGAGAGAAACAGCATGAGAGGGGAGAGGGTCAGAGGGAGAAGCAGGCTCCCTGCTGAGCCGGGAGCCCGATGTGGAACTTGATCCCAGGATTCCGGGATCATGACCTGAGCTGAAGGCAGTTGTTCAACCAACTGAGCCACCCAGGCACCCAGTAACTTGTCAGTTCTTAATCATTCTGTCTCCTATTCATTTCTTTTCATCTCTGCTATTCTTGTTCAGCCTCTTCCTTACCCTCCCAGTAACTCTATCTGCCTCCAGTCTTTTCTATTCATCTTTTTATTCTTTCATTTACCTTTCAAAAATACAGGTTAGTTTATACCATTCTGGTTCTTGATATTTTTGGTGATCTAATCCCAAACTATCTAATTGGTAGTATCCTTCTACAGTGCTATGCTTTAACACACTAGATCATATACTGCCCCCCAAAAATACTTGTACTTTGATGCCTCTAGCCCTAGCTAATGACTTTTCACTTAGAATACCCTTTTGTACTTTATAAGCAAAATTGAGATATAGAGTTTAACATTTTCCTTTTTTTAAACTAGCTTTATAAACATTTTGTAATTAGCTTTGCTTGTCATCCTTTAATATCCTTTCCATGATGCCTTCCCAATCTTTCTTTCCCAGTGCTTTTTCATCAATAATTATCCTTTCTTTTCAGTTCCTGTAACACATAACTTGACCTGTCTTTAGTACTTCTGTCTGCCTTACATTTCATTTAGCTCTTTGTGATTTATTTTCTCAATTCTGCACTTATTTTTTGCCATGTTTAAAGGTAGAAAATGTCTTAAAATTAAAGTGGAACAGCTTTTTCTATTTCTCCCTGAACGGCAGTTAGTAGATCAGTGTCATGTCTTAAAACAAAGTGGCATCTTAGAATTAAGGAAATAATACATTACACACTCTACTAGATGGTACAGGTTTTTGGGGTGCCTGGGTGGCTCAGTCGTTAAGCGTCTGCCTTCAGCTCAGGTCATGATCCCGGGGTCCTGGGATCGAGCCCCGCATCGGGCTCCCTGCTCGGCTGGGAGCCTGCTTCTCCCTCCTGTACTCCCCCTGCTTGTGTTCCCTCTCTCGCTGTCTCTCACCCTGTCAAATAAATAAATAAAATCTTTAAAAAAAAAAAAAAGGTACAGGTTTTGAGTATGGGGACCATGTCTTTTTTTTTTTTTTTTTTTTAAGCCCCTGGCTCTTTTTAGACTCTCTCAGTAGTAGAAAGATAAGTACAAATTAGCTTTTGAATTGAATGATCATGAAAATGCTAAAAACTAAGCTTGTGAACTACACCTAAGACAACAGAAGGCGAATATAAGAGGCTCAAATGCATACATTAGAAAATAAGTTTCTACTTAGGAACTATGAAAGGAAGAGAAAAAACCGAAAGAATTGTAGGAGGAAACCAAATAATAAAGATGGGAGCTGA
Source organism: Phoca vitulina (assembly GCF_004348235.1). Classification (NCBI taxonomy): domain Eukaryota; kingdom Metazoa; phylum Chordata; class Mammalia; order Carnivora; family Phocidae; genus Phoca; species Phoca vitulina. The sequence goes on along the minus strand of NW_022589745.1, from coordinate 15,357,339 downwards.
TGTGAATGAAATAGATGGCAAACATACAATAAAAAGAGTCAGATTATCCCAAAAGTTATTTTCTTTGAAAGACTTAATAAAATTGATAAACCTCTGAGAGACTTATAAAAAAAGATTTAAAACAGGCATAAATAGCCAGTATCAGATAAATAATCATTGGAAGCTATTAGGAACAATCTCATATTAACAAACGGGAAAATGTAGACAAAATGGACAAATAACTACTGAAAAATGTAACCAAACGGACTTGAGGATATATAGAAAATCTGAAGTCCATTACTATTAAGGAAATCAGTTAAGTAATCAAAAATTTTCCCCCACAAAAACTTTAGGCCAGCATAAAACTTCAGTGGTGAATACCAGGTATCTGAGGAGGAAATAATGTCAATTTTTAAAATTCTAGAGAATAGAAAAAGACAGTGTATGTCCCAAGTCATTTTATGGGACTAGCAAAATCTAAATACTAAAACCTGTCACATTCAGTGCAATCCCTGTCAAAATCCCACCAGCATTTTCCACAAAGCTGGAACAGACCATCCTAAAATTTGTATGGAACCACAAAAGACCCCAAATAGTCAATGCAATCTTGAAAAAGAAAAGCATAGCTGGAGGCATCACAGTTCTGGACCTCGAGCTCTATTACAGAGTTACAGTCATCAAGACAGCATGGTACTGGCACAAAAACAGACACGTAGATCAATGGAACAGAATAGAGAGCCCAGAAATGGACCCTCAACTCTATGGTCAACTCATCCTCGACAAAGCAGGAAAGAATGTCCAGTGGAAAAAAAACAGTCTCTTCAACAAATGGTGTTGGGAAAATTGGACAGCCACATGCAGAAGAATGAAACTGGACCATTTTCTTACACCATACACAACATTAAATTCAAAATGGATGAACGACCTAAATGTGAGACAAGAAACAATCAAAATCCTGGAGGAGAACACAACAGCAACCTCTTGAACATTAGCCATAGCAACTTCTTACTAGACAAATCTCCTGAGGTAAGGGGAAACAAAAGCAAAAATGAACTACTGGGACTTCATCAAGATAAAAAACTTCTGTATAGCAAAGGAAACAACAAAACTAAAAGGCAATCTTCAGAATGGGAGAAGATACATGCAAATGACATCTGATAAGGGGTTAGTATGTAAAATCTACAAAGAACTTACAAAACTCAACACCCAGAAAAAAACAAACAGTCCACTCAAGAACGGGGCAGAAGACTTGAACAGACGTTTCTCCAAAGAAGACATACGGATGGCTATAACAGACACATGGAAAGCTACTCAACATCACTCGGCATCAGGGAAATACAAATCAAAACTACAGTGAGATATACCACCTTACACCTGTCAGAATGGCTAAATTTAACAGTACAGGAAACAACAGATGTTGGCAAGGATGCTGAGAAAGGGGAACTCTCTTACACTGCTGGTGGGAATGCAAACTTGTGCAGCCACTGTGGAAAACAGTATGGAGGTTCCTCAAAAAGTTAAAAATACAACTACCTTGTGATCCTGTAATTATACTGACTAGGTATTTGCCCAAAGGATACAACAATACTGATTCGAAGGGGTACGTGCACCCCAGTGTTTATAGCAGCAGTATCAACAATAGCCAAACTATGGAAAGAGCCCAAATGTCCATCGACTGATGAATGAATAAAGAAGAATGGTTTCTACTCAGCCATTAGAAAGAATGAAATCTTGCCATTTGCAGTGATGTGGATGGAGCTAGAATGTATTATGCTAAGTGAAATAAGTCAGCCAGAGAAAGACAAATACCATATGATACACTCATATGTGGAATTTAAGAAACAAAACAGATGAACGTAGGGGAAAGGGGAAAAAAAAAAAAAAGGGAGGCAAACCATAAGAGAGACTCTTATTGATAGAGAGCAAGCTGATTGAGGGTGGGTGGGGGAATGGGTATTAAGGAGGGCACTTGTGATGAGCACTGGGTGTTGTATGTAAGTGATGAATCACTAAATTCTACTCCTGAAAACCAGTATTACACTATATGTTAACTGGAATGAATCTATTTATTTATTTTTAAAGATTTTATTTCTTTATTTGATCGAGACAGACACAATGAGAGAGAGAACACAAGCAGGGGGAGTGGGAGAGGGAGAAGCAGGCTTCCCACTGAACAGGGAGCTGGATGCGGGGCTCGATTCCAGGACCCTGGGATCATGACTTAAGCCGAAGGCAGATGCTTAAAGACTGAGCCACCCAGGCGCCCCACTAACTGGAATTTAAATAAAAACTTGAAACATTAAAAAAAAAAAAAAGAAACTTCAATATTAAGAAATAGAAATAAAAACATCTAAATTTACATCGATTAGAAAGTCAAAATTATTCTACTGTAATCCTTCTTAGTCTTCATCTCTTCGTAAAATCCGCTTTCAGATTACAAATCCTTAGAAATATCCAGATATTTTTGGGGGGCGCCTGGGTGATTCAGTTGGTTAAGCGTCTGCCTTCGGCTCAGGTCATGATCCCAGGGTCCTTAGCAGGGATCCTGCTTCTCCTTGCCTGCCATTCCCCCCTTCTTTGCGTGCTCTCTCTCTGTCTCTCTGTGTGTCTGTCAAATAAATAAAATCTTAAATAAATAAACTTCTAAAAAACCACCAATGTCCAAGTATTTTTTAAAACAAAGTTAATATGTTGCATTTAGAAAATAATGTAAAACCTGTCAAGGACCGTGTATAGATAAGGAAGATTACAGGCCAATCACATAAATACGGATTTAGAAATCCTAGATTATATATTAGCAAGCCAGGTCTAGCAGTATGTAAGCAGGATAATATATGATGAACAAGTTGGTTTTATCCCTAGAATTCAAGAGGAACTTCAGGAAGTCACATAGTGTAATTTCCCACATTAAAAGATTAAAAGAAAGCAATCACAAGAGGGGCGCCTGGGTGGCTCAGATGGTTAAGCGTCTGCCTTCGGCTCAGGTCATGATCCCAGGGTCCTGGGATCGAGCCCCACGTCGGGTTCCTGGCTCAGCAGGGAGACTGCTTCTCCCTCTCCCTCTGTCTCCCCCCTTGCTCATGCTCTCTCTCTCTCTATCTCTGTGTCTCAAATGAATAAATAAAAAAACAAATCTTTAAAAAAACCAAAAAAAACGTGTTTGTGCTATTATGTATAAGAAATTAGCATACAATGTATGGCAAAATATATATATAAAAAAAAAAAGATTAAAAGAAAGCAATCACAAGAACTTAAAGCCTCTTTGGCAAGTTAGGATTAGAAGATAACTTAATATGCTAAAGGGGGAATTGACACCCTCCCCCCAATGGATAACAAACTACCTCTTTATGGGAAATACTGAAAGTTTTAAGACTGGGAACAAGACAGGGATTTTTACTTACACTTCAGCATGTTAGAGACCCTGGCCAGTGCTATAACATTAGAGAGAAATGAGAAAATTCTGTAAAGAAGAACTAAAAATGTCATGAAAAAATATGATTGTATATTAAATGAATCTGTAGATAAAGTATTAGAATTAAAATGTTCTTGTTAAGGTTTTTGGATATGAAAATCAATTTAAAAATCTTTTCTGTTAACAGGATACTGTTTGAAAATGAAACTTTAAAGATTTTTAATTTATTTGAGAGTGAGTAAGAGAGAGAGAGCATGAGGGGGTTATGGGGGAGGAGCAGAGGGAAAGGGAGAAGCAGACTCCCTGCTGAGCGGGGAGCCAGATGCGGGGCTTGATCCCAGGACTTGGAGATCATGACCTGAGCCGAAGGCTGATGCTTAACCGTCTGTGCCAACCAGGTGCCCTTGAAATTGAAAAATTTTAAAGCTAGTGACTTAGTAGTAGCAAGTACCTACGACTAAATTAAAAAAAATTATGCATGATTTCTATGGGAAGCAGGTTTGCTTAGACATTAAAGGACACCTAAACAGAGACACCTCTGGACAAGTAGGTATTTTAAATATGTCACTTCTCCCCCTGTTAACCTGTAGTTTCAGTCATTCACAATCAGAATTGCTAACACATTCTTCCTATGGTATTTTGACAGCTGATAGGAAAATTTAATGAAAATACAAAGGGTCAATCAAGATTAAGCCACAACACTCCTAACAAAAATAAGTAAAAGGACTTGCTCTATTCTGAATTACTCTGGAATCAAACTTACTCTAAAGCTGCAGTTAAATTACTGCATGGAGAGAGAAACAGACCAGTGTAACAGAATAGAGACCCCAAAGGTGAGATCCCCAAAGAAATGGACAGCGAATAGCAAAGAAACCCTACAAAGCTATAAGGAGGGGAATGACTTGTTTTACAAGAAAGATGAAATGAAATTGGTTGTTTTGGAAACAAGATGAAACTGAACCCTAGCCCTGCCTTGTGTTCAATAACCAACTCCATTTGGATTTTTAGACCTAAATATGAAAAGTGGAATTTTAAAGCTATTATAATATAGGGACATTTTGTTATAAAAATAAAGGAAATAATAAATTTGACACCATCACCCCAAACGTCACCATAAAGAGAATAGAAGGTCAGGCTAGGAATGGAAGAAGATATTTGCTATATATTAAAATAGTGAAAGACTTAGATACAACATAAAGAATTCTAAACTAGTAAGATAAGGCAGCCCAGTGGGAAAATGGGTAAAAGACTTGAAAAAGCCTCTTCGAAGAGAAAAATCCAAATGCCCAATTTGCATATGAAAAGATGCTTGGCCTCCTTAGTATGGGGAAAAAATCAAAACCACAACAGATTACTTCTGCTTATCTTCCAGATTAGCCAGATTTAAAAGTCTGAGAATTAAAGACTTACTAAAGTCACAGAGCAGTTGAAACTAATACCAAAGTAGCAAGAGTGTAAATTTGCACAATCAGGGTGTCAACTCCTTAGATACATACCTTGGAGTAGAGAAATCTGCACACTTAACATACCAAGATATGTGTACCAAAATGTTTATAGCAGTACTATTGGCAGTGTCCCCAAACGGAATGGTTTAAATGTGGAACAGATAAATGCATTGTGGTATCCATCCAGTGAGGTGCAGTAATGGAAATGTATATGTACATGTACATGTAAATGTACAATAATGGAAATGTATATCTGTATACAACCACACGAATGAATCATACATGCAAATTTTTAAGTAACCCAGAACAAAAATGATGGTTAAGGAGGGATGTGTTTATGGGTAGTAGAGTAGTGTGTAACACAAAGAGAAAGAGGAGATTGTGGTGGTAGAGCAGGGACCTATGAGAGGTAGGGTTCTGGGCAGTGGTTCTATTTCTTAACTTGGATGGTGGTTACAGTTTTTTTGGTTGTAGGCATTATATTGTACTTTTGGGTTTTGTACTCTTTTTTTTTAAGAGTTTATTTATTTGACAGACACACAGCGAGAGAGGGAACACAAGCAGAGGGAGTGGGAGAGGGAGAAGCAGGCCTCCTGCCGAGCAGGGAGCCTGATGCGGGGCTCGATCCCAGGCCCCTGGAATCATGACCTGAGCCGAAAGCAGATGCTTAACGACTAAGCCACCCAGGCGCCCCGGGTTTTGTACTCTTATGTGTTTTATTTCACAACAGTAAATTTTTAAACACAAAGTATTGTGCTTTGCTTAATAGAGTACATTTTCTGTACTTTAAATAAGAAATTAACTCTCAACATCCTCTTTCTCCCCTCTGGCCCTTTTTACAGCAGAACTCCTCAGAAGCATTGTCTGTACTTGTTTGTGGTTCTTCCATTCTTGACTCAATTCACCACAGTTTGGCTTTCATCCCTTACCATAATGACTTCCATGTTGCTAAACCTATTGGTCAGTTCTCAGCTCTTCTTAATAGCTTTTAGCAGCATTTGACATTGTTGATCACTTAGCCTTCATTGAAATTCTTTTTTCTTTGGCCTGCAACACACCACATTGTTCTCATTTTCTTTCTTCCTTACTGGCTATTCCTTCATAGTTTCTTCCCTGGTTCCTTCTCTCTCCAACCTCTTAATCTGAAGTTCTCTGTCCATAGATCCCTTTTTAATTTTCTTGGTGATTTCATCCTTTATAGCTCCAGCTTGGACCTCTCTTCTAAAGTCAAGACTTTTATGTCCTATTTTGACATCTCCAGTTGGATATCTAATAATCTCTTCTCAGATTTATCACATTCATTCCGTGAGGAGAGGGCTTGAAAGCTCTGCCTTCCCGCCTAGATTTTGCCCTATATGTCTCTTTATTTGGCTGGTCCTCCTAATTTATATCCATTTATAACAAAACTGTAATTGCAAAACAGAATTACGTATTTAATTAAAAACCTTTGCATATGAAAGTGTTGGCCCTAGTGGTGAAGGTAGTGTTTAAACTTAAAACTATCAGAGGTTGCCAGGGCCTTTTTGTAAATGGTTGTCAGGCTGCTGAACCTGAGTCCTTGTCACTGTATAAGACAGCCTTTCTCAACCTGACTTCTGGGAGGGGAGCTTTCCTGCATTGGAGTATCTCCTGTATGTAGTTAACTCCTCTCCTGTGCATCTTGAGTGGTACTTGTTTTATAGTATCCTTGGGAGAATTGGCAAAATAGTGACTTTTCTGTTCACAGTAGTTACTTTCTGTTCTGTGGTCAAGATAAGGAATCCCCACTGAGAAAGGCTGCTAAGATAGAAACGTCACTCTCCTGTAGTTCTGAATAATGCAGATTGTCACCTGTCTTGTGCTTAAGGCTATGATAAAAACTAATGCCTGCGTGATTTTTATTCAAACTTTAGCTTGAGAACCTTTACAAAAAGAGTTACCTTAATGATTTTTAAAGTATCTGTTTACATCATGACTTAAGTTTTTAAATGGATGCTTACAAATGAAAATCTAAGGGAATGCTGGTAATGAAGCACTTGGTTTAGAACTTACTCAAATTGCCTAATCAACGATTCTTACATGCCTTAGTCTTTCCAATCTCCTCTCAGAACTAATAGGTAATATTTTTCAAATATCAGTGCTTGATAGCCTATAGTTTCTATATCAAGAAGGTACCTTGTTATTCTGTGGTCCGTAAGTGGAAGGCAGCTCTTAAAATTTAGAGAAAACAATTTTACCTACACTCTATTACATTTCCATATATTTAGTAAGTAATATCTTCTCAGATGTGTTTGCTTTTCATATCATAACTAATGATTTTATATTAACAGTATACAGTTATCTTTTCTGGTTGATAAAAACAAATGCAGGGGGAAATAAACATGCATGTTCCTATAATAAATGTTTTCATTAGTAAACATTTATTTTAATATTATCTAGGCTATCAAGTACTAGCTCCAACTGCCTATTATGATCAGACTGGTGCCTTAGTGGTTGGCCCTGGAGCAAGAACTGGCCTTGGAGCTCCAGTTCGTTTAATGGCTCCAACACCTGTTTTAATTAGTTCAGCAGCAGCACAAGCTGGTAAGTGTAACTGATGTTTTCAGGGATAATATTTTTCTGGTGTTCTTTGAGATAATTTAAAAATAAATAGTCTTTTGAGTAGTTTCAAGAAGTATCTGAAATTTATTTTCCAGCAGCGGCAGCAGCAGCTGGAGGGACTGCAACCAGTCTCACGGGCGGCACAAACGGTCTCTTTCGGCCAGTTGGCACTCAGCCACCACAGCAGCAGCCGCCGCCACCAAGCACCAATCTGCAGTCTAATTCGTTTTACGGGAGCTCTTCTTTGACTAGTAGCTCCCAGAGCAGTTCTTTATTTTCTCACGGACCCGGCCAACCTGGAAGTACATCTCTTGGCTTTGGAAGCAGTAGCTCTTTGGGTGCTGCTATAGGCTCCGCCCTCAGTGGATTTGGTTCATCAGGTAAGCTGCTTTTTAAGATGAGTGTACTCTGCTAAGTGGACATGAGGTATATGTATATTTTTAATAATAAATATTAATAGCTTGTAGCATAGAAAAGACAGGAATAAAATACTGGTTTATTAGTTTAATTCTGTATGAAAAAAACTACCTCCTGCAAATCTTTAAGTATTTATGAATGTTTAGCTCATTTCAAACAGCCCATCTTTTACCCAGATATAGTACATTTTCCCCTGGCTTTAAGAATTGTATTACTGTAATTTTTGTTTTAGTAAGGTTTGTTTGGAGCATATATTTTATACTAATTACTAGCTCTTCCTTATTCTTTATATAATAATGATTAAGGAAGTAACTATTTTGCCATCTTAAATTTCTGGTATTTTAAAATAATTGTCTTTGTGTGCTTATCAGATATTCTTATTAAATGCTAGTGGTTCGTTACGGTTTTTTAGTTGGTATGATACATAAAAATAAAATACAATGAAATGTTCTAAACAGAAGCCCCTAGGAAACTACCAATGTGCTTATCTTTTAGACTAAATAATTTAGCCTTTATCACTAAAAATTCATCTAAAAGGATGTTTCTTCTCATATCCTGGTTTTATGTAGAATACTCAACAAATTTAAATTTGAAGTAAGCTTCACAAAATAATTTACCCACAACAGACTGATTCTGTAACTGAGGAATGACTAGGTGAAGTCAGAAGAGGCCCACATTGACTCCCTATTGATACACCTTGTGGTATCATTCTCTGAGGTTTCCATAGTATTCAGGAAACATTAGAGGAAAAATAACTTACCCTAGTTCTATTGGTACAGTTAATTGGCAGCCTTTTCTTCCTGAGGGGCAGGGCAATTTATTCAGACCTCAGGAGATTTTCTATTTCTGTAAAGTTCTAGAATCTTTAATACCTGCTTCTCATCGATTTTCCCACCACCTTAAAATACTATATGCTTTTCTGGTGTGGAAGATGGCAAAACTAATATGGGCCAGTCGTTATTAAATATGTTTGCCTGTTTTCTAAGAAAGGATCTTCTGAACTTTCAACACATAAGAGGAATGGTCTAAAACAGCTATAAACTTTTAGATGCAGAATGCTTTTTTTGTTATAATGAAGTACAATAGGGAAATAATCACAGTTGTAGAAACAAAGTTACCTAAAGAATGGGCACAAGAACTTCTGAGGGAAAATCAGGTGAACATGTAGACTCTTCAATCTTTTAATTTTTCTACTTGAGTTTTTAATTTCTTTTGGATTCAGTATTTTTATTTCTACCCAAGCACTCCCACAGGACTCATTTTTTGTTTCTGATACAGTTGACAAGCATTTTCTCCCAAATAATCTAACATGCTGAAGAAAACTGAAAGAACATATAACTTAAAAGATAAACTTTGTAGAAATAACTAGTTTCTAAACTAGAGATTATAGACTGTAAATAATTCAGGAAAAAACAAGAGACGAGCTTTGATAAATCTCCTCTTCCCTTTTCTAATAAAACATGTCACTGATGGTCTGGAATAGATTTGTAGGTCCCCTTATCCAGTTCTTTCAAATTCCCATTTGTCTCTTAGTTGTTAAGGTCCTTTCCCCCAGCATTCAGGAACTGGTTGGCATGAACATTTTGTTCCCTACAAATATTTCCTGCAGATGCCTCTTTCCCAAAAACTGATCTTCTTCATGCCTCCCTTATTTTTAATCATTGCTTATGCAATTCTGACTACCAATCTGGGTGCCTCTGTTTACCTTGCTTCAGAGGGCATTAGCAGTTGCCACTCCTGGATGCCAGTACATAGCCTGTCATCTTCCCCTTCCTCTTGGACATTTTGTGAGAGTTATTCAAGTGCCGCACGTGTGTACTCTTAAAACAGGTCTATCCGCTGCCATTTCAGCATTATAGCAATTCCATACCTCTATGAAATCTAAAACGATAGTATGGTTATGTGCACATATACACGCACAGAATCAGACACACAGTCATTCTCTTACCTATATGATGAAATTATTAACACTTACCAGTGTTAAATACCCCAGCTTATAACACAGTCGCTAGGGAGCTTAGCCATTATAATATAGTAACTAAATCATTCTTTCTATGACCCATTATTTAGAAAGTGTTGGAAGTTTGTAATTTAACATTTTATGCACAGTTGACAAATTAGTGACTCCACTGTTGGTCTAGCCTTTTAGATATTTTAGGTATACTTTGTTTCATATTTCATAGTCACACTGTTGGAGATAATTTAGGCATATAGTAAAAGTTAAAGGAGCCAGATTTTAGGTTTAAAATAAAACTATTTCTGAATTACTTTTAAATGTTTGGCTTGGCTTTTCCCTTTTGGAGGAAAATAATATTGCATGTATCAAAACTGTGGGGTTTTTTTGTTATTTGCCAGGGGAATGACAGTGCTACTGCTCTCATTAGAGAGCTGTTGTCTTTTTCCTTGTCAGTTAAATTGTTTTCTGAAATAAATAGGAATTTTAATTGTAGCCATGTTCTAGAACAATCACTTTGACAGTGTCCTTTTAAATTAGCATAGTTAATGTAGCATATGTTGACAATTTTGCCAAAAGCAACTCAAAGAAGAAATATTTATTACATTAGTGTTTATATTTGGTTTTGCTATTAAAATGCATATAGCTATATAGTATTTCCCTGTTATGATATCTTAAAATGTACAATTTTTAATAAAACGTGATTAGTCTTTCAGAAACCACACTGGCTGGTATAAAAGGTTGACTTGTGTCTTAATATTTTGCCTCATACAGTTGTGTGAGCCTGGTATTTTTCTTTTATAAGAATCTTGAATTTGGCAAAACCAATGTAATTGTTTTCTATCTGTATTATAAGCTTAACTTGGTCTACCCATCATGTGCTCTGCTTAATTTTTCTCTTAATTTTTTCATTATACCCTAATGACCTACTTAAAATTGACTTATGATTAGAAAACCAAGACCTAGTAGAAACTTTAAAAATTCTCTTGAAAAATGTTACCATATTGGTCCGAATACAGAGCTTGTTCTTTAAAAACTTGACAAGAAACATATGAAATTCCTTTAGGTGTAAAAGGCATTCAGTTAAAAAACAAAAAAAAAGGCCAGTGTTTAGAAATAGGAAAGAAGCACTTGAAAATATGGCCGCTGAGACTTCAGAATTGGGAGTTTTGAACAGCCCTTTTAAACACTTGGTAAAGAATTTGATTATCCGATGTGTCGATTAACAGATCTTGGGTTATTTTTTTGAGCATGCATCAGTACATGGTAATGAGATTCTACCATTGTTTTATGATTTTGTGGAGTACAAAAGGAAAAAAGGACTAGAAGGTTGAATTTGGGATTAAGTAAAAAGAATTTAGTATGTAGTTCAGTAAGAGATACATTATGAGAGAATTGTATATTATCTAAGAAAAAAAAAGGCTTATCAGTCTTCACTTGAGTAAGGGCCTTGTAAAACCGGTAGTAGAATCTTAGGAATGGACGATCCCAAGGGGTAAGTGAAAGCATGTCTTTGGTGTGGTAACAGTAATGAGAGCTATTAATTTTCTAAAAGGACGGTTAGTTTTTCATATCTATTTTGTAACTTAGTTGTTGAAGGATAGGGAGAATGTATAATGTGAAAAATACTGAGAAGTTAGTTGTCATCTCTTTTTCACAACTGACTGATATTCGGGCCAATATGGACTTAAAGGACTATGGTTTGAACACAAGCTAGAAGCAAAATTAAATGTGAATGGTGAAGGAAATGTATTATTAATCTATTTATCAGGGTAATCCTTTCTTGGCATTGAGTTGAAGTCTAAGAACCTGATTCCAGAGATTAGGACACTACCAAAATTTAACCTTATTGGAATTTAATCTCTAGCGTCTCCTAAAGTCGACACCTTACAATTCCAGGGTTTATAAATCATACCAGGGTATTAAAGCACAGTAATCATATGTGTCAGTGGTAAATATGTGTGAAATAATAAACATACGAGTGCTCTGTTAAGTATTTGGTTACTTTATTGGGGTGCATTTATACCCTTTTATGATTAATAAGTTAGTTTATATAGTTATCACAGTAATTATCTCCTCCACAATGTTTCTAAAAATAATTATTGTGATCACTTCTGTTATTTCCCAGCAAGAGTTGGGGATAGGTTTTATTCAGTTAACACATGTATGTAATTAGGGTTTTTTTTATTTCTTCTTCAGTTGGCAGTTCTGCAAGTAGTAGTGCCACAAGGAGAGAGTCTCTATCTACTAGCTCTGACTTGTACAAAAGATCTAGTAGCAGCCTAGCACCCATAGGGCAACCATTTTACAATAGTCTGGGATTTTCCTCCTCTCCAAGTCCAATAGGCATGCCTCTGCCAAGCCAAACTCCAGGACATTCACTTACGCCACCGCCATCACTTTCATCACATGGATCCTCATCCAGTTTGCATTTAGGTAAAAAAAAAAAACCAAAACCCTTTTTATTTGTATGTATACATGTAAGTGTGTTTGTGTGTGTGTTTATAATATATGTAAAATATTTAATGTTGGATAAAACATGCCAAATTGCTTTTGCTTTTAGATATTAGCCTTTTGAAAAAGTTCTACTTTCGTGAAAATTCAAAGTGAGGGTCTAATGTACAGTAAGGTAAAGACCCCTATTGTATCTTATGTTTCTTTTATGAAATACAGTGGTGTGTTTTTTCTTGTCTGTGCTTTTGATTTGTGTGTGTTTTAGATCATCTGAAAAGTCAACTGTTTAAACCTGATAGTAAAAGAAATTTCACTGTTGCAAGTTTTTGCACACCTAAAGGAAAACATTAGTCACATAGTTACTGAAGTTCAAATAATTTAGATTAGTACAATGGTTTTTGCTTTGGCCTTTGAGTGCCTGGCCATTTTCTCAAAGGTTGTATCAGGGTATATGAACTTAGTATGTTTATGAGTTAGAGTCTTATGGGTTTGGTCCATATACTCTTACTTTTGAATATGTCGTTAGTTTAAGAAAAAAAATGTTTTAGGCTTTTTATACCCTTAAATTTGGAGCATTTAGAACTTTTGTTTCTATCTGTATGTTAAAATTGCCCCCCACCCCAGGATGATTGAGATGGTGGTTACCCTTTTCCCTCTCCAGGAAGTATTTATTCATGTAGTTAACAGAGTATTTTTAAGAGATTTTGGATATCAGAGGCTGTGTATGAATCCCTGTCTCTTCAAGGAAAGTTATTTGATTAAAATTAGATTTTGAATTTTTGTAACTTTAGTAAACTCAAAACTGAGATTCTTTTTTTTGATTTTTTATGTGCTTGGAAAGATTTAAATCAGCTTGTGATTTAAAAAGTAATGTTGGCTGTTGTTAGCAAATATAAGTTAGTGATTATATTTGACCCCCCCCGTCATAAGGGTATAGCAATTTTTTCCTCAAGTTCATTAATACATAAGTGTCCATGTAACAAAAGGATCTTTTGCAGTGATCATTGTTTAGATATATGTCATTGTGAAGTGGCCTAGAGTTTTAAAGGCCAGTCCTGTGCCCCAAATTCTGGGTCCTTGCTCTTTTGTAGATATTAAATATATACAACTATTAATTTATTTGGATGGGGTCCTAAGATCTCCTATACAGCACTATTTGTGTAAACTTAATGAGTTTGTAGCCTGACACCTTTGTTCATTTATCATCTTTTCTTGGTCATAGGAGCTGCTCAGTTCCTGATCGCTATTATATCTACTCAGACCCACTCACTCCCACCACCCCCATGTAAGACATGCCTTTGAAACTTTGAAATGGACACAAAAATTTGGAACATAACAAGCCTAAGAATAGGTCTTTCATAATAGTTTTGTGTTTTATTTGTTAAAAATTCTATTTGTCATGTCCTGTCCTTACATAGGTAAGTTCCAGATCAGATTCCTGTCAACTGTTACTGCTTATGTTGTGCTTTAGAGCCTGTAAAAATGGCATTAATTATTTTACATAGCTTGCTTAGAAATTAGACATAAATGACTTTTTAGATGTATCTATAATTAAACAGCAATCAAGATATTTTTCTTCAGACTGTAAAGAACCCAGCTGTGTAGATGCTTAGGGAAGAAATTCTTGTCAGTTATGAGAAATCATCATTTGGGCCAGCATTTCTGCATTACAGCCTGATACTTTTGTACCCAAAGTTAAACCCCTTAGTTTAGCTTCAGCTGGAAATCTGATATTTTAATACACCTCTGATTAGAATTATCTGTAGATGACTTTCTTTTGTGATCTCCCAATTTCCGTTAGTTTTAGCTATAGTAAGACTGGCAATGTTGTTAACAAGGACCATATAGAATATAGACCCTGCCAGGTTGGAATAATTTAATAGATTTCATAAATTTGCTCTTTACATAGTGTTCATGGAAGTAATCTATTCTTTGCTTTCATCTGATTAAGTCACAATACAAGACTTACATGCTCTCTGGTCTAAGAAAATAATTGTATATCCTTTAGGTGATTTCTTCATGAATCAAGTTAACAAGGCAGATGATTTAGAAAATACCTATGGAAATGAATTTGCATATCCATTTTTAGAAATAATCTTACTCAGTAGCTCACATATTAAGAATAGAATATCCTGAGATAGGAGTTAGTTCTCAGTTTCATTTTAATTGGTTGAAATTAATTAGTTCCAGGTTATTGTCTTGTGAGATTTTCAGACAGGTAACCATTATAATTATTGATAGGCCCTCCTGATACCTGTATTCTAAAAGTATTGAATGACACGCTTTTTTTTTTTAAACCAGCTCTCCCTTTGCTAGTTATTTGATTCACAGAAAGGGCCTCATAGCAACACTGTGTGCTTCTCTCTTTCCCAAAAAGATGTTTTGTTTTTTAAAATAGTTGTCATTTGATCAACATAAGTATTTTCAGCTTATGACTACTATTCACTTTTTCATTAAAGAACAGGTATTTCAATTGATAGGTTTTGGTGGTTCATTTTTTAATTGATTAATTTTTTTTTTAAGATTTTATTTATTTGACACAGAGAGGGGGGATAGAGCAAGCACAGGCAGGAGGAGGGGCAGAGGGAGAGGGAGAAACAGACTCCCCGCCGAACAGGGAGTCTGATGTGGAACTCAATCCCAGGACTCTGGGATCATGACCTCAGCCAAAGGCAGCCACTTAACCGACTGAGCCATCCAGGCGCCCTGTTCATTTTTTTATAAACTAAAATATTCCTGGTTTGCAACCTTGTTGCATTTTTAATGAAGCCAGGAACATGAAAAAATTTTATTCCTCCATTTCCTAGGACAAAATTTCCAAGAGATAAAATTCCTTTTTAAAAACAGTTACAGGGCGCCTGGGTGGCTCAGTTGGTTGGGCGACTACCTTCGGCTCAGGTCATGATCCTGGAGTCCCTGGATCGAGTCCCGCATCGGGCTCCCTGCTCGGCGGGGAGTCTGCTTCTCCCTCTGACCCTCCCCCCTCTCATGTACTCGCTCTCTCTCATTCTCTCTGTCTCAAATAAATAAATAAAATCTTTAAAAAAAAAAAAAATAAAAAAAAATAAAAAAATAAAAATAAAAACAGTTACAACCACAATATTATCATATCTTTTAAAATCAATAATTTCTCATTTTTCTGTTTTCCCTAATTGACTTAAATGTCTTTTTATGGGTCCTTATAAGGCCCCATACATTGCATTTGTTTGATATGCCCTTTAATCTGGAGCCATTTCCCCTTCCTCTGTTTTTTCTTTCATTTCTTTGTTGAAGAAACTTTGTCCTGTTGAATTTCCAACATTCCTAACTTTGCTGACTGCTCCCCCATGGTAGTATTTAATGTGTTCCTCTATTTCCTGTATTTCTTGTAAAATGGAATTAAATCTAGAGGCCTGGTCTTATTGTTTGTTTTTTGCTGTTTTTGGCAAAATGAGTTCTGTATTCTCTCTGTTGCACCATATCAGAAGACATGTCTCTGGTTTTCTCCATTGTGAACCTGTCAGCCCGATTCACCTAATGGCGTGCAGCCTTAATCATTGTCTATTTTTCCAGAGGTTGCAAAGTGGTGAAACTCTTAATTCTCTCATACCTTCAGCATTTATTAGCTGGAAGTTTTCTATAAAAAGGAACTTTCCATCAGTTGTGCGGTTATCCTGGAATATAGTTCATATAGGAGTCAGGAGAATGCTTGATTTCTTTAACTTTATTTTCTAACTTTGAGAATTAACTTCTGAGAATGAGTTGATGGCCTAGCAATTTCTGTATGTAACCCGTGTTCTTTTAATCATCGTTACCTGTAAATTGATGACTTTTTTAGGGTAGTTTATAGGTTTTAGTCCATTGCAGTCTGAGAGACATCAATTTTAACCTTTTTTTGATCCTAAAATTTTTACCATCTGGGGTGCTTGGGTGGCTCAGTCAGTTAAGCATCTGCCTTCAGCTCAGGTCATGATCTCAGGGTCCTGGGATTGGGCCCCATGTCAGGTTCAGTAGGGAGTCTTCTTTTCCCTCTCCTTCTGCCCCTCCTCCCACTTGTGTTCTCTCGCTCGCCTGCTATCTCTCTCTCAAATAAATAAAATCTTTTTTAAAAAATGTACCATCTTTGGCCATTTGGAGCCCTTACAATTAGCTCCTGTTTGACTACAGCTTTTTAAAAGCACTTAAATACTGGGAATTAGAAATAGTGGGAAAGAACAAGGAAAGAGAAGAAATTTAAAATTAATGGTTTTTATCTTGAAATGCAAAGAGCAATGCCATATTCTGTGCTTCAGGTTAAGTGTTCAACATTAAATGAATTATTTTTTCATGTTTTCTTGATCTGTAGAGATGGGGGGAAAAATCTACCTGCAGTTGTTTTCTTTAATCATTCTCTCTCATAGAAGTCAGTATCTTATTTTGAGGTACTTCATCTCTGTGAAAAAAATCATTAAATATTTCCAGTATTATTTTCTTCTCCTTGGAGCTAGCTAACGAATTCTTTCCTTCTCTATTTTTCCTTTTTAAGTAAACTTTTAAAAAATGTGTTAGTGATTTCTGATTTACTCTAATCTTTATGCTCATAGTAATCAGATTGATACGCAATTTCCTGGGTATAAAGCAACATTCTGTGTTTTTATTTAACTTAGGACTTGACAAACTGATGGCTTATTATTTGGATCTCTTCATTTTCGAACTGGCTTATGTTTTTCTTAAGAACAGGGTACTAAAAAGTGTAATTCAAGCTTTGAGCTTAATGAAATTAGTTTATTAAATAAAGGTGGCTGTCAGTTCTGACAGTTGTCTTATATTCAGTAATTAAATTCAGTACTTTAGCTTGTTAAGGATTAGAAGATTTTTATAACCTATTTTCTCTCCTTAATTTTATTTGAGAGAGAAAGCGAGCAAGAGCAGGGGGACAGGCAGGGAGAGAGAAAAAGGGAGAAGCAGACTCTCCACTGAGCAGGGAGCCCAACATGGGGCTCGATCCCAGGACCCTGAGATATGACCTGAGCCAAAGGCAGACGCCTAACCAACTGAGCCATCCAGGCGTCCCACCTATATTCTCCTCTAATTGCAGAAAATTTTATATTAAAAATAGGCAGAATAAAATTTAAGATCATTTTTTCCTATTAAGTACAGGTTAATTAACATCTATTAAAATTGCTAAACTTTGGCAGATTTTTGTCAGCTCCTTCTCTTAGAATGAAATGTTTAAAAATTAAAACAAGTATGACCAAATTGGTTGTAAGGCGATGTGCGGTTTTTCTAAGTGTCCTATGTGGTCCTTAAAGCAGAAAACAGTATAAATTGTTTTGAAGCTTTCATTAAAAATACTATTATCCTTTAAGTAATAGGTTCCCTATAATTGAATAGCATTTGAATAGTTTTCTAAAGCATCTTCATATTCATTATTTCATTTCATCCTAATTCTTAATGTAGACTGGTTGAGCGATATGGCCATTGAAGATAAGAAAAGTATAGGTCTTAGTCGCCCAAGAGATTTGCCCAAACCAGTAAATGATGGAATTGACGCTAGAATACCACTTGACTCCTGATACTATCCTTGATTTTTCTGTTATGCTATGCTATAATAAACTGAACAGTTTTACAAAGTGTATAAATAACAGTATTCTTTTTTTTTTTTTTTAAAGATTTTATTTATTTATTTGAGAGAGAGAGTGAGAGAGAGAGAGAGCACAAGAGGGGGGAGCGGGAAGAGGGAGAAGCAGACTCCCCGCCGAGCAGGGAGCCCGATGCGGGACTCGATCCCGGGACTCCAGGATCATGACCTGAGCCGAAGGCAGTCGCTTAACCAACTGAGCCACCCAGGCGCCCATAAATAACAGTATTCTAATCAGCCTCCAAATCTGGTACCTCAACAATGGCAAAGGTTATATTTTTTTTAAGTTCTATATAAGATTACTAAACTTCTAGATCCCTTTCTTTCTCATTTTAATTATTCTTTTTTTTTTTTTAAATTTTTTTTTTTTTTTTTTTTTTTTTTGAGACAGAGAGCACATGAGAGAGGGGAGGGTTAGAGGGAGAAGCAGACTCCCTGCTGAGCAGGGATCCTGATGTGGGACTGGATCCTGGGACTCCAGGATTATGACCTGAGCCAAAGGCAGTCGCCTAACCAACGGAGCCACCCAGGCGCCCTCATTTTAGTTATTCTTGAGAAAGTCCAAATATATTATCTACTCCATGAAATAATAATATGTGTTAATCATAAGTCAGGCAACTCAGGAACTGGCTATAGGACAGCATTTCCAGCTCTCAACAGAATATTATTTATAGGGGCGCCTGGGTAGCTCAGTCGTTAAGCGTCTGCCTTCGGCTCAGGTCATGGTCCCGGGGTCCTGGGATCGAGCCCCACATCGGGCTCTCTGCTCCGCGGGAGGCCTGCTTCTCCCTCTCCCACTCCCCCCTGCTTGTGTTCCCTCTCTCGCTGTGTCTCTCTCTGTCAAATAAATAAAATCTAAAAAAAAAAAAAGAATATTATTTATAGGTTCTCGTGGAGATGTTAAAGCACTGCTTCACAGCCTTTGGTGTGTCTAAAAGGCCTTTATTTATTGATTGGTATGAAATATTCTGTGAAGAGATCCCAAAATTATATTATTACTCACGGAAGAATTTGTTTCATTTCTGTATACAAATTTATTGATCTTAGTTCTAGTTGAGTTACAGTGATGGATTTTTACTTCTGTGTTTTTAATAACATTATCTGTGACTTTGTGTTTCTAATGACTGAGAATGTTTTCACCATTTAATTCAGTTAAGATAATTTCAGGTTTAGAACTACCAAATACTTGATGATTTGAGTCAGTGGTTCAGCATCAGAATCACTTGGAGCAGTTGTTTAAAATACCAAGTATGAGGAGGTAAACAATTTGGAATTGTGTGGCAACAGTATTTGCTTACCACAGTGATTGTAGGGATTCTGTTGACATTCAATAACCAGATGCTAATCTTCTCATAACAAAGAAAAAATGATTTTATCCCACTGAAATTTCCAATAGCACCCACAGGGAGAGAGATACCTTGGAAGGAAATAATTCATAATTTACACATGACCTTATTCTAGTTCACATTTCCTTTTTATAGTTCCTGGATCCCTTGGGTGTTCATGTGAACCTTTGATCTTGTCCTCCATTGTCTCCCTAATGCCTTTTTTTTTTAAATCTGAACTCTGCTTGCCATTGCATATTTTAAAGTTGTGGGAGGATTTGGGGCGCCTGGGTCGCTCAGTCGATTAAGCGTCTGCCTTTGCTCAGGTCATGATCCCAGGGTCCTGGGATTGAGCCCCGCATCGGGCTCCCTGCTCATCAGGAGCCTGCTTCTCCCTCCCCCTCTGCTGCTCCCCCTGCTTGTGCTCTCTTTCTGTCAAATAAATAAAAATCTTAAAAAAATTGGTTTTGAGGGATAAAGTTTATAGATGAGAGAAAATTAAAAAGTCTCTTTTCTTTTTGTATGTGTTATTTTTTTTTTAATTTTTTTGTTTATGTGTTGTTAAATGCCTTTTTCACCCTTGATAACGAATTTTGCAGATTGGAGCTTTTTTCAACTTTTGCTCATTATATATCATTATTTACTGTCATCTTACTGGTTTTTTTTTTTTGGCCTTACCTTCACATTTGCGTTTCAGCTCCGCACTCAATTTCTCTACCTTTTTCTTTTTACTGAGATAGCAAGTAAGTCTTCTTGTGCCTTAAAAATTCTTTTAATCTGCCAAGACTTCACCTAGAATTTATATCATTGTTTTGTTTATATACTAACCGATGTACATTAAATAAACATAGGATCAGAAATAGAGCTCTTAAAATATATGCAGATGTACTTCAGGGGAGAGATCTGTAGCTTTAGCCAAATAATCTTTGAAAATGAAAACAGCATGTGTCTCATGGGGTGACATTGAAAATTGACTTACATATTGAGAATATTTTCATGTGTGATTGTTTCCTTATAATGTATCCAGGAGTAGGTCCAATGGAAGAAGGGCAAGATCTTTCACACTGTAAACTCTAAAACACTGACAGAAGTTAAGACAGGGCACCGGGGTTGCCTAGTTGGTTAAGCATCTGCCTTTGGCTCAGGTCATGATCTCAGGGTCCTAGAATCGAGCCCCACATCAGTCTCTGCGCTCAGCAAGGAGTCTGCTTCTCCTCCCTCTGCCTCCCCCCCCCACTTGTGCTCTCTCTATCAAATAAATAAATAAAATCTTTATAAAAAGAAAAGTTAAGACAAATAAATAGGTGAACATACCATGTTTGGGGGTTGAAAAATTCAGTGTTAAAAAGACGATACCTTTCTTCAGGTTGATGTATAGATTTAAAACAGTTCCAAGGGCGCCTGGGTGGCTCAGTTGGTTAAGCGACTGCCTTCGGCTCAGGTCATGATCCTGGAGTCCCAGGATCGAGTCCCGCATCGGGCTCCCTGCTCTGCAGGGAGTCTGCTCCTCCCTCTGACCCTCCCCCCTCTCATGTGCTCTCTCTCATTCTCTCTCTCTCAAATAAATAAATAAAAAATCTTTAAAAAAAAAAAAAAAAATAAAACAGTTCCAAGAATTTTTCAGGCTTTTTAAAGAAATTGTCAAGCTGATTTAAATAATGTAAATGGAAAGACAGCTGAGAACAGTCAAGACGATCTTAAAGAACCAGTTAATATCAAAATTTATTGTAAACTTACAGTATCTACACTTGTGACATTGACACAAGGATAAGTAAACCAGTGGAGTAGAATAGCAGATCCAGAAATAAACCTAGTCATTTAGTTACCTGATTTATGCCCACACTCTGGCATGTTTGGGAAGGACAGTCTTTTTAGTAAATTGGACTGGAGCAGTTAAATATCCAGATAGAAGTGAATTTTGACTCCTCTTACACACTACACATACCCCCCCCCACACACACATACCCGTTATTCTCAAATAACTTGCTTACAGTCAAGAAGTTAGTAAAGAACAAAAATCTTGAGCCCAGGTCTGTCTGGCTCATTCCAAGATGTCACGCTGCTTCTCAAGGAATGCTTTTATTTCTGTCTAATATCTGTCTCAATAAATAAATATTCCCTAAGTTTAGAATTTTTAATAAAATTATGGTAAAATGTAATTTAGCCTGTTGTGAGTTGGTGGGAAAAGTGAGTTTGAATGTTAGTATATTGGCTGCTTTATGGTTTTTTCACTTGTTAACAATTGACCTTTAATCCAAATTAAATAATTTTTACCTTAGGTTCTTAAAACATTTTATAACTAGTTTTTAAATTAAAACTGATGACATAGGGTCTTCTTTATGTGATGTTTTAAATAGAATAGGATTAACTTAATTTAATTTATACTTAGACTAATCCGTATTTTATGTTAATCTTTCATGGGTAGTTTTATTGACCTCCATTTTAGAATTTTTGTGTCTGATCAGAAATTTTGCTAATATTAATTCATTCAGCCAGTAAAGAATACCTACATGCCAGACTGCTTGACTAGAGATATATTTCCTTAAGGAAAAAGACACCATCCTTACCCACCATCGTGGAGTTTGTAGTGTTGTGTTGAATGTAGACATGTATACCAGCACTTAAATGTAATGATTGTAATGCTCTTTTCATATTGCACTTTAATTCCATTTTATAAAAACATAGTCTCTCCATTAAAATTACCATCTTTCCTTCATGTTTTTTTTTTGTACCAAATTTACCACAGACTGGACTTCTATTAGAGTTACTTCTGGGTTTATTTTAGATTAGAAGCAAGAAAGCCCAGGCCTTTCTCCACAGCTTTAAGAGTATTCAGATCTCAACAGAAGTTTGGGTAATTGAATTTGAGGGGTTTTATTTCTTCGTTATTTTATTGATGAATCTGTTCTTGGACATTAGCTACTTTGTTTCAAAAATTATTTTACATTCTATTTGGATTTCTACATTAAAGCGTTATTTGGCTGTTCAGTCAGTGTTTTCTGATCAGTTTGTTAGGATCATACTCTTCAGAATACTGCACTTTGAAAAGTTCCATGACAGTTGTGGAATTTTTATTTTTGTGTGTGTATTTTGTGTGTGTGTGGGGGGGGTTGTTTAGTTTGGTTTTGGTTTTTGGAAATGAGTTTAGGTCTAGGTTTTTCTGGGTTAAATGTATCTTTCACAGTACCTTCCCAGTTCAGCCCTCTTCCTACCAGTGTAACAGTCCCATCAAGAGATAAAATCATTGTGCCCATGTTTGTCTAGGATCAGAAAGTTGTCGTTTACCCCAGTTATTCAGAACAGCTGGCCATGAAATCGCAACAGGAATATATTAAAAGAAATGCAGATGTTGTATGTAGCCTGATGGTTTGTTAACTGTCACCAAAAGTATTAACCAAAGAGAGGAATTCAAGTTAGATCTGAGAGGGTGGTTTGAGATGTGCAGGGAGATACTTTTGCCCACATGTTTATATCAGGCAGTCAGTGAAGTTCACCCCACTACTTAGGATTTTGGGCTCATAGGCAGTTTTTAAAGTGTCCTCATTTTCAACAGAGAGGTAGCTTTCACTGAAGATTAAGGTTCAGGCAACTTTTGAAACCAAACAAACTAGCCTTTTTGTTGGAATAATGGGAATCAGCAAGTGAGTTAGTGATAGAAATAATGTAATACTAGTCTGAATTCTATAGTTCATGTGTTAATAACTCAAGTCTGTAAATGCTCTTTGATGAACGAGGGAAGATTATCAAGTATCTTTTGTCATGATGGTCTCCTTCTTTATATTTTTAGAACCTTTACGCCTAACTAGAGGCTAAAAGGTAAGGTTGCTTAATTGCTTTTAGAAAACAATTACAAGCAGTAGAAATGGAAACAACAGATTGTTATTTTGGTTTGTAGTTTGCATCTGATGTTTGCTGTACATATTGTCATAAGATGTACAACTTTAAGGTTGTATACCAGCCGTGTTCATGCTTTTTGCTTTTTATATTAACCTGTTAAATATTATGTGGAAGACCATGCTTTAAACTAGAGTCACATTGGTGTTTGGGGCACCTGGGTGGCTCAGTTGGTTGAGCATCCGACTCTTGGTTTCGTCTTAGGTCATGACCTCAGGGTTGTGGGAATGAGCCCAGAACGAGCCCAGAGTCAGGCTCTGCGTTCAGCAGGGAGTCTCCTGGAGATTCTCTCCCTCTCCCACTGCCCCTCCCCCATTCTGTTGCTTGCTCTCTAAAAAAATAAGTAAAATCTTAAAAAAAAACAAACACATTGGTTTTTAAACTCACTGAAACCTCAGTCTTTTTCCAGTAAAATTTTTGTGTCTTTATATGGCAAATACATATTTAATAATGATTAGAAAAATGCTTTGTGACTTAATTCCCCATGTAACTTGAAGCATATCCCAGATTTAAGAACATCATATGGTGTTAAATGTTCTTCATGAGGTATAGCGGGATATAACTAAAAGCTTTAAGTGAATTATTGAGACATAATGGTTTAAAAAAAAACCCTCAGTCTCATTATTATTTATGCATCCTCGAATAAGGTATTTACCTTCTCCAAGCCTATTGTGTGACAAGTAAAATGGAGATAATATTCTTGTCCCATAGGGTTGTTAAGAAGGATAGCATATGTATTAGTTTTCTAGGACTGCTTTAACAAACTACTACAACTAGGTGGCTTAAAACACAAATTTATTTTCTCACACTTCTGAAGGGTAGAAATCAAATCAAGGTGACAGCAGGGCCATGTCCTTTTGGAGACCAAAGAGGGCAGTCCTTCCTTGCCTCTTCCTAGCTTCTGGTGGTTGCTGGTAAACCTTGGCATTCCTTGGCTTATTAGATGCATCACTCTCATCTCTGCCTACCTCATTATATGACATTCTCCCTGTGTGTCTCTGTCCTAATTTTACTCCTCTTACAAGGACACCAGTCATTGGGTAGGGGCCCAGCCTAATCCAGAATGACCTTTCTTTAACTTGGTTACATCTGTAAAGATGCTATTTCCAAGTAAAATCAAATTCACAGGTACTAGGAGTCAAGAATTGAACATACTTTTTTGGGAGACCATTCAACCTATTATAGGCTGCCCTCTGGCTCCTCCAATTCATGTTTGGCCCACATGCAGAATACATTCACCCAAAACCAACATCACCAAGAGTCGGAACCCATCCTCCCATCAACTCAAAGTCTAAAATCTCATCTAAATAACTCAGAAAAGTCCAAATCTCATCTTGTCTGTCAGGTGAGACACTGAATATGGTCCATCCTGGGACAAAATTCTTCTCCATCTGTGGACCTATGAAACCTATAAAACAAGTTATCTGCTTCTAAAATACTATAGTAGGACAGGCATCGTATAGACAGTCCCATTGCAAAAGGGAGAAATTGGAAGGAATGAAGGGATTACCAGTCCCAAGCAAGTCTGAAAGCCAGCAGGGCAAATCCTATTTGTTACACGGCCTGAGAATAATCACCTGTGGCTTAGATGCTCTGTCCTCTAGTCCATCGCCTTAACCACTCGGCCACGACTACACCGTCTGCTCTGTCCTCTAAGATCTACTGCTGCCCCACCCCTCTAAGCCTCTGCATCTGTGGCTCTGCTCTCAGTCGTTCTTCATTTTGTCCCATCTCTGATCTTTCAGACCAGGCTGGCAGTGTTTCTGTTGATAGGAGATTCTCAGAAACACTGTTGGGCTGCCCATTAATGTCAAGAGACTGTCCAGCCACACCCGTTGGCTCTGTGCCCTCAGCATTCTATCTTGATAAGCTAAGATTTTTTTCCAGATCATCAAGTGCTGGTTTTCTTTGGCTTAACAGTTCCTTCTTTGAATTATCTCTTTCTCTTATTTTACCTTAAGCATCTAGGAGAAACCAGAGCATACCTTTAACATGTTGCTTGGAAATCTTAGTATCCATACCACTTCTGTTTTCCACCCAGCATAACACATTTCAGTCTAGTTTTTCCCTGTTTCCAGTAACATGTTTTTCATTTTCTTGAGAACCTCAGAGCATCTTTAGCATTCATATTTCTACCAACATTGTTCATGACAAACATACGTACTCTCTAAGACGGTAGCAGCTTTTGATAAGTGCTCCTCACATCTATCTGAGCCCTCCCCAGAATTGCCTTTAATATCCACATTTCTGCCCAACTCCAAAGTCACTTCATTTTTAGGCATTTTTTTTTATAGTAGCACTTCACTCTGAGTACCAAAATCTGTGTTAGTTTCCCAGGGCTGTTACGGCAAATTACCCCAGCTGAGTGGCTTAAAACAGAACAACAAACTGCAGGAGGCACAATTTCAACACCGAATAGCATTTTATGCAAAGTTCACATTCTCAATGTCCAAGAAAGAACGCTCAGTAAATGGTTCCTGCCTTTTAAAAAGACCCTCGTGGACCCTCAGGGTCTAGTGCATAGTATCAGTTATGAATATTAAGTTATTAAGTGGACTTTCTAAAGTAGGTAAGGAAACTGATTATGTTGAACACGTAAACCCTATTTAAAACGAGACGCCAGAACTCAGGAATAAGGTCTGATCAGTGTTGTCCTGTGAGAAATTTTTTAAGTTAGGAATGTGTAACCAATACCCCAGAGTGATTCATGTGCATATTGAGAAGCACTGCTCCAAAGTCATTTTCCTACCAAAGTCCAACATATGCATATAAATGTATCAATAAGTCAAATTATTCGTGGTTGTTACCATCTACTCTAAATGTTCCATATACTTCTTTTAAAAAGTGATCATAGAAAAAAATATTGGAACTAAAAGTACTAAGCTGTCCTGTTCATGGGGCAGAAGTAACTAAATGTCAAAAAATAAAATAGACTGTCCTCATTTTAGGCTTTTTTTCTGCCACTCTATATCACTGATTCTTTGCCTGCTCCAACTAACTGGTCATCTTTGGTTATCAGCTTACCATTTCTTGAGCTTTCTAGAGCCTTGTCTTCTGAAACAGGCACTGTCTAGTAGCCTATATATGGTTGTACCCTTTTCAGGGTCCAAATCTACTAGGATTACCATTTTTCTTTGAAATAGTGGTTGACAACCTGGTAGAAAATGAAACATTGAATTATGTTGAATTGTAATTCATTAGCCTCCAAACTCTTCTATCAGAATAACCTTCAGATTTTTTTTTTAAATAAATTTTTCCACTGAGGGTAATTCAGTAGGTCTTGAGTAAGGCTCAGAAATCTGTATTTTTAAAAGATTACACAGGTCTGATAGGTTGAGGAACTGCCTTTCCAAATCCTCGGGAGATAGAAAATCATGAAAAGACTAGTCAGGTTTATTTATTTTGTGGTGGTTCCAGTTTTACATTGTTTTTCTTCTCCTGTGTTTTTCTTAGTATTTTATAATCTTGTATTTTTGATTAATAATAGGAAGGATTCTGAAACAACAGACTTCTCAAGGAAATTAATGAAAACTTATAAAATCATATTATTTCTACTAGGATAATTGTATGGTGTTTGCCTTCACTCAGTTGTTATGAATGAACTTGAAAAATCCTTACGTAAATAGCATGTAAGTGGCAGCACACTGTTGTGTCATAAGCTTTAGCCAAGAGTCCTGGCTGACTAGCTGCATATCACATTTGGACCCTAGTGACTTCATCTGTGAAATTATAGTACAAATGTCCATGTCCAATAACATTCTTATCCAACTAGTGATTAAGAAGTGGTAAATAATAAGAGGGGATATCAGTGATGAATTGAAGGACTGTTATCCCTTTAACACATTTGGTGCAGAAACATCTGCTTATAGACTACCACTAGCAATGGTATGAATATAGATAGCCTGCTTGTATGTTTGTTTTTAATTAATTTTGGAATAATTTCAGACTTACTGGAAAGCTGTAACACTGATAGAAAAACATTCCAGCCTACCCTTTATCCACATTTTCCAAATGTTATTTTACCACATTAACTTTATCATTCTTTTCCTCTTCTTCTCTCCTCCTCTCTGTATAATCCTTTCTACTCACATCCAGTATTTTTTTTTCTTGATACTTTGGAAAGGAAGTTGCAGATATATTGTCCTTTACCCATAAATATATCAATGTATGTTTTCTGAAAATAAGGATGTTCTTTTATGTAACCACAATTATCAAAGTCAGGGAATTAACAACGATACAATACCACAATCAAATCAGCCAACTTACTCAAACTTTGCCAGAGGGCTAAAGGAAAGAGTAAGGATTGGGAAGGAGATTGATTAGGGGGGCTCACATATGACACTCATTTGTCATGGCTCTTTATTCTTTAATCTTGCACTATTTCTCAGTCCTTTATGACTTCAACATTTTTTGAAGATTATAGGCCAGTTTTGTAAAATGTCCCTCAATCCCAAAATAGGTTTTGGATGGCATGCTTTGATTGTTTAGATAACTA
Source organism: Phoca vitulina (assembly GCF_004348235.1). Lineage (NCBI taxonomy): Eukaryota > Metazoa > Chordata > Mammalia > Carnivora > Phocidae > Phoca > Phoca vitulina. The sequence goes on along the minus strand of NW_022589745.1, from coordinate 15,329,785 downwards.
GATTTAAAGTGTTTAATGTATATTATGAATTGGGTTTTCAATGCTTATTTAATTTGTAAGGAAAGAAAGGTATCCTACCCTGAGTGAATTTTTTTCAATTTTGTAAATACAAATACTAATTAAGACTTCCAGAACTGAAATTCTAAGGTTTTTTTAAACTCAAGGCAGTTTAGCATTATTAGACTTTTCAGGTTGTCAAAGAGTGTATCAGGAGTTTGGTATTAGGGAGCTGATAGAATATAATCAAAGAATATCTAGACATGGGAGAAATTGCTGTTAGATATTAGAAGTACCAGTTGGCATAGTCATACCTGGGGGTAAGTATGTAGGATTGGGCCTTAGGTTTGAGGTAATGATTAGCAATGGTACAGAGATAATAATAAGTAAACAGTTAAATTAGGGTTCTACTAGGAAATTTGGGAAATAGGTTCAGCATAATGACTTGAAAATTAGGCTGAAGATTTTAGAGAATGTACTTTAGCAGGATACTTTAATGCAAAGTGACACCATCAAAGTGGCCTTTGAATGGGACATTATAATTTTTCTTTGTAAAAACAGATTGGAATGATAAGCAGAGCACCCCTGCCCTACAAAAAGAATTGTTAGAGATTCGGATGGGCTAGTGAACAGTTCATAGCACTGTATATTTGTGGAACTGTATAAATAGAAATAATAGTAGGAGCTAGAGGGTTAAGAGTATTGAGGAAATCAGTCGGCTGAGGTCACGATCTCGGGGTGGTGGGATCAAGCCCCTTGTTGGGCTCTGCACTAGACGTGGAGCCTGCTTAAGATTCTCTCTCTCTCTCCCCCCACCCCTCCCCCCTAAAAAAAGAGTATTGAGGAAATCACGACAGTATTAAAACACTGAATTCTTTCACTTTTTAGATTTTTTTTATACATCAACACTGAGATAGTTATATAGACCTTGAATGAATGTGAGGATTTGATGTTAGTGGTTTTGGTGTATAAAAAGGTTTGTTAAATTACACACTTTTAAGAAAAGTACAGAACCAGACCTTGGGCAGTTAATGTTACATAAAATACTCAAGAATATTATTGTGTACCCACTGTCTGTCAGGCATTGTTTTAGGTGCCAGGTATCTAGCGTGTAGGTAGGTGGATGTAATTTTGTGGCTCTTAACATTGGAAGGGGGACTGGAAAGTCATATAAATTATAATATGTATAATCTGGATGGTGGGAAATTCAACAACAACAATAAAAAGCTAGAGCAATGGGGACTGTAAGTAAAAGAGGAATGTTCTAATGCAATTCACTGTTCAGGATTATAACTCTTAACTGCTCCTTGTCCTTATAACTCTTTTTGCTTTTAAATGCCTCTGTATAACTTGGCAACTTTGCACTGACAGTGTGTCCTTGACATCATCTCTGCCTTGTGGTCTCGATTGTATATATAGCATTACTCTACATTGAGATGGTATATAGTAGCATAAAGCTGATGGTAGATTTTGTTTATTTGAGCTACTAAATCTGCGCTTTATGGTTTTCTATACATTTTTCTTTTTTAAAAGGACACTGTCAAGTACTTTTAAATGGTTATTTGTAGTAACAATTTCCTGCTTGTATTTTTTGTTTCTATGACTACCCTTTAATTATCTTGTTTGGAATGGAATATAAGTTAAAGAGGTTTTTTATTAGTTTCAAATGATCAAGATTAAAGTTCTAGGAAAAATAAATGTTTACTTCTATTTCTTGGTAAAATAATAGTATTTTATGGAGAATATTCCTTTAAATTTTTAAAAATAAAATAAGATGTAATTTGGATTAGTTAACTGGGTTTTTTGTTTTTTTTTTTTAACTTCAAAAATTAATCAGTGTGTTAACTTCTTCAAGAAGGTTTTTTGGGGCTCTGGCTGGCTCAGTCAATAGAGCATTCAGCTCTTGATATCAGGGTCGTGAGTTCAAGCCCCACCTTGTGCACAGAGTTTACTAAAAAAAAAAAAAAAAGGTTTTTCTTTACCTAGAGGTTTATACGACTTAATGCATTTTTTTTATATAGTCCAAAAAAAGGACCGATTTAGCCCTCAGTGTTCCATTAACACTGGAGGTAAATTTCAGCCCAGCTGTATTTCAGTGACTTAAAATCTGAGTTTGATAGCTATTTGTAACCTTGTTAATAAACTGGAAATTTTGTTGGTGGCTTTAGTGTTCTGGTGTTGATACTAGTATGTATGACGTTACTTGCTATAATTGTGTTTTAAACTAAGCTTCTAAGAACATACGACATTAGATGTTATAATTATGATTAAAATTAAACTGCCAAGAACAAATACAGGTTGATTTTTCTCATGTTTTCTAGTCTTTTTTCCCCCAGATCCTATCGCCCTACACACATTAAGTAAATGTGTGAGATTTCTCTTCCAATTTTAATTTCCTTTTATAACATATGGGAATTAGTGGTTAGTGGAATGAATATTTCTTGATTGAATTTTTAGTTTAAGTAACTCTTATTTGAGGAATGGCCTTGTCAAAAACATTTGCTGACCACAGCTGCTTTGTTGTAGGAGGCCTGACAAATGGTAGTGGTCGATATATCTCTGCAGCACCTGGAGCAGAAGCAAAATACCGAAGTGCTTCAAGCACTTCCAGTCTGTTTAGCTCCAGCAGCCAGCTCTTTCCTCCTTCTCGGCTTCGGTATAATAGGTCTGATATTATGCCTTCTGGCCGAAGTAGATTATTGGAAGATTTCAGGAATAACCGTTTCCCAAACCTTCAACTTAGAGACTTGATTGGACACATAGTTGAATTTTCTCAAGACCAGCATGGTTCTAGGTAGGTGATTATCATTTTTGCTTTGAAAATTACTGCCTTGTAAGAGCATAAATTTTTCTTGACTGGGGTCATTTAATCTGCATGGAAGTTGGAAGTTTTTAAAAAATAAATACCCGATATGGATTTTTTCTTTGATACTAGGACAAATGATAAAAATTCAGGTTTTTTAATTATTTATGGTTTCCCAGTTTTCTGTAATGAGAATATTTGTATAATGAATATATAGCAGTGCCTTTTTATTGGATTATTTTTATTACATTGACTGACTTTAATTTTCCTTTTAAAATAATGTGCTGAATTACATTTGTGGACTTAAGTGTCCCTGATGTAGGCTTTATCTAAAAAAAAATAGAAAGTTAAATGCTTTTGTGTTCCTTTATAGATTTGTATTTGATGTGATGTGGTTTAAGTAGAAACATTTCACTTGTAACACATACATTAAATTTGAATTGTTTTTTCCTTTTATAGTTTTATTTTATCTCCCTGTGTTTGAAAATTCTTAAGAGTAGCAAATCAACCTTGTATCACTCACAGTGGCTAAGAATTTATTTGTAAGAGCCTCTTTTATTCTCTAAATTTAGATATTATTTAGTAATATTATGAAAAAATATGTGAATAACCAATAAAATCTAATTTTTCTTCATTGATTATAATGCAACCAGAACTAACTAAAGTGTTAAACCTCTTTATGTCCAGACTTTTTACCTAACTAGTAGTTATTTCAAATTAAGGTGTTCTACAGGAAAAAAATAATTAAGGTGTTATAAAGAAATGCTTCATAACTTTTGTCTTCTTTGCTTTAAATTGGCTGTTCACAGTACTAAATGCATTAGTACTATTTCTGGAAATAATTTTATGTGTATATATGTGGGGATATGTAAATCTCAAGTCAGATTTTTACAGAAGCGTGTTTCTAATGTGCTGTCATGGCATGTACAATTTTTCTACATAGGTTCATTCAGCAAAAACTAGAGAGAGCTACTCCAGCTGAGCGACAGATGGTATTTAATGAAATTTTACAAGCAGCCTATCAATTAATGACAGATGTTTTTGGAAACTATGTTATACAGAAATTTTTTGAGGTAAGCACACATACATGTTTGTACATCTATCCAACTATATGTTTTTAATGCTTAGAAAAATCCAGAAAGTTGGTAAGAGTCATTTTCATATAAAAATATATGAGCTTGGGAGGTGCCTGGGTGGCTCAATCCATTGAGCATCCGTCTGCCTTTGGCTCGGGTCATGGTCTCAGGGTCCTGGGATTGAACCCCGCCTCGGGCTCCCTGCTCAGTGGGGAGTCTGCCCCTCCCCCTGCTTGTGCTCTCTCTCTGAAATAGATAAATAAAATTAAAAAAAAAAATATATATATATATATATATGAATGAGCTTGGGAGAAAATATTTGCACATCCTTAACAACCTTAGTCATTAGGGAAATGCAGATCAAAACCACAGTGAGATTCTACTTTACATCTACTAGCATGGCTGTAATGAAAAAAAAATGGAAAATAACCAATGTGGGTGGGAATGTGGAGAAATTGGAAGTCTCATACATTGTTCGTAGGAATGTAAAATGGTGTAGCTGTTGTGAAAAACAATTTGGCAGTTCCTTAAAAAATAAACATAAAATTATCATACAACCCAGCAATTCCACTTCTGTATATACACCCAAAAGAATTGAAAACAGGGACTCCAAACACTAGTGTTTGTTTCAGCATCATTCACAATAGCCAAAAGATAGAAACAACCCAAATGTCCAGCAGATGAATGGATAAACAAAATGTGATATATGCATACAATAGAATATTATTCAACCACAAGGAATGAATTTCTGTTACATGCTACAACATGGATGAAGCTAAGTAAAATAAGCCAAATGTAAAAGGACAAACACCGTAGAGTTTCACTTACATGAAATACCTAGAATAGGCAAATTGATAGGAACATAAAGTAGATTGGGGCTTACCAGGTATTGGGGGAAGTGGGAAGTTACTGCTTAATGCATACGGCATTTTGTTTGAGACAACAGGGAAGATTTGGAAACACTCTGTGATGATGATTGCACAACATTGTGAATATAATTAATGCCAGTGAATTATGCACTTAAAAATAGTGAAAATGACATTTTATGCTATATATTTTATCACAAAAATAGTTTTAAAATACATGGGCCTACTTTAAATGAGAAGTTTAATATTAACCTGATTAACATTTGAAAATATAAAGCATTGGGAGTAAGTCGTAGGTGAAGAAATTAATAATAATATAGTCCTTTTGATTTTGTTAGATGTCATGTCTTTTGTGATTTAGCTAATTTTCAGTTTATAACTTTCTGTATTGTAGCTTGGCTTAAGTTTCCTGCACAGTTAACATCAGAATATAGTTGAGAATTATCTGGTCTGAATGTATGGCTCAGAAGTTAAAGATGAAGAGATTGTTTAAAATGAAGAGTAAAGATGTTTATTTTAAAAGAATTAACAGGTGGTTAATGTATTAGTAATAAGGAAATTTTAGATAGTGAGACTTAACCCCACAAACAAGCAGGACAGTTACTTCAGGCTGCTCTGGATCTATCTTTATTAGCTTTTACCTAAATCCTCCTTCCTACATGATTACCAAATGTGATATTTTTAAAATATAGTGAATAGGCTGCAAAAAGCGGGTTATTCAGGTTTAACAGAATAATATGGTTATTTTTATTAATATTAATTTTTTTCCATCAGTTTGGGAGTTTGGATCAAAAATTAGCCCTCGCTACTCGTATTCGTGGTCATGTTCTGCCTTTAGCCTTGCAGATGTATGGCTGCCGTGTTATTCAGAAAGCGTTGGAGTCTATTTCATCTGACCAGCAGGTAATTGTAAGTTAAGACAAAATTTTTGTATTTTATTTGGTTTTTAAATTACTACTTTATTATGTTAGAATCTTAGAGTGAAACATTAAATATTTCCGCAATTAGAATAAAATACTTTAAAAAATCTGTCTCAAACAGTACATTATTAATTGTTATACAGTGGATCTTTGTTCTGTCCTCTTCATTTTCTTCAGCATCTTTTCATCTTTAAATGAAGATATTTGAGTGCCTCCTGTGTGGTAAGCAGAATGCTAAATGATGGGTATTTTTGCTACACTTGCTTATTTGATTTTCTGTAGTATCAGGAATACATTTTACTATTTCCAAAGTGTATTTGGATTGTACTTACATTTCTATCATAAGAATAAAAAAATTTTTCATTGAGTAGAGTGCTCTTTATTTTTAAGTTTTATTTTAATTCCAGTTAACACAAATGTGGAACGCTTCACGGATTTGTGTGTCATCTGTGTGCAGGCACCATGCTAATCTTTGTACCATTCCCATTTTGGTATATATGCTTCCAAAGCGAGCATAAGAATAAAAATTTTAAAACCACTTGCATTCCTATATGCCAGTTAAAAATTATATAAAGTTCTTAAAAATTTCACTCAATAGGAAAAGTAACCTAAGAATTCTATTAACAAGATTCACAGTTTTTAAGAGGAAAGAGAACACATATAAATGGGAATATACCGTATTCTTGGATGAAAAAGTCTATTAAAATTCTAAGTTAAGAAAGGATTAATGCAATTCCAGTCATGTGCTCATGGGAATTATAACTGATCAGAATAATTTTTAAAATTACTTGAAATAGACAAGAATATTTAGAGGATGAGGATAAATGCTGATCTGCTAGCTTTTTAAAATGTGAAGCATCACTAGTGTGGCTCTCGTAGCAGATTAAGCAGACTTTAGAAATGAAATTCGTAACCCCAAATAGATACTATTTTATAATATATAACTAGTTTATGTATTAAGTGAAACTTAAAGGAAATAATTATTTCTTAAAAGGCATTGGTAATTAGTAAAATTGGAAAGAGATCACATTTGATTCTCTACCCACATACATTATTGTATAATAAAGTAAATTCCAGAATTAAAAAATAAAAACAGTAATAACATATATATGGATATGTGTGTGTTTATGTGTAAAAATTTGTGAGAAGAAAATAGTATTCTTTGGAGGAAATACTGAGTTCTAGAATAATTGGAGATATGTCACAATGGAAAGATCAACGAATTTTGATTATTGTCGACACTTACATATCTGCTCTACCATAAGTCTCAAGCTGGTTTAGATACTTTAAAGATATTTATTTTATTTTATTTTTTTTAAGATTTTATTTATTTATTTGACAGAGAGAGAGATAGCGAGAGCAGGAACACAAGCAGGGGGAGTGGGAGAGGGAGAAGCAGGCTTCCCGCGGAGCAGGGAGCCCAATGCGGGGCTCGATCCCAGGACCCTGGGATCATGACCTGAGCCGAAGGCAGATGCTTAACCACTGAGCCACCCAGGCGCCCATTTTAAAGATATTTTAAAGAATGTGATCTTGGGTGCCTCGGTGGCTCAGTTGGTTAAGCGTCTGTCTTCGGATCAGAGTCCTGGGATTGAGTCTTGCGTCGTCGGGCTCCCTACTCAGCAGGGAGTCTGCTTCTTCCTGTACCCCTCCCCCTTGCTCATGATATCTCTTTCTTTCTCTCTCTCAAATGAATAAATAAAATCTTTAAAAACAATGAGATTTTGCCATTTGCAATAACATGGGTGGACCTAGAAGGCATTATACTAAGTGAAATAAGTCAAAGGAAGGACAGATACCTTTGATTTCACTTACATGTGGAATCTGATAAACAGAACAAACAACAAACTCAAGAGGGGTGGTGGGTGGCAGGTGGGGGAGGCAACAGGTGAAGGGAATTAAGAGGTATAAACTTTCAGTTATAAAATTAAAAAGTCATGGAAATGAAAAATACAGCATAGGGAATATAGTAATGTAATAACGTTTTATGGTGACTATACCGTTCGTGGTGAGCAATGTGTAGTTGTATAATTGTTGAATCACTGTGTTGTACACCTGAAACTAAATCTCAGTTATACTTCAGTAATAAATAAATAATAAAGATATCTTAAATGTCTTTAATATTTGAAAATATAAATCCCTGGGAATAAGCCTTACGTGAACCTGTTAATGAATAATGGTATTTTTTGGATTCTTTCGAATATTTTATTTTGTTATTTAGTTTATAGCTAAACATCTGTGTTATATCTTGGCTTAACAGTTCCTCTAGAATTATATCAGTATGTAGTTGAGAGTTCTTTGGGTGAGAGAGACTTTAAATGTGTGTACTCCATTTCTTTACAATACTATTTCCTGTTGTACTAATAAGACACACAGATTATCGTGTGGCTACCTATATTTTTCTCTAAGGATTAAGGTGTTTGTTTAATAAATGCTTACAAATTTATTTTAAAAAATGATTAGTAGCTAGAAGAAAATGCAGTTAGTAAATAAACCTTACTCTAAATAAGCTTAACCTTATTAGTGAGCAAAGAAACAAATGAAAGAGGTCATTTTTGCCAGTTAAACTAACAAAAATCTAAAATTTCCCTAGAATTCATTTCCAAAGAGGCGCTTAGGTGGCTCAGTCAGTTAAGTGTCCCACTCTTGATTTCACTCAGGTCATGCTCTGATGGTTGTGAGATCAAGCTCCACATGGCTCCCTCTCTGCCTGCCCCTCCCCCCCACTTGCATACACTCTAAATAAGTAACAAATCTTTTAAAAACTAAAAATTTATTTTTTTGAGGTAAGGGGGGTTGCTAAGTAGAGAAAAAGTGGAGAATTCTGAATTAATTATATATATTGTCAGCTGAGAAAGATGAGTAGAAGGTGGTGTATATAGTGAAGAGAGTTGTTTAAATATGGCAAATTCAGCATCACTAGGTTGGTTACTTTTCAGTAAGTGTCATTTACATTACAATCCTGCAAAAATGTTTTGATAATACTCACCATCAGTGGCTTCTGGGGATGGCAGATTTTAAACTCTGGTATCTAAAAAATTGCAAAGAAATTTTTTAGTATACTTCTGTACTCTATTTTTAATCCTGATATCTTGCTTGATGAGGTAATTTTTTAAATGTCATCTTTTTGCAGAGTGAAATGGTAAAGGAGCTAGATGGTCATGTACTCAAATGTGTGAAAGATCAGAATGGAAACCATGTTGTGCAAAAATGTATTGAATGTGTTCAGCCACAGTCACTACAGTTCATCATTGATGCTTTCAAAGGACAAGTAAGATTGATTTTTGGCTTCTAATTAGTTAGCAGGGCATTCTTTTAGAATTTGAGTGTTAACACATTTTTCATAAGTCGCAAGTTATATAATACCCAGTACTGTCATACAAACATAGGAGACAAAACAGTAAATATACAATGATTTCTGCCTCTTCCATAGAGTACATCAATAGATAGCTTCATTTTTTTGAAGCTGAAAACTGTAGAAATAGGAGTTTAATAATACTACTTTAGGATCACAGGTCTTAGAATTATGAACCCAACAGTGTTTTCCAAATTTTTGAGAAGGAAAGGAAGGAATACTTCAGATCCTTTAGTATAAAACACAGAAAGTAAGTATCAATTTGTAACTAATACATAGTAATAAATAGCTGCTAATTATATTGTGCACTACCCTCACCTTGCAGTCTGTTTTCATTATTACATGCCCTCCATCTTCTGGTTTGGTACTTTTTGATCAAAATGTCTGTTAGCTCCTGGGGTGCCTGGGTGGCTGTCAGTTAACATCCTGTTCTTGGTTTCAGCTCAGGTCATGATCTTGAGGTTGTGGGATCGAGCCCCACATCGGGCAATGCTCAGTGTGGAGTCTGCTTCAGATTCTCTCTCCCTATCCTTCTCATTCTCTCTCTCAAATAAATAAAATCTTAAAAAAAAAAAAAAGAGGGGTGTCTGGGTGGCTCAGTCAGGCGTCTGCCTTCAGCTTGGGTTGTGATCCTGGGGTCCTGGGATCAAGACCCGCATTGATTAGGCTCCCTGCTCAGCGGAGAGCCTGCTTCTCTCTCTCCCTCTGCTGCTCCCACTGCTTGTGTGCTCAATCTCTCTCTCTCTCTGTCAAATAAATAAATAAAATCTTTTTTAAAAAAAAGAGCAAGAAAAGAAAATACCCGTTAGCTCCTAAATTGAGCACCCTGCTTTGCAGTCTTTACTAACAGGGTGGTGGTCTTACTGAAGGTGACTCCCCACCCTTCCATTTTAAATAAATTCAGCATGTCATCAGGAACCTGTCTGCCTCATAGAACTTTCCAAAAATGTCAGATAATGGAAATGTATTTCTTCCAATTGTTTTAAGGTGTTTGTACTTTCAACTCATCCTTATGGCTGCAGAGTGATCCAGCGCATCCTAGAGCATTGTACTGCAGAGCAGACCTTACCTATCTTAGAAGAACTCCACCAACATACAGAGCAGTTGGTACAGGTATAAATTCCCTAATAGTTTCAAATGTTTATGTATTTTTGAAAATGCTTCAAAACATAGGCAAATATTATTTATTGTTAAGTTTAGGGAAATATAATTTATTCCTAAATTAACACACTGTAGAAACACATGGACAAAAAGCCTGGTATGTTCTACTGACTATATACTGCTGAATTTTTAGAAAAAATAATTAACATCTTTTTAAAGAATAATCATTATTCTTAACGAATGACTTAAGGAAAGTAATTTTTAAATATCTATACTTAGGATCAGTATGGCAATTACGTTATTCAGCATGTACTGGAACATGGTCGACCTGAAGACAAAAGCAAAATTGTTTCTGAAATCAGAGGAAAAGTCTTAGCCCTGAGTCAACACAAATTTGCCAGGTATTGCAATATTTTCAAATTCCAAGGGTCAGTTCTTTTAACTCTTTGGGTTTTATCAGTAAACAAAGAAATGCATGTAGACTATAGCATTAGAACATAATCTTTCTTGGGGCACCTGGGTGGCTCAGTGGGTTAAGTGTCTGCCTTTGCCTCAGGTCATGATCCCAGCGTCCTGGGATTTGAGTCCTGCATCGTGTTGTGGCTAACAGGGAGCCTGCTTCTCTCTCTGCCTGCCACTCCCTCTGCTTGTGCTCTTTCTCTCTCTCTCTCTGACAAATAAATAAATAAAATTTTTAAATAAATAAAATTTTGAAAATAAAAATTAAAAAAATAATAATAAACCATAACCTTTCTGAACGGTGCTTGTATTCTTTTTTTTTTTTTTTTTTTTTTTTTTTTTTTTTAAAGATTTTATTTATTTATTTGACAGAGAGAGAGACACAGCGAGAGAGGGAACACAAGCAGGGGGAGTGGGAGAGGGAGAAGCAGGCTTCCCACCAAGCAGGGAGCCCGATGTGGGGCTCGATCCCAGGACCCTGAGATCATGACCTGAGCCGAAGGCAGACGCTTAATGGCTGAGCCACCCAGGCGCCCCACGGTGCTTGTATTCTTATATGACAAATTGGTTTGCCCATATATATTCCATTTTTAAAGTCTGTCTTCAGAAAGTGATTTGTCTCCCCAAACCTATCAATGCAAATTCTTTTAGTGCATGTTAATGAAAATCTCAGACTTACTAATGACCTGATTTCCTCCTTTTTGAATTACAATCATTATTTTAAGAGGCATATAATTAAACTTGAGGGTATCCAGTATGGGTTCCTCTGTGATACTAATTTCTGTTTTAAAAGTAAAGAAGGGGTAAGAGAATTACAAGAGAATACCATCTTGACTTTTACATCTTCGGATGTGTTTAGCAGATTCTTTCAAAACCAAGGATATTTTGCTATAAAGAAAAAAGTAACAGAATACAGGGCGCCTAGGTGGCACAGTTGGTTAAGCATCCGACTCTTGGTTTTGGCCGAGGTTGTGATCTCAGTGTCAAGATCAAGCCCCAAGTTGGTCTCCGTGTTCAGCCCGGAGTCCAGTTGGGTTTCTCTCTCCCTCTCTTTCTACCCCTCCTCCCCCTGCATGGGTATGGGCCCTCTCGCTCTCAAATAAATCTTTAAAGAAAAAAGTAACAAAATAACTTTTTGGGGGCGCCTGGGTGGCTCAGTTGGTTAGGCATCTGCCTTTGGCTCAGGTCATGATCCCGGGGTCCTGGGATCCAGCCCTGCATTGGGCTCTCTGCTCATTGGGGAGTCTGCTGCTCTCTCTCCCTCTGCCCCCCGCCTCCCTCTGAAATAAATTATCTTTTAAATAACTTTCTGTGTATATACTTAATTTTTAGCAATGTAGTAGAAAAGTGTGTTACTCATGCCTCCCGTGCTGAGAGAGCTTTACTGATTGACGAAGTTTGCTGCCAGAATGATGGTCCTCACAGTGCCTTATACACCATGATGAAGGACCAGTATGCCAATTATGTGGTTCAGAAGATGATTGATATGGCTGAACCTGCTCAGAGAAAGATAATCATGCACAAGGTAATATAGTTTATAGCACTTAAAATAGATGATTCAATTTGTGTGTCTTTCAGGCTACAATTTTAGCTTTCTAGAAATCAGTGGATAACCTTTGACAAATATAGGTATGGTGTACTGTTTCATTAAATTCCTAAAGTCTCAGTAAAATCACATTTCTCATCTGTTTACCTATCTTTAGCATTGCCCATCCCTATCTTATTTAAATATATTTGGTTTGCCATAATACATGGGTTGAACATTAATTTTAAAATCTAATTAGGTTTTCTCGCTAACCCAATACATTTTCCTAAAGAGAATTTATTTTGATTTGATTGGGGTTTTTTTTTTTTTTTTTAAACAAGCTGTTTGCTCTCTAGAATCTAATGATTCTTTTAAACTGCATTAATTTCCATGGGAAAACTGTTAAAAAGAATACTGGAAGAAATATTAAATACCCAATCTTTTTCTAAATCAGTTCATTTAAGAAACGGGACAAGGGGTGCCTTGGTGGCTCAGTTGGTTAAACGTCTGCCTTCGGCTCAGGGTATGATCCCAGGGTCCTGGGATCGAGTCCTACGTCAGGCTCCCTGCTTGGCATGGAGTCTGCTTCTCCCTCTGCGCCTCATCCTTGTCATGCTCTCTCTGTCTCACTCTCTCTCTCAAATAAATAAGTAACATCTTAAAAAAGAACTGGACATATAACTTCTTTGGACCTCTTGTCATATAAAGAGAAATGTAAGATCATAAATTTTTTTAACTTTTTAAAAATGTAATATTTCTGCTTAAAAAATATAAGACTTACAAAAATTGTCAGTCTTATTTTTAATAACTACATTATTTAACCAATATTATTTATGACATTCGGATTGTTTCTAGTTTTTTTAACTGTCATAAGCAGTGCGTATATGAATGTCTTTGCATAATTACCTGTTTTTGTAGAATAAATTCTTAGGTGTTTCCGGAATTGCTGGTTCAAAGTATGTAAACATTTTATGTGTTGATAGATATTGCCAGGTTGCTCTCAAAAAATCTGTACACGTTTGCACATCTACCAGTATATAAAAAGAATGCCTGTTTTGTCATCATCTCATCAGTACCAGTTGTTATTCCTTATAAAATTTTTGCCAGTCTGGAGCGCCTGGGTGGCTCAGTCGGTTAAGCATCTGTCTTCGGCTCAGGTCATGATCCCAGGGTCCTTGGATCAAGCCCCACATCGGGCTCCCTGCTTAGGGGGGAGCCTGCTTCTCCCTCTCCCTCTTCCCCTCCCCTGATGTGCTCGCTCTCTCCCTCTGTCTCTCTCTCATAAATGAGTAAAATCTTAAAAAATATTCTTTTGCCAGTCTGGGTGGAAAGATAATGATATGATTCTTTTTATTTGCATTTTTAAAAAAGTATTCGTGAGATACTGAACAATTTAAATGTATTAGCCATCACATATCTGATTGCTCATGCATGTCTTTTGCTCCATTTTTATTGAATTTTTATCCAGCAGACTTGAGCTAGAAATTTCTGCCTTCATCAACTTTTTAAGAACTTAATAGTTCACTAGTGATGCTTTCCTGCTATGTTTGGAACCCCTCTGCTATTTGCATTTGTAATAATTTAGAAGTAGTGGTTTGTTTATTCATTGAACAATTTTGAGAGTAGAAGTTTGGAGAGATTCAGTAGAATGAACTGCTTTTGCAAACAACTTTCTTTAAAGGATTTGAATATTAAAATCCAATTATTCTTCTAAATCACCGATATTGAGGAGTGATTTTTTAAGAAACCAGAAACTAAAATAATTAAGATTTACTAAGCAGATTATTTGTTTTTCAGATTCGACCTCACATTACTACTTTGCGAAAATACACATATGGGAAGCATATACTGGCCAAGTTGGAAAAATATTATTTGAAAAATAGCCCAGATCTAGGGCCTATTGGAGGACCACCAAATGGAATGCTGTAAAGGGAAAAGAGAAAGAAGATGATATAACCATGTGAAAAGAACGTTTCTTTTGTGAATTATCAAAACACAACTCAACTATGAATCTTCAAAATTTTTTTTTAAAGCAAAACTATTTATTGACTTTATTCATCCATTTGTAAATTTTTTAAGGTTCTTGTGTATATTTGGGGGGTGGGGGTGGTGAATTATAAATTATATTCAGCCCTGAGTGGAGACCTATCAGATTGGATTGCTGGCAAAGCACAGAATGCCTGTATATGATGTAACTATCAAAAAAAAAAAAAAAAAAGCTGTCACATATTTTGTAAATTTTTACCTTGTAAAGTCACAAAAATAGTTTTTAAAGGAAAAAGTACAGTATTCTTTTAATAAACTGGCTTGCAGTCTGGTAGGTCTATGGACCCCATAGCACAACAGGTTTATAGAGATGTATATAGAAATATAGTCCTTATTTTTTTTTTTTGTCCTTTGTGTGAAGCCTTTTATAACTGATTAACAATCAACTGCATAAATACTAATATTTTAAAAAGAAAGTTAAGTTGTATTTTGGTAATTCACAAACTATCATGCAACTAAAAACTCGACAAGTAAGACAAGAATTAAATGATTTGAGATGAAAAGAACTTATATTATTTACAGTGGATGTGATTTTAATACAAATACTGCCCTAAAACGTCTCTGGCAATGTACAGAAGTATTGTATATACTTACATATGTAATTGTTGTAAGAGGTAGAAAAAAAAAAAATCATGGTGACACTTCCATTCAGTTAAATGCACTAATTGAAAAGTTAAGTCCCTTTTTAACTTTTCAGTTTGGTTTGCAATCTGAGAAAGAGTGGAAATTTGTATATTGTTTTGCTTATAGAATTACAAGGACATGTTGAGGAAGTGTTGAGCTTTATTTTGCTTTTTCATAGTAGATTTTGAGAAAGTAGGAACCAGATAGAGGTGAAAGGGGCCACTGAAAAGTGAATTTGATAGCTCAACATTTAAGCATGACTACATATTCAGATAGCTTTTTTTGCTTCCTATAAATATATGCATTGTGTGTGTAGTAATAGATGTAAGTTTACACTTTGAAAGCAAATCTTGTTTCAATGTTTATTACAAAAGCCTTGCTAATTTAGTAGTGATGCTTCCCTTGGTTGTACAGGTGTACATTTGTAAACCTTCATGCTGTAAATGGAATTCGTTTTATCTCTTTGGGAAACATTTGCATTTTAGTGTACATTTATGTCCCTGCCCTCTTTGACCTGGCATATAGTGTTGTATAATGTAAATTTATTTCTCCAAATCGAGAGTGATTTTTTAAAAAATTTTTTATCTTTATATGGTTTCAGAAGTATGAACCAGCTTTCTTTTTATTATTGTGGGAAACATTTTCTTTTATAACATAGTTGTTGACTCTGTTAATATGGACATACTAGGATTTGGATCACTTTCAAGAAGTCAGGGTATTGTGCATAATAAGAAAGTATTGGA
Organism: Phoca vitulina; assembly: GCF_004348235.1. Taxonomy (NCBI): domain Eukaryota; kingdom Metazoa; phylum Chordata; class Mammalia; order Carnivora; family Phocidae; genus Phoca; species Phoca vitulina. Next base: position 15,314,270 of record NW_022589745.1, on the reverse strand, counting down.
CTGAGATATTTGGTTACCATGGAGGCCAATGCTTTTTCCATCTTATTAAATGTGATGTGACTTTTTTCTTTGTACAGAAGAGTACTGTATTTTTGAATAGCCTATTCCCAAGTAAGAGCAAATCTGTATGATAACATTTTTTTCTCTGGAAGACATAACAGTAACATGATGTACATTTACAAGCGGCCTTATGTACATTTCCCAACAATCTTTTTAAGGCAAAATTGTGACCATATGTGTATAATTAAAATCGTTTTTAATCCTTTGCCTATGAAAATATTTTGGAAAAAAAAACTTGCTTTGTATATTCAGTTTCTGAAAGATAAAGTGCTTTGTATTTTGTTGAAGTCAGTATTTTGTATAAAACCATTTATGTTGACCCACTTCTGTTTAGTGCTGAAAACTAATGAACCATGCTATCTCCTTCGATTGAACATGTAAGGGATTTTTTATTGGAAGTCTGCAGAAGAAAATCATTCTTCTGAGCACAATATTGAATATAAAGGTTTTATCACTTAGCTGTTCATATCATGAGCCTAAAAATAATGGCATAAAGTTTGGGGTGCCAGGCATACTTTTTCTTGTTTGATGTTGAGTTACTCTAGTTTTCTAACCCGACATTCCATGTTGAGTCCATTAAATCCAACCACTTGTCACTGTCCCCTCTCATCATAGTCGTACTGGTTCATCAGCATGTCCCAGTCCCAGTGGCAGTGCTTTTCCCCTTACATAGAACGCTGCTGTCTTTCACCCCGTCCTACTTTGTTTTGCCAGCCTCAGAGTGTCTTGGCCCCGTGTCGAAATTTGTTTCCAGTATCAGCTCATGGTTGTGAGCTGATCATGATCCAAGTTGTTCCTGTTGGAGATTGATAAGTGACTTTCCTGGATTTGCACAGTTGAATTCCTGGTTTTCCTTTTTCCTACCCTCTGTTGGCACAGGCAGTTGCAAATTTAGAAAGCCCTGGGGGATGGCTGGGAAATGGAACCTTCTGGGGTTTTGATGTTCCCATGTATCCCAGTGTTGGCAACCCCATCTTCCCAATACTTTGGGGCCTGTTCTAGAAGAATATCTATTATTGTAGAAATTTTATGGTCTGCCATTTTGGTCCCCACCTCTCTGATTCCACCATTTAATAAGTTGGCATGGAATTTTGCTAAAATCTGAACATCACATTTCAGAATAAAGAAACTCTAATTGGGCAGAACCACTTAGACTTTACTCTTGAGTGTCTCCTTTTGATATGGATTGTTTCTGGACCAGTTTGTCTAAGTCCTGGCTCTTCTTGGTTCATATGAAATAATGTTATCTTCACTTTGTATATTATGTATAAATTAGAAAATGAAAAATGTGTGAATAACCTTGTATGAAATAAACCTGGTCTTGTGTTTTTCTCTAGCTAAAATACCCTTCTGTACCTCAATTATAATTCAGATTGCCCATTCAAGTTTACTCTGATTTAAGGAAAAGCAAATATTTTTATCACATGGATGCTAATCTGGGGCTACTGATTACTCTGATGGTATTCCTATCTTTTGATTAGTATTTAGGATCTCTGTCTAATTACATAGAGTGATTACACACTTCATAGGATTAAACTTTCAGCCTGTTTCCTTGATGATATTTCTTCAAGGTTGTTTTGAGGATTAAATTAAATCACTTACCTTTACCTGTAGGTGTTTGTTTCCTTTCCACATGAACTTCCAGAGACAGTGTTGTCTGAAGGAGAATACAGTTTGGGTTCAGGCATGGATTTGAAGTTTACCTCACGATTCACAGCCTTGTGAACTTGGGTGTGTTAACTCGTCTCAGCCTCTGTTGCCACCTGTACCGTGGATGAGTACTATTTCGGTCATTGTTTTTAAGAACTGAGAGTATCTTAAGGTACTTAGAACCCAATCCTCAACTAATGCTAATACTCTTTCCATTTTCCTCTCCCTTCTATAGCTATTCATTTTGTTTTAAGCCATACAGATAATTTGATAGAATCCAAAGCAGAGATCTACATAAAACTACGTGGGAAAAGACATGTTCATCATACACGTTTTTAATTTTATGCCAGTTTTAATTTCATCTTGTTTTGGTTCTGTTCTGAGCTGAAAGCAACCCTTCTGGAATGGTTGACCTATCCCACATCATAGAGATGAGATTAAAGGACCCTAAAAGAAAGAAATATTACATCCTCCTACCCTAGCTTACTAACCTAAGAAAAGCAAGTTTCCTAGGTGGCCTGGATGGTAGTCATTCTCTGCCCTCACTACGGATTCTCAGGAAGCCTGGGGTTGGCGGTGGACCATGGGGAAGGGCAGAGGAACCCCAGAGGAGCAGTGTTCACTGTCTACCTGACCTAGCTAGCTTTCAAGGACCGAATGAACCTCTCTGACGGGATTTGGATGCTCCCAGACAGTAAATCTGCGAACACAGGTGAGAAGCACGGAGCGCTGTGGCACCGGTGCGCACCTCTAGGAGGCTGCGTGATCCTGGCCCGCTAGGCCTCAGTGTTCCCATCTGTAGTCACGTACTGTCGGGGCACTTGGGTGGCTCGGTACATTCAGCGTCTGCCTTTGGCTTGGGTCATGATCTCAGGGTCCTGGGATTGAGTCCCGAATTGGGCTCCCTGCTCGGCGGGGAGTCTGCTGCGCCCTCTCCCTCTGCCCCTCCCCCCCAGGCGTGTGTGCTTTCTGTCCCTCAAAATCTTTTTAAAAAAAAGTGGGAATACTATCTTGGCTGCACCCAGAACCTTGCATCTGAGGAGTGCTTGATGCTAAGAACCTAAGAGAACTGCAGGACAGATCCTACAGGAAGCTCAAAATTCGCTGGAATTTTTATTTGTTATTACCTCCATATCCTGTAGACAGTTTCTCATTTCCTCTGTTTCAGTCACAGGACTTTTTTCTAAATATTCACCAGGAACTTAAACCAAATGAAATAGCCCTGTAGTTTGAAGAAAGAAATTTGCTAGGTTGAGTTTAATTCGAGTTTTCTTGGACATCAGAATATAATGGTTCAGAATCAGGACTCTGGGATTAGCCCAGATTGCAAACCTTTAGCTTTATGTCGTTAGGCAAATGGTTTTCATCTTTGAAGCCATCGTTTCTTCATGTGTAGGTAAGGGAAATGAGACCTACCTCTTAAAATTGTGAGAATTAAATGAGACCTGTGTCGTTCTGGGGCAGTGAGTGACTCCTGTTACAGTGAGTTAACGAAAGGTTGGGGGGAGGGGTTGTTTTTAATTTGCCTACATGCAGCCTCAAAACATTGGGATTGGAGCTCATTTATGTTTCTGCATATGAGCTCTTGATTCAAGTTGCAGATAAATCACTAAGGAAAGCTGTTGAAGAAAGGATTAAGGAACTTAACAGCATTTTAGTTGTTGGTACATTTAATCTTTTTTCTTGGTACTAATACAGTCCTGATGACTGCCAGGATGTTAACAATAGGGAGTTGCCCTATATCCGGGAGCAGTGGAGTGACCTGTCTGCATGATGGTCAAAGCGTGGATGTAGCGGGAACCTGGAGGGAGGGTGAAGTCGGCATTGTGGATTACAGAAAAGAATTCCCATCACAAAGGCCAAGCCCATCTCACCTCAGTCTCACCCCAGGCCTTTCATGGGAAGAAGCCCTGAAATGTTGTGTCTCAACACCTGGTGGGCCCATCTTACACCAGGGGTGGAGGGGTGGGAGCATGGAGATCACCCTGGAGGAGAGGGAGGGATGTTTGGGAGCCTTCCCCACCCCCACTTTGAAAGTCAGTTCTGACATCATCCAGGACACATTCAATTGAATAGAATGCGGTAGTTTTCACTGAAGAGAATTAGAAAAGAAGGCCAAAAATATATCTTAGAAATACATCTTAGAAATGTTTAAAATACAGTTCTTAACTCCTAGGTTAAAGAATAATCTGGAATAAACCATTTGGGCCAACTTCAAAATGAGTAACAGTGCTATATATCAAAACTTGGGGGACTTGGGCCAAAGGCTATTCAGAGAAAAATATTTAGCAAAGAAGGTCTGAAGATAATTTAAGAAGCTAGTAAGGGGCGCCTGGATGGCACAGTCGGCTTTCTGCTTGGGTCATGATCTCAAGGTTGTAAGAGCAAGCCACATGCCGGGCTCCTGGACCCATGCTCAGCACAGAGTAGGCTTCAGCTTTTCTCCCTTTCCCTCTGCCCCTCCCCCCTCCCTAAAATAAATCTTAAAAAAAAAGTAAAATTACAAAATTACAAAAAATATAGGAAGGATTAATAAACTTCACAAAAAAGGAATAGGCTTGATTGGTTAAAAACGAAAATGAGACATACTTTTGGCAAATCAGAATTTTAAAAATAGGTGAAAAACACAAACGGGGATTTATGAAATTCCAAGGTTTTTTAAAATTATAGAACATGATATAAAAAGTCTACCTATAGGGGCGCCTGGGTGGCTCAGTCAGGTGTCCTACTCGATTTTGGCTCAGGTCATAATCTCAGGGTGGGGATATCGAGCCCTGTGTTGGGCTCTGCGATCAGTGGGGAGTCTGCTTAAGATTCTCTCTCCCTCTGCCCCTCCCCCTGCTCACTCTCTCAAATAAATAAATCTTTTTTTTTTTTTAAAGATTTTATTTATTTATTTGACAGCGAGAGACACAGCAAGAGAAGGAACACAAGCAGGGGGAGTGGGAGAGGGAGAAGCAGGCTTCCTGCAGAGCAAGGAGCCCCATGCGGGGCTCGATCCCAGGACCCCGGGATCATGACCTGAGCCGAAGGCAGATACTTAACAACTGAGCCACCCAGGCGCCCCTCAAATAAATAAATCTTTTTAAAAACAAGTCTACCAAGCCTACCTATAAATTAAAAATCAAATTTTCTATGGAAATACAAAGTTCCAGAATTAAGGAATAATAGAAAACATAGACTAATAACTATAAAAGTAAGAAGCTAGTCAAAAGAATAAAGTTGAAGGAAGGTCTCTCACATTGCCTGATGTCAAAACTTTTTACAAACCTACAGTAATCAAAACAGTGTTTGGATGTTAATTACACATTGTGATCATTTTGCAATATATACAAATAATCATGCATGTTATATGCCTAAAACTAATGTTATATTTCAATTATACCTCAATTTTTTATTAAAAAAATATGTGGTACTAGCATAAAGACAGACACACAGACCAATAGGATAGAACAGAGAGCCCAGAAATAAGCCCTTGCATATAGGGTCAAATATCTTCAACATGAGTGCCTAGACCATTCAATAGGGAAAGTAGATGTCAGGAAAATAGGATATCCTCTTGCAAAAGAATGAAATTGGACACTTACCTTACACCAAATACAAAAAATAGCTCTAAATGGATTGAAGACCTAAAATGAAAGACCTAAAACTATAAAACGCCTAGAAGAAAACATGAGAAAACTTCATGGCTTTGGATTTGGCAATGATTTTTTGCATATGACACCAAAAGCACATCACATGCAACGAAGCAAAATGAGATTACATCTGACTTAAAAAAATCTGTGCATCAAAGGGAATATCAGAGTGAAAAGGCAACCCACAGAATGGGAGGAAATCTTTGCAAATCATGTATCTGATAAGGGGTTAATATCCAGAACATATAAAGAACCACGATTCAAGAAGAAGAAAAAGAATCTGATTTTAAAAAGGGCAAAGTGAATTGCACTACTGGGTATTTACCCCAAAGATACAAAAGTAGGGACCCGAAAGGCTACGTGCACCCCGATGTTTATAGCAGCAATGTCCACAATAGCCAAACTGTGGAAAGAGCCAAGATGTCCATCAACAGATGAATGGATAAAGAAGATGTGGTATATATATACAATGGAATATTATGCAGCCATCAAAAGGAATAAGATCTTGCCATGTGCAACGACGTGGATGGAACTGGAGGGTATTATGCTGAGCGAAATAAGTCAAACAGAGAAAGACATGTATCATATGACCTCACTGATATGAGGAATTCTTAATCTCAGGAAACAAACTGAGGGTTGCTGGAGTGGGTGGTGGGGTGGGAGGAATGGGGTGACTGGGTGATGGACACTGGGGAGGGTATGTGTTCTGGTAAGCGCTGTGAATTGTGCAAGACTGTTGAATCTCAGATCTGTACCTCTGAAACAAATAATGCAATATATGTTAAGAAAGAAAAAAAAGAAGAAGAAGAATGTAGCAGGAGGGGAAGAATGAAGGGGGGGAAATCGGAGGGGGAGAAGAACCATGAGAGACAATGGACTCTGAAAAACAAACAGGGTTCTAGAGGGGAGGGGGTTGGGAGGATGGGTTAGCCTGGTGATGGGTATTGAGGAGGGCACGTTCTGCATGGAGCACTGGGTGTTATGCACAAACAATGAATCATGGAACACTATATCTAAAACTAATGATGTAATGTATGGGGATTAACATAACAATAAAAAAATTAAAAAAAAATAAAAAGGGCAAAGCGAATTTCTCTGAAGATGTTATATGCAAAGATCTACAAGCTTTTGAAAAGATGCTTAATATCACTAATCTTTAGGTAAATGCAAATCAAACCACAGTGGGATATTATTACTCATCATGGCTTCGATGAAACAGACAACAGCAAGGGTTAGAATGTACAGAAACTGGAACCCTTGTGCACTGCTGGGAACATCAAATGTCACGTATCTACCCAAAGGTGCAGCTGTTATTGAAAACCGTTTGGGGGTTACTCAAAAAAATTAAAAATCGAATTACCATATGACCCAACAATCCCACTTCCGGGTGTATATATTCAAAAGAATTGAAAGTAGGATTTCAAAGAGATATTTGCATACCCATGTTCATAGCAGCATTGTTCACAATAGCTAAAAGGTAGAAACAATCCAAGTGTCCATCAAGAGATGAATGAATAAATAAAACGTTGTCCATACATATAATGGAACATTGTTCAGCCTTAAAAAGAAAGGAAGTTTTGACACATGCTGCAACATGAATAAACTTGACATGTGAAACCACAAAAAGACATACTGTCTGATTCCCCTTATATGAGGTTATTTAAAGTAGTTAAAATTATAGAAACAGAACAGTGGTTTCCAGGGACTGGGGGAGGGGTAAATGAAGAGTTGCTGTTTAATGGGTATAGAGTTTTACTTTGCAAGATGAAAAAGTTCTGGATATCTGCTGTGTAACTGTGAATTACTACTGAACTGTACACCTAAAAATGGTTAAGATAGCAAAAAAAGAAAAGGAAGGGAGGGAGGGAGGAAGGGAAAGAAAAAAGGGAAAGAAAGAAAAGAAAAAAGGCAGTCGAAGATAGATAAGGTCATGAGCCCAGGCTGTTTAAGGGACAAGTTATGTAAATCTTTTTTTTTAGGATTTTATGTATTCATTTGAGACAGGGAGAGCATGAACGGGGGGGGGGGGGGGGGTAGAGGGAGAGGGAGAAGCAGGCTCCCCACTGAGCTGGGAGCCCAACATGGGGCTCGGTCCCAGGACCCGGAGACCATGACCTGAGCTGAAGTCAGACACTTAACCATCTGAGCCCACCCAGGCACCTCAAGTTCTGTAAATCTTTAAGGAACATATAATACCTAGTTTATATAAATTTTATGGAGCATGGAAAACGATGAAAATTTCCTGAGTTATTCTACAAAACTGTAACGACCTTGAAAAAACCCAAACTATAGTGCACACAAATAGCCCATAAACATGGGCTATTTTCATATATGCATATAAATGCAAGACTCCTAACTAATATGTATATCAGTTGAATCCAATGTGATTGTATTCATGTATTATGAGATTAAAAGGCAGTCTTAACATATTGCCCAACCATCATGCTCCTATGTATTTACCCAAATGAGTTGAAAACTTAGGTCCACATAAAAGACTGCACACAGATTATGTTTATAGCAGCTTTGATCATAATTGCCCAAACTTCGAAGCAAACAAGATGTCCTTCAGCAGGTGAGTGGATAAGCAAACGGATACATCCAGACAATGGAATATTATTCAGAGAGAAAAAGAAATGAGCTATCAGACTGTGAGAAGACATGGAAGAAGCTTAAATGCATATTGCTCAGCGAAAGAAGTCAATCTGAAAAGTCTCAATACCATATGATTCCAACTACATGACATTCTGGAAAAGGCAAAACTATGGAGACAGTAAAAAGATCAGGAGTTGCCGAGAGTTGGGGGGAGGTAGGAAGGGATCAGTACCTGGGGCAGAGGGGATTTTTAAAAATTTCCCCACAGTATGGTTATGACCCGGGGAGAAAACAAACTGTCCAAATCAAGGAAGGCCCTTTCCAGTCTCTACCGAGGTCAGTTTTGATCCTGAAATCATGAGCTGGTACCAGAAGCAGTAACAGCAAGGTGTTAAGTGATTTGCATATATTATCATATTCCCCCCAGAACAACTGTATTAGGATGGGACTAGTCTCTCCCTCTCTCTCTCTCTCTCTGTGTACACACACACACACACACACACACACACACACACACACATATTTTTAAAGATCTGATTTATTTATTTGAGAGAAAGAGAGTGAGCGAGAGAGCACAAGCTCGGAGGGGAGGGAGAGACAGAGGGAGAAGCGGGTTCCCTGGGATCATGACCTGAACTGAAGGCAGACACTTAACCCACTGAGCCATCCAGGTGACCCCCCCTTTTTTTTTTAAGATTTTATTTGAGAGCAAGAGCTAGAGAGAGAAGAGAGTGTGTGCTTGTGCACGCACCAGTGGGGGCGGGGGGAGGGGGAGCAGACAGAGAGGGACAACCAGACTCCCCACTGAGCAGGGAGCCCGATCCCAGGACCTGGAGATCATGACCTGAGCCGAAGGCAGGCAGACGCTCAACTGACTGAGTCACCCAGGTGCCCCAAGAAGGGAGTAGTCTTACATGCCTTTTACAGATGACAAAGCTGAGGCTTCGAGGGCTTGTCTGACTTGTCCAGGGAGGCAGGGCCAGAGCGCACCTGCGGTCTCAGGCCAGAGCCAACACGCTTCGATGCTGTGCAGAGGCTCTTGGACGACAGCCTCCTGCAGGGCCCACGAGGTGGCAGATGTGCTGGAAATGCATGCACTTCACGAGTCGTGGCTTTAGCTGGTCGCAGCCCTGATAGGATGGGGGTCCAGGGTTGCTAGCTCTTCTGATTCTGCTAGAAAATCAGAAGTCGGGATTCTCATATGCAATTTCCTTATGGAAATCTCTCCTTTTTAAAAAACACGGTGAGGGCAAAACATTTCTACAAGCCAATGCAGCCCTGGGGGCTGTTTGCCACCTCTGCCTAATACAGTCCCCGTAACGGAATGCAAAGGCGCCTTCACATCTGTGGGGTGAATTTGCCATGCGTACGTGCACCACACGCGTACCTGCATCCACATCCCAACGTGCCTTTCACAGCCTGGCTGCTGTGAGCTCCTTCCCCTTCAGAGCCCACCCCACAGGCTCCCCTGAGGCCTTAGAATGCCTCACTTCTCTGCTAGCTCTGTTTACCAGGCCTGGGGCCAAGTGAAGTGCTAAGTGTTGTGTGCGCATTCTCTCCTGTAGCCGTCACGACAATCTGAGTTCAGGAGGCTTAAGCACCTCGGCCCAGGTCGCAGGGGAGAGGGCTGCGAAGCTGAGGTTCTACCTACCTCTCCCAGGCCCACTGTCGCATCCTCAGCATCACTCACATGCAGGCCCCGTGTGCCAGGCACCGTGCTAAACCCTTCACGGTGCTTCTCTCTTTTAATCCTCACCACAACTCTCTGAGTAGGTACTAGTAGTAGGGGAGCAAATCAAAGCACAGAGAGGCTCACTTACTGGCTCGAGGTCACACAGCTAAGGCAATGCTAAGAATGCGTCTCGTCGCTAGCTGAGACGGTGGGGGTGGCTGGGACAGACGTGGTGTGCAGCTTCCCTGCGCTGGGAACACCAGCGCCTGAGCCTCTTGCCGACGGTGCGCTGAGTCAGGGAAAGGCCAGGTCGCTGGGAAGTAGGGGCAGGCGGCTGTGGGCCGCAGACAAGCAGCCCCACCCCAGGAAGTGGCTCCGTGTGAATCAGTCTGACGACACCTGGGAGGGCGAGGCTGGCGTTGGCTCACCTGCCTGAGAGCTTCCGGTCCGAGCCTCCAGCAAAGGCTGCTCCGGAGGTGGCCGGGCAGCAGGGCAGCTCTGGACACGTTTTATCAAATGAAGGAGCATCAGTCCACCTTCCTCCAAAAAAAAAAGCTCATAAACAAAGAGTCCGTGGGTCTCCTTAGGGTGGTGGGATGGGCAGCATCAGGTGATAAACACAATCATCCCCCAAGGGGAAGGCTTTAGGGAAGTAACTCTGATGTGGATGTGTAAATGCCGATGATATTTACAAAGGACGTATTTATTCTCTTTTTCTCCTGCTAACATTCTAGCAAATATCAGAGGCAATTTAGATGGGCCTGGAAACTATACATCAGAAATGGACAGGTGGTGTGGGGCTACGGCAGGGGGTGGGGATGGCAACAGAGAAGCAGCACAGAGAAGTTGAGTACACTCACCATACCCCCCGCAACCCCTGCTTCAGGCTACCTGAGCCCAGAAGTGCAAACAGATCCCAAGTAAGTTACGGAGTTCTCGAGTTCTCGCTAGCCATGAAAACAAACATGCAAGTGCTTGGAAGTAACGAAACCTTCCCCTGGCCTTTCACTCTTCAAGGGTCCCCACGGACTCAAGCAGAGCTGCGCTGCAGACTGGGGTGAGGGCTTCCTGTGGAGCCCCCTTGGCATGCCTGCCACCCCATGAGAGTGGTCCCAGCCGCATGAGCAGAGCAGAGGGACCGCATGGGCTTCAGCCTCTGAAAACACCCCATCACTCCAACAACCTCTCATCAAGACTTCTTTTGCGGGGGCGGCTGGGTGGCTCAGTGGTTAAGCGTCTGCCTTAGGTCATGATCCCAGGGTCCTGGGATTGAGCCCCACATCGGGCTCCCTGCTCCGTAGGAAGCCTGCTTCTCCCTCTCCCACTCCCCCTGCTTGTGTTCCCTCTCTCACTGTCTCTCTCTGTCAAATAAATAAAATATTAAAAAAAAAAAAAAAAAGACTTCTTTTGGGGACAGAGGTTGTTAGGTGACATGAGTCAAATCCAGAATGTAATACAGTCCAGGACTGGGGAGCTAGTGGGGTCACCCCCCCCACCCTGGGCACTTACTGGCAGCACCTTCAGAACCGTCCCTCTCCCACCTCCCCACACACAACTGTCCTCCCCACACTCTCTTGGGTCACGTGCAGAAGGCCAGATTGACCAGTGTATTGTCAGAGTTAGATTCCCCGGCGAGGGGTAGAAAATCCGGGACAACCGTGTCTGAAGAAACGCAGAAGTCTAGCTCTCCATCACGCACACAGCTGCATGGGCAGTCCCAGGCTGGTGTGCTGCATCACTGGCTGGGGACCCACGCTCCTTCTAACCTGGTCCTCTGCCATGCACGGTCTCTGTTCTCAAGTTCACTTCATGTCCAAGATGACTGCTCCAGCTGCATCCATCATATCTGCATGCCAGCCAGGAGGAATGAAAACGGGAAAGGAAAAGAACCTGTTCCTCCCTTTGACACTTCCCTCAATGTATGTACACCATCTCTGCTCCTGTCCCACGGGCAAAATCCTCATCAGGCAGCGACATATAGTTGTAAGTGATGGTGCGAAGGATAGTCTTTATTTCGAATGGCCAAGAGGCCATTTGAAATGTAGGGGTGGTTTTACTGAAAAAAGGCGAAGAAAACAAATATGGGGAGTAACCAGGAGTATCTGCCCAAGTAGCCAGCAATAAAAGGCTTCAGTAAGACGTGTCGTAACAGTAGAGCCATTCAAAATCAAATGACAATGAGATTTTTTACTTGCTTCAGATTGGCAAAATATAAAATGTCCAATAAATGCCAAGTTATACAGAAGATGTGGAAAAATGGGAACTCTCATAACTCCTGCTGAGAGTATAAATTGCTATGGACCCTTTTGGAGAGCAATTTGAGCAATTAGAGAATTTAGAGCAATTCCTAAGAAGCTGAATATAGTTGTACCTAAAACCCAGCTGTATCTACTTTTAGAGAAAGTCTCCCATGCACTGGAGGAGAAAGGTACAAGAATCGACTGCAACATTGTATATAACATTGAAAAACTGGAAACAACCAAATGTCCATGGATAAACAAACTGTGATATATACATACAATAAATGATGACACAGCCATTAAGGTAAGTGACCCAGAGCCACATGTATCAACGTGGATAAATCTCAAAACAAATTGAGAAGACTCAATGGAATCTATAATGTTTCATTTCATACAAAAATAATAAAAGAAAAAAGATCATGTTAAGACTTGATAAACAGTAGTAGTTGCATAGGTGTTTATCATTATCTTGGGGGGTAGGTATTGCAAGTGAGGTGGAGTTTTTTTGCATTCCTTTTTATTGTAAAATATACATAATGTAAAATTTACCATTAAAAAAAGATTTTATTTATTTGACAGAGAGACAGCGAGCACAAGCAGGGGGAGCGGCAGGCAGAGGGAGAAGCAAACTTCTTGCTGAGCAGGGAGCCTAATGCAGGACTCGATCCCAGGGCCCTGGGATCATGACCCGAGCCCAAGGCAGACACTTAAACGGACTGAGCCACCCAGGCTCTCTCTCTCTATAGATCTATATATAGATCTATATATCTAAAATTAAAAAACTGATTAATACAGAGTAAACTTAAAAATTCTCCTACACTGTCCCCATCCCATTTTCCTCCCCTAGAGGAAATTTTTTTTACATACATAGTCAATGAACATTACACACGTTTTTGTTTTTAAAAAATTGTGGCCATACCATATAAAGATCACCCTTTTTTTTTTAAGATTTTATCCATTTATTTGACAGAGAAAGAAACACAGTGAGAAAGGGAACACAAGCAGGGGCAGAGCGAGAGGGAGAAGCAGGCTTCCCACAGAGCAGGGAGCCTGATGCGGGGCTCGATCCCAGGACCCTGGGACCATGACCTGAGCTGAAGGCAGACGCTTAACGACTGAGCCACCCAGGCGCCCCTAAAGATCACTCTTTAACTTGCTTTTTTCCACCTAAAAATAGGCTTTGAAAAATGTTGCTTGTCAGGACTTAAACACCTGCTTTATTTTAAAAACTGTTGTATAGGGGCGCCTGGGTGGCTCAGTCAGTTAAGCGTTAAGCCTGTGCCTTGGGCTCAGGTCCCCATCCCAGATCCCCCGCACCCCATCCCTGCTCAGCGGGGAGTCTGCTTCTCCCTCTGCCCCTCCCCCTGCTCGTGTGCTCTCTCACTCTCTCAAATAAATAAATAAAATCTTTTTTTAAAAATAAAAACTGTTGTATAGTTTTCCACAGGGTGGGAATACTCACATTTATTTCACTTTTCCTTTACCGGTGAGCATTCAGGCATGTCTGTTTGGACACTAGTGAAAACACTTGGGAAGAGTAAGCTCGCTGAGCGGAAGGCTAAGTGCATTTTCAGGGTTGACAGAGGTGCACTTGCCTGAGGATGCCTGTGCCGGGTCTGACGCCTACCGCAGCGAAGGGCAGCCCTGCGCCCAGGGCCCCACACACCCCAGCCGCGGCAGTGTGCGTTTCTCCCATAATGAAGCCCTGGGTGCCCAGGGGAAGAATGAGAGAAATAGGGTGGGGGAGACACTGGCCCTGCCTTTCTGGAACTTTCTTTCTCTTAGTGGGAAAAGGAAGAAACATTTAAGGCAGTTAGGGATTCACCAGGGATGATCCTGAACATATTTAATAACCCGTGTTAGGAACACAAATCAGGATGAGGACCCTGCCTTGGTACCTCCAGATGGGAGGCTAGAGGCCCCCTGCTCAGACAGATATTAACACTTCAGTGGCCTGATTTATGAAGGTCTTGGAGGAGGTGGGGGTGGGTCCCGAGGCAGGGGGCTGCTGTACTCACAGCAGGGATGGACGGCCATACCTGGGCATACGGGCTGATGTCACTGTGGCATTCCAAAGGCCTGTAGCTCTGAGACAGCTTTCAAGGAAAAGGCTAGTTTGCTGACTTTGGGCTGGAGGAGAAGCAAGCAGGCCAGGGGGCAGCTGGGCCAAAGGTGAGCCCTGACCCCCTACTTCCCTTCTTTCTGTCCATGCCTCCTTGGGGCCCCTCTGTTGGGTCCCTCCTCTTGCTGGTCTGTCCAAAGAAATCCACATTGACCTGGGGCAAAAGTACTGTTGGAAAGAAACACTAAACTGGTGATTTTTGAAAAGACTCCATCAACCCCGCCCCCCACCCTGCCCCACCCCAACTTTCTCTATTTTGTGCAGTAGGGAAAAGCAAGATTCCAAACTGACCTATTTTTCCTCCACATTGGGTTGAAAGGACTAAAGAATGAACTTCAGACCCATGGAGGCAGACCCCCCCTGGAGACACGGCCTTTCCACTAAAAGGGCTTTTTAACTCACCAGGACTCCCTGAGTTCCCAGAGAGACCTGGCCTGGTGCCATGCTATTGGATGATCCATGATACCAAGGCACTCAGGGACCCCACATTAGGCCCCCAAGACCCTGATGAGGATCTATCATCCTCCAAAGACAGATCTTGGGAAACAGACCCCAAAATGGGGAGCTGCCCAAGGTCACACAGGTATTCAGAGCAGGGACAAAAATAGGGCTGAGTGCTGTTGGGGGGCATCATGTTTTAGTGCTCTGATCGGGGGAGTGTGGCTGAGATGGGGAGGCAGGAGGCTGCATAGCTCTGGACAAACCTGCTGGGTGGGTGGAGAACCCAGGGCCCACAGCAGATTGTTCAGGCCTGCTTGTATAACCAAGACCCAGGAATGTTTAAATCATATAAAGAGAAACTCGGGGGACTGCTGAGAGGCCAAGACACTTCAGGAGACCTTCTTGGTTCCCAGTTCAGGCCAGCTGAGGCTGTCCTTGCCCACTGGCCCGGAGAAGATGGGTGAGGAAGACGCCATCTTGGGTCTCCAGGTCCAGGTACGAAGGTCATTGGGCACCATCTCTACCGCCTACCAGATTGCAGGCAGGGCTGGCAGTTCTTCCCCTTTTCTCTCACGGCCATCTGTGCTACACCCACAGGCCTTCCATAGCCTTTTTGCACAGAGGTGCTTGATGGGTGTTGGACACGCTAGGGGTCAGGGCCTCTTAGGGAATCAGGAAGGAGCAGTGGTGCTCCTCAGATCTGCAGGCCAGAGGAGGTCCGACCTGGGAAGAAAGACCTTTATTTTTCCATTTAGCTGAGAGGATGAAGAGAGAGGGCAATCTTCTATAGAAAGACACAGAAAACGTTTTGGGTTTTTGTTGTTGTTGTTGTTGTTTTGTTTTTCTTTTACAGCCAGTCCTGAGCATGTCCTGCCGTTCAAAGTAAGGCGCCAAGTTTTCAGCACTTTCTGGAGTGCTGGCAGAAGGCGAGGGCATGTGGGAACCTGTCCTTGGGGAAGTGGGGACGCAGGGACCCCTTCCGAAGCCGGAGGAGAGGAGTGGGGGGAGGGCTCCATCGGTTTAAGGCCCCATCACCTCGAGGCCCCGCACAGCCTGGAAAGTGTTCCCGCCGCCAGGATCTGGGGAGTCTAACGCACCTGGAGGACGCTCGGTGCCCACGCCCAGAGGGCGCTGCAGACTGGCGCCCACAGTCGAAGAGCGATGCCCGCCCCCCGCCCCTCTCCCGGACAGCGCCCCACTATACTGGGCCGGGGCGGAAGGGGGTGCGCCCGGGACCCCGCCACCCAGGAGCAGCAGAGCTGAAACGCCGGGCACAACGGCCTGTGGGGACCACCGCTCCGGAGGAAGGCGCGGTTCTGCCCAGCGGGGCGAGAGGGGGCGGGGCTGGGGGCGGGGCCAGGATACCGGGGGTGGGGCGTTCCAAGGGGGCCGGGCTGGGTGGCTCAGGGGGCGGGGTCCTAGGGGGTGGGGACTGGGGCTGGCCGGGAGACCTGGCGAGCTGGGGGTGGGGGGCTAGTTTTTGCAACGGCTAAGGGCCTGTGGGTTTATTATAAGGCGGAGCTCGCCGGGAGAGGTGCGGGCGGGAGCCGAGCGGAGCCGAGCGGAGAGGAATCCAGCGGTAGAGAGCGGACTGTAGCCGGCGGGTCCCGCAGCCCTCGCCGTAGACAGCTGCGCGCGGGGCATCGCCCGAGGGTGCGGAGCGCAACGACCCGGCGGAGCCGGCCAGGAGCCCCGCGCAGTCCGTGCCGCGCGGCGCCGCCCCGATCCCCGCAGCCTGCCGCGCTCCCGCCGCCGGTCCGGGCAGCATGAGGCGCGCGGCGCTCTGGCTCTGGCTCTGCGCGCTGGCGCTGCGCCTGCAGCCGGCTCTCCCGGTGAGTGCGGCCCGGGGCCGGGCAGGGAGCGGCGGGAAGCCGGTGCTTGCAGACGCGCCGATGCCGCCGGCGGCACGTGGAGGGGGAGGGGAAGCGGGGACTTGCCTTCCCGCGCTACCCCGGCGGGCCGGGGACTGTGACCGCGAAACCAGGGCTCCCGCCTCAATTGCTTCCGCCGTCGGTGGGCGCCGCGCGGGTTCCGCCGCTAAGGGCCGGGGGCTCGGGCGCCCCGCGGAGAGGAGCCTGCGCCGGGGCCCCGCGCTCAATTATGTGAACCGGCTCCACATGCGTCGGAGCCCGCCGGCCTGCGGCGGCGCCCGGGGTCGCCGGCTCCCCTCCGGCCAGCCCAGGCACCGCAGCGGCCGGGGTCCCCGCCGGAGACCCGGGAAGACGCAGTGATCGCGGCCACAACGCCCCGCCCGCTGACCCTAATTTAAAGCAGACTCGCCGAGCCCGGGCGCCCGGCCCCTTCGGCGGAGGCAAGTTTGGGCGCAGCGGGGCCGGCGCGTTGGCAGAGGAGCTCGGGCCAGGGCTGCGCGGGGGTCGCGGTGGCGGCGGAGGTGGGGCCCTCGGTTTCGCGTCGGCTGCCCTAAGGGAGCCGGGCCGAGCTGGCAGCGGAGGTTCCGGGAAGTTGGCCCCCGAACGCCGGAGCCCCGTAGGAACCCAAGTTTGGGGCTGCTGAAGTTGTGCTGCCCGCGGAGGGGCGCGTGCGGTGCGGGGCACGGCCGGCGCGGGCTGTGGCTTCCACGCGAGTGGACCCCGGAATGGCTCTTCCCCTCCCCCGGCCTGGCTTTGTGCTGGAGCCGCGCGGAGGGAAGGCGGGTCCCTTGGCCCGCCCAGTGAAGCCGGGGGGAAAGAGGGACAAATGTGGAGCCTTTGGCTGGGGGAGGAGGCCTTTGGGTAGGACTCCAGCGTCCACCTTTGGCGAGGGGTGGGTCCCCCTTTCAAGAGGGACCTGGCCGACAAAGAGCATCCCGAGGGCCCCCAGAAAGTGATCTCCCGCCCCCGCCGCCAGCCCGCCTTCCCCAATGGGGGCGCTTTGTTCTCGGCCCCTGTAACCCTTTCCTGGGAACCGCCCCGCAGCGCCGGCCCTGCCGTGGGCCGGGACCTGGGCGGCCGCCAGGTGTCAGCGCTGGCCGCCGGGTGTCCACGTCCACCCCCAGCCCCCACGCCCGCTGCCGGAGCCCCGGGGCCCTCCCCGCGGGCTGGGTCGGCCATCCCCGGGGATGGAGAGGGGAGGTGCGGACGGAGCGGGGGGCTCTTCCCCTTCCGGAAGTGGCGGTCTCTCGCCACCACATCTGGACCGCTCGACTTCCCTAGCTCTTGGTTAGGGAGGCACGTGGGCAGAGAAGGATCGTGGCCGGGGGACGGGGGGAGGTGCCGGGTCTATCCCTGATAATGTGGCATCTGCACAAGTCTCAGCAATGCCGACCGTCTGGAATCAGATCCGTGTACAATAATAGAAGCTACCAGCTATTGGGAGCTGTGGGGTATTTTATAGGGTCTGGCTCAGGTGAGGTATTTTCCAGGCTCATCTGTGAAGGGCCCTCCCTGCTTTCCAGGCGACTGTTGTGTCTGGAAGTATTTTGAAGTCCAGAACAGGGTCCCTGATGCCTTTTGAATTGCTGATGAGTTGGAGGTGGGGGGCGGAGGGTGCAAATCTGGGGGAGCCATGGGGACTGATAGGATTTCTGAGCTCCATCTCCAGTGCATTCCTGGCTTTCAGGTCCAAGAAGTTGGCATCTGGCTTCTCTCTCTCTTTTTTTTTTTAAAGATTTTATTTGACAGAGAGAGACACAGTGAGAGAGGGAACACAAGCAGGGGGAGTGGGAGAGGGAGAAGCAGGCTTCCCGCGGAGCAGGGAGCCTTATGGGGGCTTGATCCCAGGACCCTGGGACCATGACCTGAGGGGAAGGCAGACGCTTAATGACTGAGCCACCCAGGCGCCCCTCTGGCTTCTCTCTTTAGGGTTGCAGCTTCTGTAGGACTCAGATTGTGCCTTGAATCATAGTTAATACTCCGGAGAAGAGAGCGGAGGTGTGTGCCTTACTGCCGTGGCCTATGTGGCCTTACCTGACTGCTGCACTCTCTCCAGGCCCAAGATTGGGCCTCAGCGGAGACTGCTGAGGTGGGGTTCTCCACCTAGTTGCAGCAGAATCAGGAGTGCGGGTGGTGGTTCTTTTGCCAGCCTTGGTGGAGGCTGGCATTCTCGTGAGCTGGCATCCCAGCGTGCCTGTTGCCATGGCCGAGGCAGATGGGATGCGAGGTTCTCTGTGGCCCGTGTTTCCCAGGGTTTCCTGTGTACTGGGTAAGGGCAGATGCTGCACTAGGAGGCATTATATCTTGTCTAGGAACTTTGACACATTAGAGGGAGACAGGACTGGGAGGCAGTTGAGTCTCAAGGGGGAAAGGAGGAAGGAGGAGGTCTCATTAGAATATGGTGGTGGGAGGGCTTCCTGGAGGGGGTGGCTGAGTGGAGCCTGAAAGCACTAAGCTTTGGAGTCAGACCTTGGCTTGGAGCTCAGGTTTTCCTTTTTCTTTTATAAAGTGTAGTTTGTTTTCTCTTTCCTGGCCCTGCCTTTTCCCTCTTACAGTGGGTGTCCATGTTGGGTTAAAAGTGGGGACATAAAGTGGCATAAAGTATCCTCCCCTCCCCCCTTCCTAAAAGAAATAAGGCAGTGGGGTTTGCCTGAAATAGGAGGTGTCTACAGGTTGCAGAAATCTGGTCCTCTCTCAGGGTTCACTTTGGTCCCAGTGGGAAGCAGGTCAGAACCCCCCTGGGGACCAGTGAGGTAGGGCGTGATCCTGGGCACCTGACTTTGAATGGGCAAGGGAAGGCTGCTAGGGCAGAAGGTTGCTTGAAACCACTCCCAGGAGGCAAGAACAGGTTTGTCTAAGAAGGTTTCTGTGTGTGTTTCCCGTGGTCTTTTGTTTCTTCCATGCCAGAAAAATTGCTTGTTCTGGAATAGTTATTTGCTGTTTTTCTCTCTTTCCCTTTTCTCTTTCTTGAAAGGCATAAAATCCCTTTTTGCCCTAATTATGGGGGCTAGTAGAGACATTTCCCAAAGGCCTGGCGGAGTGGGTGGGGGGTGGGGGAGGCACTAACTGCCTCCTCCTGGGCTCGGAGCCTTCTCGAGGTGATGTCACTCCTGGCTTCAGCTCCACCAGGAGGGTGGAGCTGGTTTAAGTCTCTACCTGTGGCTCATGGTGGGTTCCAATAAAACCTTATTAACCGAGGCTGGTGGGGAGAGGGATGAGAAAGAAGAGAGGCCTGGAAAGAATTAGTGAAATGCTTGAATTTTGTAGTATTTTATAGAGGACTGTTCCCTACTACAGAATTTTGGATTCTGAAATCCCTTGGGAATGAGGTATCCTTGGTATCCAGGTTTTCTTAGTGAGCTAAGAATCCGTATTAACCTCAAATTATTCTCACTTTGGGCAGGACTCTGCAGTATTTCTTTTCCCTCCTTTATTAACAGAAGAATATGAAGCATAATCTAATCTGGGGATGCCGGGGTCCTCACTGTTGTCGCTGTGTTACGTTAGGCATTTAATCTCCTGGGTTTGTTGAACTCTGAAGACCACTTTGCCCCTTGTGCATGGTGCCCCCGGGTTGGTACGTTTGAATTCTGGCTTGCTCTTTTTTTCCCTCCAGCTCTGATAGCTGTGGGCCGAAGTGTAGCAAGCAGCTTTTCTGCTCAGTTCTAACTTGCACTTTTTTCCAGCAGTACTAAGACACTAATCAGATTTGTGCGAACGATTTCTAAGATGTGAGTTTTCAGTGCTGAGTGAGAGTTTCGCTTGTGAGGAATGTTCATGATCTGTGACAAGTGCGGTTTGTGCGTTTGTGGACCCAGCTGGGACCTCTGCAGTATCCGCGATAGTACCTAGAATAACAGGCTGTCAAGGGAAGTGCGTACAGGCTCCCTCGGGGAACAGGTGTAAAGGACCTCTGGGAGG
Source organism: Phoca vitulina (assembly GCF_004348235.1). NCBI lineage: Eukaryota > Metazoa > Chordata > Mammalia > Carnivora > Phocidae > Phoca > Phoca vitulina. The sequence continues at coordinate 15,294,066 of NW_022589745.1, read as the reverse complement.
AGGCACCTGATGACCCCCATGTTCTGAGTTCCTCCATCTGGCTTGAGTTGTAAGCGATTCGCTAGTCACAGGTAGCCTGGACCTGGTGAGGCTAAGTCGCTGTAAATCTTAACTGGAAGGGCCCTTGTTCTCAGCGTGGGTCCTGTCTCCATCTCTTCACCATGTTTTATTTGGATCAAAGTGCATCTTTCTTAGTGCACCCATGCTGTTGGGCAGGCCAGAAACAGCTTTGGATTAAGTAGAGCCCCAGGACCAAGTCTCAACCCTGCCACTGATTTACCATGTAATCTTGGGTGAGTCACTTCACTGCCAAGTCTTAATGTCCTCTGAAAAGCGGATACCATACCTGTTCTCCCTGTCCTCTTTCTGTGATTTGCATATTCCTTTCATAATGAGCGCTTGAAAGTGTTCGGAAGTGAAAGTGCCAGAGGAAAAGGGAGCTAACGATAGAATTTACAGGTCCCTTTGATTGAGTGCCTGCTGTCGAGCGCGCAGGGCTTTCCTTACATTCTTATTTCATCTTTACCCCAAGCCTTTACGAGATACGTCATTGCCCTCCTTTTGTGGATGAGACCTATAGCAGTGAGCCCCTCTAAGGGGCCGATGTGGAAGAACCAGGATTTGTACCTATGCGGGGCATATGTGTATGGCATGAATGAATTGATGGACTCTCAAGTCTCCGCAGTGAAGCCCGGTGTAGGAGGCTGCCTGAAACTTGCGAGGCCCTGTGGGTCTTTGCTGTTCCATCCCAGAGAACCGTGGGTGTGCATGTTTTGGATGGAGGGGGTAGTGGGCTGGGCTGAGCTGGCCTGAGCATTGGCCAAAATCCTCAGCTTGGGTTGGGTTCACCTGGGCTCAGGGACAGAGCCTAGGTCAGGAAACAGTGGGACCCATGAGAGCAGGGTAGGACGTGCTCCCAGGTCTGATGCCCGTGCAGGGGCCATATGTCCTTGGCTTGGTGCAAAGTGGCCTGATGGGGTGACTGTCCCCAGGGCAGCAGTCTCCCTTGACTTTCATTTTAGGCACAGGAGAGACATTTTCGGAATTGGTAGAACCGTTTTAAAGCTTGGGAGGCAGGCACCGTGGTACCAGCCAGGTGACCAGATACCCAGGACTCCTGGCTCCCGTGCTGGGTTCCCCTGCTGGCCCCCTCCCACTCTCACTCTTGCCGTAGGAGCAACCCTGTGAGAACGGGGCATTCAATGATTTCTAGTCCTGGAACCCTGCTAGTTTTACAGAAGAAACGATTTCCTGATTTCTTCCTTCTTTTCAACAACCCATTTTGGAGGCTTGGGTTGAAAGGCCCCCCCCCCCAACCCCACCCCGAGGGCCTGCCTAAGTGTGTCTCGAGAGAAGGAATGGGATTAAGGGAGTCTGTGGAAAGAAGGCTTTTGGCGCCAGGATCCTGCTCCTGGAACAGACTCAGCACGGTGTCATTTCCCTCTCAGCTGCTCCAGCAGACGTGGGGCTTTAGATGGGAGTGTGCCTTCTGGAAGCTCCCTCTGAGCCGGCTGGGAGTGCCCTGATGGCGACGAGGGAGGGCAGGCACGTATCCCGCAACACAAGGAGGCCCGTTTGAGGCCCCAAAGGCAAGACCCTGCGCCCGGGTCACCTCAGCAACTGTGTGACTTCCAATCCAGGAGGCACGGGAGCGTCCCATACAGCCTCTGGGAGGGCCAGCTCTGTCCGCGTGATGGCACTGCTTCGGCCTGTCCTCACGAAGCTTACATTGGGTGGGGAGGAGGCTCTAGAAGGTCCCCTGTATTTCTGGGCCTGAGACAGGGGAACCTAGTCAGCTCAGTGCTCTGGGGCCCAGAGGAGTGAGCCGGTGATGGGGGGTGGCCTGAGGGAAGGTTTGCTAAGCTTCCTCTGGAAAGTGTCCTGCTTCCTGTCCTGCTGTGCAGGTTTGGGGAGCCAGGGGGTCTGGAGGGGCGCAAGTGCATGGAGGCAGGCTTATGGGGGCGGGGAGTGCAGTGGGCAACCTTGGGGCTTGGGACCACGGGCCAGAAAAGCGGAAAGCTGGTGGCTGGACCTGCTCCTCGACTCTGTTGTCTGCCCAGTGATGTTTCCTGTGACTCATGAGTTTGGAGGCTTCCAGATGCACCCCTTTCTGCCTCTGGAGCTCCTTGGGGGTCTCTGTCCTCCTGGCGTTTGTTTGTGGCTCCGAGGTCTGCCTGCTCATATGTAGAGACTACTTCTCCTCTGGCCTTGTGACTCACCTGGGGGGTGCAGCCCCGCCAGAGGCTGTGTGTGCACGTGCACGTGTGTGCGTGTGTGTGTGTGTGCACGCTCAGGTGGGGGGGGGTGGACCCGCAGCGTGGGTTGCAGCTACATCTGAGCCTTGCTTGGGGGTCCTGACTCTGTTTCCCTATTGGGCCTTCCTCCTGGTCTGTTTCGGGGGGCACCTGGTTCCCACCTGTCTGCAGCTTCCTCTTCAGAAGCCAGCAAGCGCTCTTCCTCTCTCTCTCCCTTTCCGGTGGACTTTTCCCTCTTCAGCTGCAGCTCTGACGCTCCTCCGTCGCTGGCGTTAGAAGTCTTCGGGAGTTCTTCCTACAGAGCAGGGCGGCCGGGACACCTGTCCTTCCTGAGTCCCGGCTGAGCCCCTGACTGGCCTGCACAGGTCTTTGGCTCTCTGCGCCTCAGTTCTCCCATCTGCTCAAGGTGTCTCCGTCCCCTTCTTCAACTCTGATGGCCACGTGGTTGCGGAGTGACCTTGTCCTGGGGAGGGTGAAGGTGGCAGTGGGGGACTTGGCAGGGGCTTAGGCCTCTGCTGTCATTCTTCTGGGGCCTTGAAGGGACACTCACTGCCTGAGGAGTCACCTGTGGGGGGCAGAGGGCAGGGCGGGCTGCTTGGAGGAGGTGGACTTAGAGCTCAGTGTGGGAACCAGAAGTGGACAGAGGACCCTGGGCAAGGTCACGCTTGGTTCTCTGCACACACCCAGGCATCCTGGCCACGTGCCCCGGGTCTGCTCAGCAGCAGGAACGGAAGCCACGTCGGGCAGGTTGGGGCAGTGGGGCAGGCGGGCGTGTTCATCGCTCCGCTTGTCAGCTGAGTCACGGTGCCAGGCCCACAGTCGTGGTGACTGGCATAACCAGTCTTGACCATGACCCCACTAGTGCCAGGCCTGGGGTAGGGAGCAGCCCAGCGGGGCTGACTAAGGCTCTGCTGCCTGGCCTCCAGCCCCGGCCCCTCCTCTTTGCTGCTGAGTGGCTTTGTGTCAGGGCCTGTCTTGGCCTCAGTGAGCCCATCTGTGAAATGGGGGGAGGGGGCAAAGAAACCAAGGTGACCGTCCTGCCTTGGGGTGTTCGTGATGTCCTGCTGTGTCACAGGACTGGTGAGCGTCTGGGCAGGGCCTCCCTCCGCTTCGGCTGCCTCACTCCTTGAGGGGCCTGAGCCCTCCCTGGCTTGACCAGATCTAAAGCCCAGAGCCTGGGCACCTGCCGTGTACGTAGCCCTGTGCAGGTGGGGAGCAGTCCACGCCTGGTCCGGGGGCACATGCAAGGGAGGGTGGCTGTGACTGGGACCAGACGGGAGGGTTGGTGTGTGCAGACAGGCCAGAGGGGCCGGGACAGTAAAGGTCATTCACGGAGACAGGGTTCATCCCAGAATCCCTCAGCAGTTTCTAATCAGGAGCTCAGACCTCAGCTTGCAGGTCATTTTCTGGCCGTGGGAAGTATCTGGGGAGGTGGTGCCCTGATGGGGGCAGTGGGAGTGGCCAGTCCTGCTCTGGGAGCGTCCACGGGCACCGCGGATCTCCAGCGGTGTTAAGAGACCTGTCCCACCACAACGATGTTGAGTTCACCGTCTTTCCCACTTAGGGCTGCCTGGCACTTTCTGTGGCCACGCCGGCCCTCGTTGGGGGTCCCCTGGCCCTGGGTGGGTGGAATGTGGGGAGGCGAGGAGGGACCTTCTGCAGGGCCAAGGTGCGCTCGTCCGCCCCAGACCCAGCACGGCCCTGGGGGACTTGAGGACTGCTGTTTCCAGGCCACCTGCACCACGGTGGCCACTGATGCCCGGGGCCTCGCCTGCCTGCTTGGGGCCTGGACTGTGTCGGCAGCACTGGCTCTTCTCCCCGTGGCTTGTCAGCATCCCTGCTGCCCGGGAGACTGTCTAGGGCCTTGGAGTCCCATCTCCGGGGAGTGTCCCCAACGGATATGTGATCAGGTTTGGGCTCGCAGGGCCCCAGGCTGCGGGTGTTTTGGGAGCCTCCAAGACTGTGGCAGAGGCTGACGTCACTCCGCCTTCTCCCAGAGAGAACTGCTGGGGCGCGGCGCTGCCGTGTGTGGGGACCGCACCTCCTCCAGGTGCCGTGCGGGGACCGTCGGGGCAGCAGGACCTCCCAGCTGGCAGTGGGCCAGGCTAGGAGAATGGGCACACCTCGGCAAAGGGAGCTCCTCAGACTCTGCCCCTGCGTCCTCTACCCGCCCCCCACAGGCACTCTGGGGGTCTGGGGGAGGAGCATAGTTGCCACGTTTTCCTGGGGTCATCCTGGTTGTTGTAAGGTCCTGGGAAGGCCCTGAGGTCTGGGTCCTGGTCTTGGCAATTGTGTGAGGAACAGAGAACCTGTGACCTCACTAACCCCCCCGCTCCAACCCGCTGCAGAACAGGGCCATTCTTCGAGACCCCTACCCAGGGGCTGGGCATCCAGGGGACACCCTGGTCCTTTTCTCCCAGTGTGATGGCAACAGCCTGAGTCTGATTGCTTGGGTCTGCCTATTTTTGGGGTAGGTCCTGGGGTCCTGAAGCTGTGGGGCCGGGCAGGCCAGGTGGGATCTATAGGTGAGTGTCCCCGGGGACTGGGGCAGGTGGAGGCTGGGAAGAGCACCGGACATGGAGTTACCCAGGGAGTACCTCAGGCATGTTTCTTCACCTGCCCCTAAGCCTCAGTTTCCTCTTCTGTAAGTTGGGGGTTTTCGTCTGCCTCAGAGGGCTTTGGACAAGATCCCAGGAAGTAATGTATGTGGCCTGAGTGAGAGCCTCTTCCTTGCCTGGGCTCAGAGGAGCACGTCCGGGGGAGTTTGGGGGCTGACTCTGTGTAGGGGGTCCCCTGGGGAGAGCCCCTGGTGGCTGTGACTGGGGGAAGGAGTACAGTCTGACCTGGCCTGGGCATGTCGTCACTTCATGTGAGTGGCCGGCTGGTCTTACTCCAGTGTGCTGATATCATAGGGTCTGAAAACAGGGCTTTTGCCCCTTCTCAGAAATTGGAACCTTCACTGGCAGGCCAGACTCCGCTCGCCTCTGCCTGAGCCTCTGCCAGGGGCCAGCTCCTGACCGCGAGGAGGTGTGGGCTGGGCCGGTGGGCAGTTGGAGGAGGCCGGACACCAGGGCCCCTGGGCAGGGGCTCAGGCCAGCTGAGCAGACTGGGGCGGGGGTGACAGTCCCCAGAACTGCAGACTGAAGGTCGCCCAGGAGAAGGAGCTGGGCTGGGCTGCAGGATGTTGGGGCGGAGGGAAGGCCCCACTTCTGTGGTCCTTCCTTCTGCACTTTCCCCTTTGCCACCTCCCATGGAAATGAGGGCTCTTCCTGAGGGTAAGGGAGCCACGTGGCCCTCACCGAAGGGTGGCTGACGGCATGCCTGCTGGATTGCCTGGTCGCAAACCCTCTCCCTGGCACTTTATTGACTGTGCCCTGGGACTAACAACTTGTCCCCTTTGCCTCAGTTTCTTTACCTGGAGGATGGCTGTGGTCCTAGAATCTAAGGTTATTGTGAAGATTGATTAATTCAGCTAAAGTGCTTAGATTAGTGCCTGGCACAGTGTACACAATAGACATTCGCTGTGATAACTGTTTTTTTTTCCCTAAGGCCTAATTTGGGTATTTCTGTTTTTCGAGTAAGCCCCAGCCCAGGTTAAAGCCTGAGGTTCTTCCTGCACCCCTGACTGTCCCTGAGCCCTGGGCGTGGAGTTAGGGCTACTCTCCCCCTCCTGGGTGCCTCCGAGCTCCTAAGACTGGGGCTGCATCCACAGTCTCCCTTCAGCTGCCTTAGGCCCCAAACTCCTAGTTCCACTCTGCCATGGTACCCCCAGGGGACTCCTTCAAGGACACTCTGCCCTTCCTGTGTCTTTGTCCGGGCTTCTAGCAGTCTCAGTGCCTAGTCAGTCTGAATCGTACTTTATCCCAGAGGCAGGTTCCCAGGCTAGCCCGTTCCTCTGCATGTGGGGGGAGAAGCCATGTGTATCTGTAGCTCCAAAGTGGGAACAAAGGGAGGTTAGTCTTTCTTGGGTATGGGCTTGGCTGGCAACCGTATTCTGACACAGGTTAAAAAATTTGGTCTTGGCATCGCCCAGCCTCTCTTTTGTAATCCTTTCCCATCCTCCATAGCTCCTACCCACCCACAGTGCCCCACTTCCAGAATGAGCCCCTCCCCCGTATGGAGCTGCTTTATACTCTAGTGAGAGTGACTAGCACCGGCTAGCCTTCCCAGAGGCATTTTAATGGGGATACTCTGCAACTGCAGGGACATCGATTGGGTAAATTTGGGTGATGAAGGGCTCCCCTTCCCTGCATACACAGCTGGAGGCCTGACTGGTTTGCAGGTGTGTCCAAAGCTATAAGTTTCTGCCTCTGTGAAACCTGAGGATACTTTATTTAGACAGAGCAGGGGGAGGGTATCTCTAGAACCCCATGTGCCAGAGGTGTCAGGCCCCCAAGCCTGGTGGAATCTGGAGATACGCCAGCTAGAGAGCAGTGCAAGGGGCCCCTGGGAGGCCTGGTTGGGGAGCCCTACACTGAGCTTCTGGTCTTAGCTGTCTTGTTGGGTTAGCCAGGGCTGGGGAGGCACAAGGCTCTGGAGGCCTCAGCTGCTCCCTCTGTCCTCTCGGGTTGCCAGTTGCTATCCCAGAGTCCCCTTGATTTGGAACATCTCCAGCATCCTGCCTAGGCCATAACCCTTCTTGGGAAGCTGAGAGCAATGACCCCCAGTCCCTGTGATCAAGAGCCCTTCCCCCCACTAGCCACGGTGGGTCCTCCCCGCACCGAGCACCGTGTTTGTGGTGCACCCCTTGGGGGTGGGGGTCTGCTGTGGCCGCTGCACCTCGCTGCCCCTCAAGGCCCGGCCTTGACTTCCCAGCCGTAGACTGGGAACTAGGAGCCCCCTTGCCGTCGCTCATTGGACAGATGGGGAACTGGAAATGGTGTCTTGTCCAAGGTCATCCAGTAAGTTGGGAACAGAGCCCAGGCTACAACCAGGTTTTCCTGGTGTTGGGTTTGGTCACTTTCCCCTGGCCAGCCCTCGTCTGGCTCCCAGGGCAGCCCCGGCCACAAAGGCTGGCTGGGCCAGGCTGCTCAGCCTTGCTCAATGCCCAGCCCAGGGCGCTCGCAGGCGGGGGCGCGGGGGGTGGAAGCCGAGGAACTGGTCTTCCAGCTCTGCGGCCCCACACCCAGCCCTCAGCTGGGCCCGTTCTGAGACGAGTCTCAGCACGTGGGCTGTGAGGCGGGCGCCAGCTCTGGGGAGGGGTGGGTATGGGGGTGCTGGTGGCAGCCCTGACCTGGCTTGGGCATCGGGCCTGGCCCTGGCTGCCAGGATCCTCTCTCCCTCAAGGCAGCCTTGTCCTCTCCGGGTACTTGACGTAGGCAGAATGGGCCAGGGCGAAGGGCTCTGCGACCTTGACCTCGGGTTTCCCATCTGGAAAGGCCAACACTTAGTGCGGTGGGAGATGCTACTGCGGAGGGGCTTTCGAGCCCGGTGTGGATGCCACCCTGCACCCCAGCCCTGCCCTGGAGTCCCCCACACGGTGAGGCCCGTGTCCGAGTGGCCGGGTGGGGACAGCTCAGGTGGGTTGTGTGTGTGAAGGTGGGGGAGGGTGGTACCCTGAAAGGTGCTCCTCCCGGTGGAAGTGCTGATGGGGGTTGGGGGCCCTGGGGCCCTCATGGCTGCTCAGGGTGAAGGCAGGATAAGTCCCCTGTCACCCAGCTGCCGTGCCCCGGGCCCCTGCCGCCCTGGGCCAGGCCCATCACGCCCTCTGCAAGTCCCAGCTTGACTGGGTTCTGGTAGAGAGACACCGAGCTGATAAATCACTGTGCCTGTCAGGCCGGAAATGCTGAGGCGGCCCTGAGGCACTGGTGGGGCCCCCACCTCCTGGGAGTGTCTTCAGTGGGAGAGGTCTCAGGGTCTTGAGGCCAAAGCTGGGAGATCGGTGCCTCTCGGCGTCGTAAGCACGTCTCCCTGGCAGCTCCCAAGTGAGGAAAGAAGCCTCCGGAGAGAAAGGGATTTATCTGCCACCACTCGGATAGCCTGGGGCAGGAGGGAGCCCCGAGTCTTCCTAGGCCCTGGCCCGTAGCCCTGCCCCTCCCTCTACCCCGCGTGGCTCTCTGCGGCCACCGTGTCACCCCTGTGCTGCTCCGGCCCCGCTGACAAGGAGTTGGGGCTGCTGCTCCCACATGCTAGCCTAGCCTGTCAGAGCACTAAGGGAGTTTCGGGTACTCTAGCCAAGCCCCTTCTGTTGTCAGAGAGGCAGAGAGCTGCGCAGGTCCCCAGCAAGGGAGCAGAACTAGACGTGCCCCGGGGCAGCCACCCTGCTCAGGCTCTTTCCCCCGCCAGCCCTGGCTCTGGTCCTTTCCCTGAGACCCTGGATCCAGGATGCTTTGGGTTTGACCTCCCTGGCCCCTCGGGTCCGTGCTTAGGCCATGTTAGCCAGGGCTAAAGGAGGGGCGACAAACGATGCCCCAGACGAGGAAAGCAGTCACAAACCCCACTGCCTTAGGGTGCCAGGGTGTTCGGTGAGCCGCAGGAGTGGGGCTGCGTGTTCTGCAACATTCTCTTCCCTGCCCCCCCCCCCCCCCCCCCCCGCCGTCACCCACTCCATCCCCCCACCTCGGGCAGGCAGGTGCCCCGGGAAGACTGCAGTGAGGCTCTGTAGCCCCTGCTCCCCTACCTCGTGGGCTGAGAGACCCCGCTCCTCCTGCCAGGTCAGTGCCTCAGGCCTGAGATACCGCGGAGGTCCTGCAGCCCCGGGCAGGCAGGGCAGGCTGGATGGAGGCTCAGTTTTGTCCCCTGCTGCTTGTTGCTAGCAGTCGGAGGGCCCATGCCTCTGGAAGGTCAGGGTTTCCTCGGCTCCCCGGTGAGGCTCTTTTGCAGAACAGGCAGGTGCTGTGGTGTATTGTTTGCAGAGAGAGGATGCATCAGAAATGCAGAGAATGTTCCAGAGCCATCTTGGATCCCTTTGCCACTAGGGCTTGTTTATGGGGCTCTGTTGCTATTTGGTACCTCTTCCTTGAACACGACCTGAGTGAGGGTCTTGGGACCTTTGTAGGGGTTTGCCTGCCCCAGTGCCCAGGTCCTGGGCAACTCCGGGCTAGGCGTTTTCCTGTCCAGATGAGTGTTCTCCAAGGATAGTCTGCATCCCACCTACAGGAGCGGGGGCTTTGTTCAACATCAGAGTCCTGGGCCTTTGCCCCAGACCCACTCAATCAGCCTCAGGGATGGAGCTCAGAAGACTTCATATCTGATTGTCTCCTGGAGATTTACAGGGACCCTGAGAAAGAGAGCCCCTGGCCTGGACAAAGGCAATGGTTTGAATGTCCCCTTTGGTCAGTTTGGCATCTTGATGCATAGGTGGGGGGTAAAGGCTGGGTTCTGTAGCTCTGAGCCCTCAGGCCCCAAGAGTTGTGAACTCTAGGGGTGTATGTGTGTGTGTTGGGGCAGGGAATCAACCTATTTCCCTTAGTTCCATAGATCTGACCAAGAAACTGAGGGGGTAAAAATTTCTAAAGAAAATATGAATCTCTTAACCCTCCTGAGAATGTCTGCTGCCTCGTGGGATCTCAGTGGGTGGGAATGATAGGTGTTTGTCCTGGCATGTCTGTGGGGCCCACCTGCCTTTTGACCCCACAGCTGGGCTCCTGGAGCAAGCTGAGGGCCCCTCCGGTCAATAGCCCTAGAGCCAGCACCAAGGCTGGCTGCTTAGGAAAAGCTGTGGCCAGCCCCTTTATCTTTGGCTTTCCTCGAGACTAGGAGGGCTGTGGATTCAGTAACTTGTCTCCTACCACAGCAGCCCAGGCTTTGTCGTCCCACTGGGACAAATAACGATCAACAGATACCTAAACCTTCTTCCCTGCTGGATGTGTAAGCCTGCCACACTCCTGAGGTTCCCAGTGTTGCCGAGATTAGTGACTTGGGGCTGAGCATTGTCTTATTCTCTCCAGGTCTGCCTGGGGGGTTTCAAGGCCCAGCCCCAGTGTCCCCTGGAGAGTCACCCTCTGTGCCCCAGCCACCCTTTTGGAAGTCTGAAGTGGGATTCCTGGCTGTGTGCCCTGGGAGCTTGCCAGGACCAGACCAGACCACGTCTTTTCTCTCCAAAGCCCCTAGATGGTGATCCCCTGAGTTTTGATGTCAAGGACCCTGTTTGTTATCAGTCTGTGACCTCCTTACACGACATTGTACTTTTAGCAGTGTGTTGGTTGAGAGAGTAACACAGTCCTGTGAACTCAGTAATGCTTTCTAAAGGATCCTTGCTTTATCCATCACTTAAGTCAGGCAGCAGGTGACGCATGGTTAGTGACTCAGGGTGTAGGTTAGAAACCACAGGTCTTTGGACCTGTTGGCTGCAGCTGATGGGGTGGCGGGAGTCCAGGAAGCAGGTGGACAGGCAGCCTCTTCCATTAGTCCGGAGTTAGAAGCCCCCGGGTCCGCCATCCTCAATCAAACCTCTCTGAAATGTCCCCTCGCTATCCTGACTTGTGACCCTACCATGGAGCTCTTGTCCCCGAGATGCCTTGGAGGGATGCTGCCACACGGCCTCAGGCCTCTCGGCCAGCCAGCGCGAGGCGGCTGCTCGGATGGAGGTTGCCCAGGAGAGTGGCCCTGTCTATGGCCAGTGCAGGGTGGGAGCTTGCCAGGCTTGGCTCGAGGCTCTGCCTCCTTGAGGCTCCTCCTCCAGCCCTCTGCCCACAGGCTCCCGATCTGTTCTTGGGATTGGCCGGCAGCAGCCCGATGCAGACTCCCAGCCCTCGGCAGCTGTGAGGTGGGGGCTGGCACCTTGGTCCCCTCGGCTGCTGGGGTAGGGGTCAGGAATTCTTACTCTGTGACACTCTCATCCCGGGGCTCCGGGGCCGGCGGCTGCGTTGACGAGATTGGCATCTTCGCGCATGTGCCGCAGAAGCACAGGCAGGCACCTTAAACCAGATGGGTCAGCCAGGGGGTCTTTCGGGGCTGGGGGTGGGGAGCTGGGTAGGTGAGGGGAGCATGTGCACCCACGCCCCGTGGCCTTGGGCAAGTCCCTCAACTTGTCTGTTTCAGTTCCTCATCTGCCAGATGCTAATCTCAGGCCTGCCTGCCTCAGATAGAAGGGTAAAGGTGGAAAGGGATAGAAAGTGTTTCCAGGGCTCGACAATGCCTCAGTTTCTCACAGCCTCTTCCCTGCTCTGCTGGAGCCCTGGCATCAGGTCCCCTCGCTCCGTCCTTCCCACGCAGCTCGGGTGTGGCCAGCAGCCCAGGGTGGCCGAGATGGAGATGGGCTAAGCTCCTCTTGTACGCCCTGTCCCCCAGCCTCCATGTGTCTGCCCCACGACCCCCGCCCTCCACTGGAGCCAAACCTGGCTTTGGCCCTTTAGGCCGGTGGGCTTCTAAAGGCTCTGCAGCGGACTGGCCCTTACTTTGAGCAAACCGAATGCGCAAATGTTTAGATCTTACTACAAGGGTTTTGGGGTGTTAGATGAAAAGCTGAGCTTCCTGGGACTCTGCAGAGGTTAAAGAGCCCCATTCAAGGTGTGAAATGGCCTGCCTTTACCTTCCCAGGCTGCTTGAAGTGGGTTCCACGCTGGGCCAACCTGTCCCCGAGCAGCCCTGAGCTGTGGCCATGTGGTGGTCTCCGAGGGACCCAGGGCAGAGGCACGGCTGCGGAGAGCCCCGCAGGAGGCCGTGGGGGCAGCTGACCACAGGCTCTTAGCACAGCTGCCTAAGTGAAACCGGAAGTCTCACCCCACAATGCCAGAGTCATCTGGCACTAGTGATCCAAGTTCAGACTCAGCAGTTTCTGCTGATTTCCTCCCCAGGGAGTTGAGGCCCTCACTAAGGTTCAGGCCGGAGGGGATCTGGAGGTCACTGCAGCCCTTCCCCGGCTGGAGACCCAGCCCTGAGAGGGGAGGGGCTGCCCCGAGGCCAGGGAGCTGGTTTCAGCAGAGAAAGCGTTTGCTTAAGAGCTTGTTGTGTAAACAAGATCGCAGAGGGATAAGCTGAGCAGAGGTGAGGGAACAAATTGTTTTTAGGGACTGGGCAGATTCACAGTCTTATCTGGTGATGAAAGAGGCCCCCTTCTTGGGAAACTGCTAACCTGTTGGGGCTTCTCGGGGTAGGTGAGAGGCTGGGCCTCCTCGGTGTCTGCCTCCCCTCACCTGTGAAACAGGACCTGGGCCCCAGACATTGGCTGCTTCTGGAAGATTGGGCTCTCAGGACGGTGCCTCGGAGGCTGCTCTGGCTGGAGCCCTGACCTGCTCCGTGTTGAGCATCTTCTCCAAGGGACCAAGGGACGGAGGCAGTGCATTGGGGGAGGTGCTCTGCTCATCTCCTAGGGCCTCCTTGGGAACGGTGAGGGCGGGCAGAAGCACTGGGTGAGGGGAAGTGGGGTCTCAGGGAGTGTGGGTGGGTGGGGGTCCCCTGAATGCTTGTCTCTCCCCCCCCGCCCCCTGCCAAGCTGCCCTGTGGGCCTGGGATGGGAGCGTGTTGGGGTGGGGGTCCCCACTCTGTGCCTGCCTGGTGAGTAGTATTCTTTGCTCCTGAAGGGTACACAGACACAGACTTAGGGGAGGTGAGGGGCAGCTTCGAAGCTCTGTGGAGACAGGACAGGTGTTGGAAGCACGACCTGGGGACAGTGTAGGCAGGATGTGGCCTGAGGTGCAGGTGGAGGGTAGGGACTAAGCCAGTTCATGTACATGGGCCACGAGAGCCCAGACGGGCCCTTCTGGGGCCAGAACCTTTTTCTTGGGGGTAGGGGGAGAGGTAGAGTTTGGGTTTTGTACTTTCGGAGGAAGCTCAGTGGTATTTCTAGCCTGGTGGTTTCTGTATGTGTCAGAAGCTTCCCTCTGACCTGAGCCCCTGGATGCGGAGCCTCCACCTGGTCCAGTTCTGCCCCAGGCAGCCTCAGGAGCCCAGAGGTCTTGTCTGTCCCCTCCCTGCTCTGCTCCACTCAAGAGTGAAACTGCGTGGTCTGTGGCCAGGACCCAGCGAGGCCTCTTGGGCTGAGGAGGCCTCACACCCTGGAGCCCAGCCTTGGGTCTCCTGTGACTTGGCTCCGTCCTGCCTCTCCTTGAAACCCCAGCACCTCCATCCCACCTCTTCCCAGCAGGCACCGGAACCCTCTTACCCGTGCTGAGCAGCTCTCACTCCCCGAGTTACCGCAGTGGCTGCTGTCGGTGCATAACCCCAGGGAGTTTTTGCAACGGGCCTGGCACGTAGATATTACTACTGTCCCCATTTTACAGATGGAGAGACTGAGGCCCTAAGAGGTTAAGTGATGTCCCAAGGGCCACTCAGCTACTAAGTGGCCAAGGTCAGGGGGTCTCTAACCCCGTGTGCTCCGAACCTCTTTGTTCACGTTTTGTTCGGGCCCCTGACATCGGGGCCCTCTAGATTTGGGCGTGTCACGAACTCACTTGCTGCTGAACAGGACACTCATCGCTACCCTTCCTGCCACTTGGCTCTTGGGTCTTCCCTTCTCCAACTGACGTTCTGGAACTGGCGTTGGGGAGCCCTCCACACCCCCACATCGCCCTGCTGCAGTCTTCTGTGCAGGCTGCTCGGCTGTGTGTGCTGTCACCTGCCTCCTCCCGGGCCCGCTCACTAGTTCGGCAGGTGCAGCTCCCGCCTCTGGCCCCAGCAGCCGCTCCGAGCTGCGCCGCGCAGGCAGGGTTCTGGGACCGCCGTTTGCACACAGGTCCCCCCCAGGCCCCTAGCCCGTTTGTCGGTGCCTCCCGAGTGCAGGGCCTCTTCGAGATCAGTCTCATTTGTCCCTGGCCTAATGGGCACTCTGTCCTTCCTTCCCCAAGGGGGCCTGGGCCCAGTCCTTCCTGTGGATGAGAAAACAGGCCAGGTATGGGAAGGAACACGGTGGTCAGGCCTGGGCTGTCCTGTGTGGGCACGTCCCGCGCCCATCCCTGACCTCTCCCTCCGTGAGGCCCTCGATGTCCGTACCCTGGTGGCCAGCATGCCTGGAGAGCACCTCTCTGGAGTCAGGTCACTGGGGGATTGTTCCTGGGGCTCTAGAAAACCCCAGTCTTGGATCCTGAAGCTCCCTGGCCAATGGCCCCAGGACCTGATTTTCAGTGTAGGGTGAGCTGACAGGGTCCCACTGGGGCCACAGTCTCTCTGTTCCCAGTAATGGCGTCTTCTGCTGCTCTTCTAAGAGGTCTGGGGCTCCCTTACCAGACTGAGTTTCTTGGGGCAAGAGCCCTGCCCTCTCTGGTGTGTTTTTGCACCCCCACCACCTGGTGTAGGGCTGTGTCGTCATAGCATTCGGGGGCGTGTGGGGGACCAGAGGGCTGCCCCGAGCTGAGGGTCCCGGAGCCACACACACAGTTTTGTTCCCTGTGCTGTGTATGTGTGGTGGGGGAGCTCACTCAGCTCTCTAGGACAGGGACCCCAGAGTAGCAGGGCCTTGAGCAAGCCTCCACTCATACCCTTTTCTGATCCTTTTCCAGCAAATTGTGGCCACCAATGTGCCCCCTGAAGATCAGGATGGCTCTGGGGACGACTCCGACAGCTTCTCTGGCTCCGGTGCAGGTGAGCTGACATGAGGGCCTCCCCCAGGATGGCGGTCAGGCAGCCCCCATGGCTGGGTCTGGAGGATGATGCTAGGAAAGAGAATGGGTCCATGCTGCAAGAAGACCTGTATGGGTTGGGGGAGTGAATGTTGGGGTTCCAGGAGGCCCCAGGGGCTGTCCGCTGCAGAAAGACTTGGGCTCGTATTCTCCTAACTCCCTGGGCAAACTTTGGAGAGGTGGACTTCTCCGGGCCTCTATTTCTTCATCTGTAAAATGGGAATATATCTTGACGTCATAAGATTGTTGGGAGCTGTAAGGTAACACAGAGCCTGGTGGGGTGTAGATCTTCCATAAATATTCCCTTATCTTCTCCTGTTTCCCCTTTCCCTGGGGGAGTGAAGTCCTTGAGTGGGAGGTGATCAGGGAAGCCTCCCAGAGGAGGTGCTCTTGAGCAGGATTTTGGAAGAGGGTCGAGACCATCTGTGGGGAAAGTGGCCGAGATAGGGGCCTGGGAGCTGGAAGGTAGGACACAGGCCTCTGTCCTTGGGGGCGCTGGGCCTTTCTGGGGGGAGGGCAGGTGAACAGGGAGGGGACCGGAGAGGTGTGTGTACCGGGGACGAGGCATTCGGGCTCCTGAGAATGCCCCCACCCAGGGAGCAGGCTTCAGCAGCTACTGGGGATGTTCCTTCCCAGACGGCCTTGCTGTGTCGTGGCTCCCGAGACCGCACTCTCCCCAGGCACGTGCGGCAGCGAAGGGCAGCTTTCCTCGTCGGTCTTCCAAAGCGGAGTTTCGCCTCCTCTAGTTGTCCCCTGGGGAAACAACTTTGCATGAAAGGGTTTGCGATGCTGGCCTGGGAGCAGAGTGCAGGTCCTCGTCCAGGCCTTCCTCGCTGCATGAGCTTGGCCGGTCTAGATGTTCTGGGCCTTCCCCGCTCCAACAAGCTCTGCTTCTGGGCCCCCAGGTGCTCTGCAAGATATCACCTTGTCACAGCAGACCCCGTCCGCCTGGAAGGACGTGGCGCTTCTGACGGCCGTGCCCACAGCTCCAGAGCCCACCGGCGCAGGCCACACCACCACCTCCACCTCCGACCTGCCCACGGGAGAGGCGCCCGGGGAGGGAGAGGCGCTGCTTGTGGCCGAGGTGGAGCCTGGCCTCACCGACCGGGAGAAGGAGGCCACCCGCCCACCCAGTGAGACCACACCGCACCCAACCACTCACCGGCCATCGACAGCGAGAGCTACCACGGCCCAGGGCCCGGCCACCTCCCATCCCCACAGGGACATGCAGCCTGAGCACCATGAGCCCTCGGCTTCGGCGGGACCCAGCCAGCTGGACCCTCACACTCCCAGTGTGGAGGACAGAGGTCCTTCTGCCACCGAGAGGGCCACGGAGGATGGAGTCTCCACTCAGCTCCCAGTAGGGGAGGGCTCTGGGGAGCAGGTGAGGGCCCCCCGCTGCCGTCGTCTGTGTTTCTTTCCACTCGGGGTGGCCGCCGCTGCCTGGGAAAGCACAGTGCGTGGCGCTGAGGGGCACCGGCTCGGTCATCGGGCACACCCAACCCCGTGTCCTGTAAGCACGCCGCATCCCCCACCGTGAACACAGGGTCACGAGGTCCCACCTTCCCCCTGCCTCCAGGGCCGAGCCCAGAGCAGGGCAGACTAAATAGGAGACCAGAGCAAAAGAGTCCTTCAAGGGTGCCTGGGTGGCTCAGTCGGTTGAGTGTCTGCGTTCTGCTCATCTTCTGCTCAGGTCATGATCCCAGGGTCCTGGGATCGAGTCCCTCATCGGGCTCCTTGCTCAGCGGGGAGTCTGCTTCTCCCTCTGCCTGCCGCTCCCCCTGCTTGTGCGCTCCCCCTGCTTGTGCTCTCCCTCTGTCGAATAAATAAAATCTTGGGGGAAAAAAAAAGTCCTTCAAGATCGCCTGCAAGAGGGCTTCCCAAACTTAAGCAAGCAAGTATAAAAGTTCTACCCGGTTTAACTTTCTATCTTATAGTCATGGTAATTTTACACTTTACATTAAAATGAATGTATTTCTTTTCTTTTAAAGGTTTTTATTTATTTGTCAGAGAGAGAGTTTGCGCATGCACATACAAGTGGGGGGCAGGGGCAGAGGCAGAGAGAGGGAGAAGCAGACTCCCCGCGGAGCAGGGAGCCCGATGTGGGGCTCGATCCCAGGACTCTGGGATCATGACCTGAGCCGAAGGCAGACACTTAACAACTGAGCCACCCAGGTGTCCCCCTGTCTGTTTTCATATAAATACATGTGTCTTGTATCACTTGATGTGATATCTCTGCCACAGTCCAGGGTCTGGTGTGATAGGATGAGAGGTGCCTGGCTTTGGGGGTCCAGGATGTCTGCGTTAGGTGCGTCTGAGCTGGTGGCGGTGGTGACCAGGGAGGCCCGAGCTGCTTCTGGGTTTGGAAATAAAACTGGATGCTGCTGCCGGCAGTGGCCCACCCCAGCCTGAGACCGTGCCTGCCCCCCCGTAGGACTTCACCTTCGACCTGTCTGGGGAGAACATGGCCGGGACCGCGGTGGAGCCTGACCAGCGGAATCAGCCCCCCGTGGACCACGAGGCCTCACAGGGCCTCCTGGACAGGAAGGAAGTGCTGGGAGGTGAGTTTCTCCCGAGTGGGCGGGAGGGGGGCTGTATTTGTCCCTGGAGCGGGGCTGACCACGGCCGCCTTGGGGGCCCCGCCTGGTGTGGGGGGAGACTGCTGCTTAACCCCGGCCTCCCTGCGCCCCACAGGGGTCATCGCTGGAGGCCTCGTGGGGCTCATCTTCGCCGTGTGCCTGGTGGGTTTCATGCTGTACCGGATGAAGAAGAAGGACGAGGGCAGCTACTCCTTGGAGGAGCCAAAACAAGCCAACGGCGGAGCCTACCAGAAGCCCAGCAAGCAGGAGGAGTTCTACGCTTGACGGGGACCGTGCCCCTCCTCCCCCTGCCACTCGCTAGGCCCCCGCTTGTCTCTTCCATGAAGAACTGCAGGCCCTGCCGCCATGGCAGCCCCCCAGCGCCCTTCCCGCGGACCCCCGGGGCGCGCTGGGGGCTCTCGACGCTGCTTCTCTGACTTCTGCCTGGACACTTGGGCGCAGGGGCTTTCTCGCGCGTGACCCTTCCACCACAGCCAGCGCCTGGCATCTCCTGACTCCGTTTCCCCAACCTGGAGCAGCCCCGCCCCAGGCCCAACTCTGGAGGGGAAGGGGACCCTGCCGCTTTGGCCCTGGATGGGCCCGCTGGCTGGGGGCTGGCACATCTGTCGCACTTGCTGGCGGAGACCCCCGATCTGGGGGCGTTTCCATCCCCGAGGGGCAGGGAGAGGAGTTCAGAGCTCCATCGGATTCACATTGTTTTGCGGGGGGGGTGGGGGTGGGTCTCCTTTAGATACCAACTTGTTTTTGCACATGTTTCCTCTACTTTCTCTGTTCGTAGCCCAGTAGACTTTGTTACTCCTGAGGTAAGTAAGTTGATTCGGTTACCCCCGTCTTGCTTCCCCTAAACTACAGTGAGGAGACAGCATCAGGGTTCAGACGTTTTGTTTTTTTGTTTTTTTTTCGTTTTTAAACTAGGAGAACCAAATCTGGAAGCCAACATACAGGCCTAGTATGTGTGTTGTCTCTGAGTTTGTCACTCACGTGTGCAACAGGGTATGGAATGTCTGCCGGGTGGCCCGGGGGCTGGGCTGCCCATGGGCAGTCGCCGCTGGAGCAGCGGTGCCCGTGGCCGTGCCCGTGGCCTTGGGCCGCCGCCGTGGCCAGGCTGCTGTAAAGCAGAGGAGCTATGGGAGAATGGAATCCTGGCACCTCTGGCCAGGGACCAAGGAGAGAGGACTGTGGGGCGGGAGACGGGCAGTGGGCCCAGAGAGAGTCTCCCGTAGACCGAGCCCTGCCTTGGGTGCCCCAGAAAATGCCTCTGGGGGACATTTTCTTCCAGAAGGTGACGTGAGGGGCTTTGGCGCACACCTGGCATGGAGCTGTTCCACGCAGGACCAGGTTCACCTTCGATTCGCTCCGGTGGCACTGCCCTGGGCTGGAATCAGGAATGTTCCAAAGAGTGATAGTCTTTTGCTTTTGGCAAAACTCTACTTAATCCAATGGGTTTTTCCCTGTACAGTAGATTTTCCAAATGTAATAAACTTTAATATAAAGTAGTCATGCAAACTCTCCTGCCCTTTGCTGCTTCTGTCTGTGCTGGTCGTGTGGACGTGACCAGCCCTTTCTCTAAACACAGATGAAATTGGGAAACTTGGCCAAAAACTCTGTGCCTTTATCTTTCCCAAGAGGAGGGATTCTGGGGTCAGAGTCCCTCTGGTTGGTTTGCTTTTCGTTTTTTTTGTCTTTGCTAAAATTCTTCTGAAGGTCAGCAGTTTCAGCCAAGGTTATAGAAGGCCTGATAGAAATGTCTGTGTTGCCAAGCGCGAAGCACTGTCTCCTCATTGGCTGGAGAGGCTGTGGCGGCTGCAGCCCAGCCTCGGCGGACAGCACTGGCCCCCCAGCGGCCCGGAGCCAAGGCCTGCCTCTCAGACGCCTTGGACGGACCTCCCCTCACACCTTTGCTAGGACCCGAGGCCCCCGGCCCAGCCCTCCTGGGAGCCCCTGTGCTTGCCTATTTAATTTGACCTTTCCAGCCGCTCTGTTGGCTGTTCCAGGAGGGGGGCCGTCGTGACGCAGAGCGATGCCCCGCCAAGCGAAGGGAACCTGTGCTCTGTCTTCAATACTGGGACTTTCTGCCCGGAGCGTGTGACTGGATGTGACTGGGGGGGGAGGGTGTGGGGAGAAGGGTGGGAAAGGGGTCCGTGACTGCTCATCTCTGCTCATCCCTGGGATGGCGCCGAGCCTGTGGCTGGGCCCATTTGTGTAACTGTAATAAACGGCACTTGTCATTTTGGGCTGTGGTGGTGCTT
Organism: Phoca vitulina; assembly: GCF_004348235.1. Lineage (NCBI taxonomy): Eukaryota > Metazoa > Chordata > Mammalia > Carnivora > Phocidae > Phoca > Phoca vitulina. The sequence goes on along the minus strand of NW_022589745.1, from coordinate 15,274,465 downwards.
GAGTCTCTTCTTGGCCTGGCCGTGCCCTCCCCTGTCCTCTTCTTGGCGGGAGCCTGGCTCTGGGCTGTGCTATTGGTTGGTGAGGAGCAGCGGGATTAGGGCTGGGCCCTGTGCTGTAAGGGTGGGCTGTGTCCCCCTCTGCCCTGGGTCTGGCCTTTGTCATCTCACCTCCTCCCAGGGCTCTCGGTCTGTCTCCTGCCCAGCCCGTCCTTGCTCTCCTTCTAGATCATTCCCTACCTTGTGAGGGCTCCCTACCAACTCAAAGTTCGCTAGCTACTCTGTGCGCTCATCATCCTGCGACTCCTGAAAGTCCACCAGCAGCCGGTCTCAAGTGCCAAAAGCCTAAAAATGTCTACATATTAAGGAAAAACGACATTGAAAATTTTGGAGGTTGAACACGTGTAATGCACTGTAGGAGGCCTAGTGTTCTAAGGGCGTCTGGCTGCCCTCCCCTTGCTCAGAGTCCCGTCCAGGCTGCTGATGCCCACCCAGCCCCTCAGCCGCCCCTCCGTGGCAGGTCTCCCTGCCTGGGGCCCTTGGCAGCCGCCCCTCCGGCCCTGGGTTTGGAGGCTGAGACAAAGTCCTTAGCTCGCTCATTTGTTCAACATCAAAAACCCCTAATGCCTGTTTTCTGCCAGCCCCGGTCTGGACAGTGAAGGTTCGGTTGTAGAATAGGCAACTTCCTACTCTGACTGAGCTCACTGTGGGCCAGATGCTGCTGGGCACCACCCCTGGATTATCTCCTCCGCTACCCACGTCTCCTAACCCGTCTCTGAGACCGCGCTACTGTTGTCATGCCCACTTCGCAGACGAAAACTGGCCCAGGGAGGAAGCAGCTTGTCACAATTGCATGCCCGTGAGCGGGGGAGCTGGGCTTCGGAAGCAGGCAGCCTGGCCCCTGAGCCCACAGCCGGCTGTGCACCCACTGAGGCGACACTAGGACCCAGGAGGGCTGATGGCCCTTCCACGTGGGACCTGCAAGGTTCCAGGACCCAGTGTCCCGGGCCACCCGCTCCTGTCGTCTCCAAAGGGCAAAGCTGTGCCACTGCCCAGAGCTGCTCTTGCTCTCCCCGCTCTGAGCCCCTGCCGGGGTCACCCCGACCCGAGGGCACCGCCGGTAAAGGATGGTACAGGGTGGTGCCATAAAGCCGGCTTTCCAGGGAGCCTAAGGGGGAGGGAGCTGCGATGTGAAGGGGTTACACAGCGTCTCCAGGTTCCTCGGGCACCCCGGCCTCAAGGAATTTCTCTACCTCTTCCTTCTCAGGCCTCAGCTTGCTGCCCTACTCCCCACGACCTTGACCTGCTTCTCCCCTCTTTTCTGCTTTCCCAAGACTCCCTCCCCACTCCTGGGGATGGAGCAATTGAGCGCTATTTCCTTTTCTCCTCACCTTTCCATCGCGCCCCTGTGCGCCTGGCCATGTGTCGCCTGGCCATGTGTCCTTGCATTGTGTGGGGATGGGGCACTCCGGGAATTTTCTACCAAGAGTGCTTTCGAGCTATTTTCTAAACTAATGAGCCATCTTCTCTTACATTGATGGTGTTGCCTTCTTCCTTTAAGCCGGTTTCTGCTTTAAATGACACTTTCTAGGGGCGCCTGGGTGGCTCAGTCGTTAAGTGTCTGCCTTCGGCTCAGGTCATGATCCCGGGGTCCTGGGATTGAGCCCTGCATCGGGCTCCCTGCTCAGGGGGAAGCCTGCTTCTCCCTCTCCCACTCCCCCCCCTTGTGTTCCCTCTCTCGCGGTGTCTCTCTCTGTCAAATAAATAAATAAAATCTTTAAAAAAAAAAAAATAAATGGCACTTTCTGCCTTGTTTGCTCTCAGGTTTTTCTCCGGCTCACAGGCTCACCCTGTGCTTGCACTTCCAGAACCAAGATGCGCAGTGTTGCTCTCAGGGGTGTCGCGGTCCAGGGGCTCGGTGTGGGCTGCTGGGGGGAGGTGGGCACCCAACCCAGCGTGGCGCCAGGGTCAGGGGAGGTGCCCGGAGGTGGCACTGCAACTGGGTCTTGAAGGACAGAGGCCTCTCAAACGGGGCCGGGGAGGGTCAGGGGGAGGCATTCCAGGTGGAAGGCACGGCTTTGGCTAAAAGTAGGGACTCGGGAGACCTCGGGAGACTTGGTGCTGCCATTGGATGAAAGCAGGTGTGGGGAGAGGTGACGATGGGATGTGGCGAGAAGTCACGTGCAACTTCTCTGAGGGTCTCTGAGGAGCAGCTCCGGGAATTGCAGAGGGATTTGGGGCCGAGGCCGGGGACAGTAGAGAGATGGGGAGGACGGGCTGGCTTTGAGAGCTGGTTCGGAGGGAGAACTGGCAGAACCTGTAGAGGCCTGTCCCCACTTCGCTGGGCGTCACCTTGCCCTCCCCCAGGTGCGCTTCTCCAATGGAGTCTGAGGTGGTCCTCTGGGCCGGCCCGTCACAGGGCGGGGGCAGGGTAACGGGCGGCAGAAGGGACAGGCTAGGCATTGTTGGTAGGTGGACCCCAAGCAGCATCTGGGGAAATGGGTCTGCAGGGGGCCCCCGTGCAGAGAGGAGTGCGGGGCCGTGCTCCCACCTCCAAGGCACCATGTCCTCCTCTCTCCCCGTCAACCCTACCCAGTCCTGCCCCTCTCCAGCCTGGAGAGCAAGGCAGAGGGGCAAGGAGGGCGGGCCGCCTTGGAAGAGGGGGGCGCTGGTTCCTGGAGTTGTGGGGGCAGGAGCTGGAGCAGAGGGTCCTGAGCCGAGGGACCCTCGAGGGGCTTGGGATCCTGCCAGCCCTGCCTGGCCGTGGGCACCGCCCTTACCTGGCCTCCTGGCCTCCTCCCATCCCCAACACCATTGCACCCTGTCACCCAGGGCCATCCTTGAGCCTTGCCAGCTCTACACCCACTCCGAATGTGGGTGTGAGGGCAAACGCACCCCCAAGTGGGTCCTCGGCCGTGCTATCACACACCTGCTTCACTTCCAGCCTGGGCTACAGCTCTAGGGAGAGCCCTGTGTCCTCCGTGCCCCTTAGCTTCGGGCACCGCTCACCATGTCACCGAGGGATTTGCTTCCACGGTGGCGTCCCGCTCCCTGGGTGCCTCCTGAGGGCAGGCGCTTTCTTATGATCCAGCATGACGCATGCGCTCACTGCAAACAGGGAGTCTTTGCCTTTGGGGCGCTCATTGTAGCCACCTGGTGCTGCTGTCTTGCTCTGAAAGTCAAGTCGTCTTTAGAAGCTTATTCACAGTGCAAGACACCACCACACCCACCACAAAGGCTGACATTAGAGATGGACGATAGTGGGGGGGGCGTGGGGAGCCATGTGGTTGGGGAGCGAGCCGATGGGTCTGAGCCCTTTGGAGCAGTGTCTATTGAAGAGAAACATATGCCTTGCATATAATCCAAGTAGAATGAGCACGTGTGTGTGTGCTGGAAGCTTCATTCACCATAGCCCAAGCGTGGAAACAACCCCCAAACAGGACAACGGATGAATAAACTGATAGCATTCATACCGTGGAATGCTACTCAGCAGTCAAAAAGGACAAACCGGCTTCACACACAACATCACAGGCAACGTATAAAGCTCAAGAAACCAGACGCCAAAGAGCCCCTACTGCATGATTCCACTTACACAAAGCTCCGCAACAGGCAGAGCTAATCGGTGTTAATAGAAACCAGTGGTGCCTCTGCTGGGGGTGTGGGGTCTGCACGGCAGGGACATGAAAGGAACCTTCTCTGGAAGCTTCTCTGGCTTGATGTAGGTGGTGATTACAAGGGTGTCTGTATGTAAAGAAATCATCAAGCTATACGCTTCAGATGAGTGTACTCTGTGTATGTTATTCTGCAAGAAGAAAGTTCCAGCGGGTGGTGGGGGTTGGGGGGGAGCTTTTAAAAGGGCTTCTGAGATTCTAATTAGTTCCTTTAAACCCCACTGTAGCTTTTTCAGCAAAAACGAGGGAGGCCCACATGGCCTACGTTTTCTTCAGGATCCCAGAGGATTCTAATTTATGGGCAGAGAGGCCCGGGGCAAAAGCCTTTCCCAGCCTTGAGCTGCACAGAGCAAGTGGGCTGCTTCCTGCGGAGGGTGACGGGCTGGTGGAGTGGCCGGGCCGCAGTGGGCCCGGAGGGTGGGCGCCGTGCCCCCCCGAGGGCCGCCCCGAGGGCCCCCCTCCCTGGCTGCAGCCAGACCCCGCTCCTCCTCTGGTTCCTGGAACCTGCCCGACCCGGCGGTGTTTCCAGCACTTAGGGCTGGGAGCTAAGCCGCTCCTCCACTCCAGGAAAATATTTGTTCAGGGCCTTGGCGCCCGCCGCAGAGGAAATAGAAGCCAGCGTGGAGCGAGCGGGCGGCGCGGCTGCGGGTTGCTCGTTGCTCCGTCCGCCCCCCCAGCCTGCGTCAGCGGGCCCGAGGCCCCGGGACCCCAGCCCGCAACCAGGCCCGCTGCGGGGACGAGCCCGCGCGCCAGCTGTGTCGTGTGTTCGTTCCCCTCGGGGGGTCACCCGCCAGCCGTTCCTGGAGCGTCCTGTGTGCCAGGCACAGTGCTGGGCCCTGGATGCGGGGCACGCGCGCCCTGGCCCTACCTTCCAGGCCCTTGTGAGGTAGTGCGGGGGGTGGGGGGGTGCTGGCCGGCAGAGAGGCCCTCCGCGCATAACAGGAGCACTGGCTTGGCAGAGGTGAGGCCAGGGTGCTGGGGAGCCAGCCAGGCAGGGCGGGACTGCCGGCGGGGGGGAGGGTGGGCAGGCGCCTGGCGCCAGGCTGCAGGAGGAGGAAGGCGGAAGGAAGAGGCCGGCGGAGGAGGGGCCGAGTGTTCCAGGTAGATGGAACAGCACTGCCAAAGGCCCAGAGGTAAGAGAGTGAGCAAGGGGCTCTGGCGTGGGGAAAGCGGATGGGGTTGGCTGTGGCGGGGACCCAGGAGTCGGGAGACCGGAGGGGAAGCTGCCGCTGGCGCCAAAGGACCTCCCAGGGCGAGCTCAGGAGCGTGGACTTTATCCCCAGGGCAGTGAAAGTTTTTGTTTGTTTTGCAACATTTAAACACATTGATTTTGATTCTTTTTGATATAGAAAAGTACAAAGAAGAAAACCAAATTGGCCTCACATCCCACCACCCAGATATTTCCCGATGACACTTTAAAAATCAAAATCCTCTGTGTCCATGATTAGAAATCCAAGCAGAACAGCAAAGTACACCATGAAAAGAGAAAGCCTCCTCCCCACCTGTCTCCCTCGCCAAAGGCAATTTCATTTAACAGGTTTTTGGTGCGTGCTTCCAGAAGTTTTTCCATGCATACACTTGTGAGGATAAGCCTGTGCTTTCAAGAGTTGCAAGCGAAGGAATGGCTCTCACAGGGGGAGATCTGCAGCTCCTTCCCCTGACCAGGGTCATGTCGGCCCTACTCCGTTCTTCTTAACGTCTGCGGAGCATTTGGTCCGGACAGAGCATTACTGACTCGACTCTCCGCTCTTGGGGGGCACCTTGTTTGCAGGCTTTCGCTCTTGCAACCACTGCTGGAAGCCGCCGCTGCAGGCAGCTCGGGAGGCAGATGTAGGGCGCTGTTCCGAGTCCACACCACGGGCCCCTTCCTAGCACTGGGTTCTGGGTGGAAGGGGGTGTCCCTCACGATGACCCTCCAAGAGTTTCACCACTTTGCCACAGCGGTCGCCACGTCCAGGCTGCGTGTGACAGACGCATAGACACCCCCTCACAGGTCACCGCGCATACCGGCCACGAGTTCCATTTTCCTTTTCCACGGGGCTGGGGGATGCAGATGGTATCACACCGTTGTTTTGGTTTTCATCTATTTAACTGTAAATGAACTTAGGAATCTTTGTATGGGTTTTTGCTATTTGATTTCTTTTTTCGTAGGGCAACTGCTTCTTCATATGTTTTGGTCTGTTTGTCGAATGGGCCTTTTGTGTTTTCCTAATGGATTGGCGCGGGCTCCTGGTGTGCCCGTGATTTTGAAGGAGCAAAATATCCCTCTGGCTGCAGGGTGAGGGGAATGGGGGGCTGGTCAGCTGGGAGGCCGGTGCAGGGGTCCCTGTGAGAGGTACATGGCCTGGAACGAGCAGTGGTCTTGGGAAAAGGTGTTAAGACATTCAGAAAGGAAGACCAACAGGACGCGCCAGTGGATTGATTTTTTTTTTTTTTTTTTTTGGCGCAACAGTCCAGGGCACTTTGGGGTCAGTGAAAAAAAAAAAAAACCACAACATTGCCAATTGCCTTCCTCAAAAGTTGTGACATAGGATTCATATCGATAAACCACCACGTAGGCCTGAGCCCCCTCAGGACACCTGCCTGCTAGTTTGTGTCCCCCCCCTTCCCTGACTGTGTGGGGCGTGGGAGGGGTGGGGTGACAAGGAGGAGGGAGGTGTCAAAGTTGGTTCGCAGGTTCCCATTTCAAATATTATGGTCCCATAAACCATGGAAACGTCTCAGAAATTCCAGTATTTCAGCACAGAGTTACCGACTGACCTTCATCAGTCAGCATGAGGCCGAAGCAATCCAGAGGCCCCTAAGAGGGAAATAGGGGTGCACTGGGCCTCGGCACGCATGTTGGGAGGTGTGGGAGGAGGTAGGAGCTGATGACACAAGCTGAGGAGGGGCAGGGGTGGGGGGTGTCCCCGAGTGAGCGCAGGCCTCTGGGTGCCACTCCCCTCTCTGGGCAGAACAGAGGGCCTGGCACACAGGAGACATGCTGGAAATATCCATTAAGTCAGATTTGTTGATATTCAAGTTTATGTTGAGGTCAAAATGAGTGGAAAAAGGGACAGAAAAGGAAATGTAATTTTCTGTTTTTTTTAAAAAATTGAGATCTGTTTTACATACAGGAAAACCCATTCTTATTGTCCTACAATTAATTCTTCTGCAAATGCAAACAGCCATGTAACCGCCCTCACAAGTACAGCATAGAACAGTTTCAGCACCCTGAAAACTCCCCGGCGCCCCTCTGTCGTCAAGACCCTCCCCGCCCAGCCCCTTAGCGACCACTGATCTGTTTTCTGTCCTGGGAATTTTGCCTTTTCCAGATGTCCTATAAATGGAATCATATAGCATGAAGCCTTTTGAGTCTGGCTCCTTTCATTTAGGAGGAGACTGCCTTTGAGCTCCGTCCAAGCTGTTGGTGTATCAGGAGCTTTGTTGCTTTTTATTGCTGAATCGTATTCCATGGTAGCGATGTGGTGACTTTACTCATAATCCCCCAAACTAGAACAACCCAAGTGCTCTTCAACTGTGAGGATTTCCTTATTTCTAGATTCACACATCAATACTGCCTTTGTCCAACTTCAGATCCTGATTTCAGATCCAGAAGGCGTGATCCCTGTAGCCTGAGGGAGAGGTTACCCGTGAGAACCTGCCGAGATTCGCAGGTCCCTAGGGAGGAGAGAGACCTGGGCCAGAGGCTAGGACGGGACCCCTGCTCCAGGGGCTCTTGGGCTGACTGTCCCTCCTCCTTTGAGGCAGCCCATGCAGCACCTCTGGTGAATTAAAAAAGACTCCCCATTTGGGGCCTGGCTCAGTTAGCGGATTATACTTTTGTCCAGTAAGAACAAGGACCTTTTCCTCCAGGCCCGTGAACCTCGAACCTGGAAAACAGGATATTGGCCCCTGCTGGCTCCTTGACCCAGGCAACGCTTGCGCAACCACAGGGGCAGGCCAGATTGGGGCCTCTCACGCTCACAAGCTGCAAAATGCTAACTCTGCAGACCTGGGAGGCAAGCAAGCATGAGGCCCTGTGTGAGCCTCAGAGGAAGCCTGCGTGGCGTCCCTGGGCTGCCTCAGAACCGCGCCCCCCCCCGCCCCCCGCTGTCCACCGGGCGATCTGGACCCCAGAGACCTTGGCAGGGGAGCATCTTCAATCCTGGATCTATAGAGCCCTTCCTAGGCCAGACGCCCTGAGCGGCCAGGACCCACACTGGCTGGCACACCTGCCCCGGCAGCCCCAGGTGTAAGGGCTTCTCAGGATGGGAGCTGTTAGTGCTCCTGTTAACCCCCAAAGTGAAGGTGGTGTGGGGAGGAGCAGATGTGGTCACCCCTTCACAGCTCATGGAGAAGGCAGAATAGCATGGTGGTTGCGACAAAGACTGGAACCAGATGCTCGGGCTCAGAATCCTGGTGGTTCCATCTACCAGTCGCGTGATCTCCCTCACAGGGCGTCCTGAGGACTCAGTAAGGTACTAGGGGGACAGCATTTGGTCTGTTGCTGCCTTGTGGTAACAGACACTGTGGTTAAACCAGGGACAGCACCACGGGCTAGCAAGGCGTCGGGGGCCCCAGCGTGCACATCACCAGCTAGTGTTCTCTCCCTCCAAACCCAGTCTCCCCATCTCCTAGGATGTAGCCAGAGGTGAGATCACCCCTCACACCTTCCAGAATCCTGCCAGGGCAGGGTGACCAGACCTGCTGCTAACCACGCCCAGGGGCTTTGATGATGCAGACCGCGGTGCTCACCCTCCTGGGACGGGGTCCCTGCAGCCTGAGGGTCAGGGGAAGAAGGTCTACACCAGGCCCCAGGGGCCCCCAGTGCAGAAGCAGCTGAGCCTCCCGGGTGGGTCCAGCCTGGCTACTCCTAAGCCACAACAGAACCCGAGGACGTGGGTTTGTTCCAGATCTGCTAGTGGCTGGCTGTCCATAGTCCACAGAAGGAGGAAGAATTTTATCAAACGCTTTTCCCTGTACGACGGGTTATCAAAGCTATATGAAATGTTTATATATTTTTCTCTTTTTAAATTAGGATGTTTTGCCATGCATATGAGATGTGCTACCACCGGAACCTATTAGAGAAGTCTCATGTCCTGGTGTGACAGACAAGAAGCCGTCGGGCCTCGGACTGCAGACGAAGAGCAGGGCTTCGCTGTGTGCAAGGTGGGCTGGGCTGTCCCCGAGATGTGCGCTCCAGCTGTGGCTCAGTGCAGCCTGGCGGGGCCCTCCCCAGCTGGGCTCCCACCCGCGGAGCCGGGGGAGTCACAGCCACGAGCCCCTCACATTCTCATGATGTCCTGGGACTGGGGCTGGTGCTGGTGTTATTAGCACTCCCATTCGCCAGGTGAGGACGCAGGTCTGGAGAGAAGAGAGACATGCGCAAGGCCCCGGGGCTGGAGCTTCAGGCGCCCCGTGCTCCCCTGCCCCCCATCCCAACTCAGTTATGTGGCCCAAGGTAGGGGCAGAAGAGAGGGTGGTGGGGGAGGAGGTGGGGAGCTGGCCTCTCTGCCCCCTCTCAGTCCAGGCCCCACGGTCAGCCCTTCTCGGCCCTGTCTTTCCAGCCTTCTTCCTGGCCTGCACCCGCAGACACACCAGGTTTGTCCCAGGAGCCAGACGCCGCCCTCCCACTGCAGAGGGCAGGCCCAGAGCCCAGGCCTGGTGCTTAGCCAGGGTCTGCGGGACCTAGCTGCGGGGCTGTGGAGAAGCCCTCACCACCTCGGGCCTCCGTTTTCCTCATCTGAAAATCAGGAGCACAACTGCCTACCTTCTGGTTCAGATAAAACTTTGAAAGAAATTTTTTAAAAATTCCATCTCCTGATATATGCCGGACAGCAGGATTTTGGATAGTTATTAAGAGCTTTCATCTATCCTGTGCCTAGAATGTGCCAGGCCCCGCACACACCTGCCCTCTAATTTTAGGGACACTGGGGAGCATAGTGGTAGGAGAAGGAGCTTTGGAGTTATACCTCACTTGCTGTTTTCTCATCTGTGAAATGGGGCTAATAGGTCTGATCTCATAGGGCTCCGGGGGGGGGGGGGGATTACATAGATAATGTGAGTAAAGTACGTTTTGCTGTGGACAAAGCACTCCAAAAACAGTGGATGTTACTCTTACGTTCACAAAAGCCCTGAAAGGCAGGCATAACTACCTCCGTTTTACAGATGAGGAGATCAAGGCCCCACGCCGTTACCTTGTACAGCTGCTGAGTGGCCAAGCTGACGTGCAAACCCAGTCTTTTTCCCTCGGAAGCCCAGGGCCCTCCCTGTACCACCGCTGCTTCCTGTCTCTCCCATTCTGGTCACAAAGGACCACCTGGGCAGGACCTGGGGGTGGGGGGCTCTTCCAGGCCGGGGCTGCCCCAGCCACCCCTGAGGCTTTTCCCAGGCACGGGAAAGGGTGGCCTCCCCGAAATGCCTGGGTGCTGGTGCCAAAGTCAATAATGATAGCCCGCCCTACCGGAAACCATGGTCACCAGGATACAAACAACTGGGAGGGGCGGCAGGTCACTTCGGCCCCAGCACCCGCCAGCTCTGTGCCCCTCTGTGCCAGGGGGCAGGCTGGGGCTGGCACCTGGTGAATCTCAGACCCAGGAGTGGGGAGGATGCCCCTTCCCGCAGTATGGGCCAGGTCCCCTGTCCCTGTCCTGCAGCTCTCCTAGAAAGCTGGCCAAGAAGGTGGCACTGGGCTCTGCTGGGAAAGATCCAAGGGAGTGCCTTGAGTCCCCGGGTAGCTCCTCGCATGAAACCCTGGGCCCCAGGCTTGCTACTCCATGCATCTCACTCCCTCAGCTCAATCTTGAGGCCTCTTCTGGATCAGGGGCTGAGACCCAGAGACCCCAGAACATAGCACTGGCCTCTGCAGAACTGTCAGTTTTGCGGCAAGGACAGACATGCATTATTAAATAATATAGATGTCCAAGGGCAGTGTTCTAGGGTCACAGGGACGGGCACTAATCGGGATTGAGGAGTTAGAGAAGGCAGCCTAGAGGAGGAAACATGTGAATTGGGTATTACCGAAGGAGCTGGCCAGGCCACACAGGAGATGCTGTTTCTGGCAAGTGCTGGGTGCATTCAGGGACCCGAGGTGCCCTCCCGCGTGCGGTATCTGCGTCGGGGGTGGGAAGGCAGTGAGAGATGGGGCTGGAGGGACAACGGGGGCCAGTAGAGGAGGACTTTGCATCCTAGGTCAAGGGGAAAGGGGTAGAGATGGCTGTGTGCTGAGGTTAACAACTCCTGGCCTGTGAGTGCTGATGGGGCACGAGTTCAGTGACCTCACGCTGTTATTCTGAAATCAGCTGGGGTGGGAATATTTACATCATGGCACCTGGTCAGTGCTACAAAACAGAGCCAGTTGTTAAAAAACAAAAACACACAAACACACACAAACACAAAGGGCAGCCTTTGGTGGATTTAATAGTAAGGGCATGGGATAATTAGCTTTGTTCCACAGAAGCATGCTCTGGCTATTGCAGTGTGAAGGACGGGTGGAAGGAATGGGCTTGGAGCCTGGGGCCGGGCCCTGGGTGACCTCCCAGCGAGGGCAAGAGGCTGCCCACAAAGGGCTAGGTGGTGGGAGAGGACAGGCCCCGCCGTGTCGGCGCAGCCGGGGGTGGGGGGCGTGGAGGAGAGGGTAGCTCCTTGGGCCTTCTTCAACCAGAGCCCGAGACTCCGCAATAAAAGCCTTAATGGGAAACACCTGGGCTCTGCTGGCCGGGCTGAGAGCCGGGGACGGGAGGGTGAGGGATGGAGGGTGAGCGTGGAGGACCTGGCTCCCCATCCCTTCTTTTGCTCGTGCTCCAGCTCTTGCAAGTGTTCCGCTGGACTCCCTGGGCCTGGGCTGGTGAGCATAGTGAGGTGGGGAAGGAGGCGCGGGAGGGGTCCCGGGGCATGGGCCCCTAGGGATCACCTGAGCCAAAGCGCTGGTTGTGTGGGTGCTTATTCTAGGCTTCTAGGGAAGGTCCCATGTGTCAGAGCCACAAGCAGCCTAGGTCCTGGCTCTCCCCTGGCTTCCCCACAGAGGCTTGGGGGTGGGTGGGGGTGGACTTGACTGGAGAGAGTGCAGGGAGGAGAAGGCTGAGGCCCTCCCTATCTGTGCCCCCCAACCCCAGCCCTGGGATGCCTGGGGGAGGGAATACCTGAGACCCAAAACGGGAGACTTGGCTGATCCCAGAGACCACTGGGGCTTGGCCTTGCCCGGCCTGGCCTTCAGATCAGAACTGACCCGAGGGCTTCAGTGCCTGGAGATGTGGTTGTGGGAAGGGGGCTGGGCTCCAGGCTGTCCACCCATCCTTCCCTTGAGGGAGGTGCTCACAGGGCAGGACTTGCCTTGGGTGGGAGGGCACATTGAACCACGCATTTCTTTCTGGCTTCCCAAGATAGCTGAGTACTGGCCGGGCGGCAGCCATGGGGCTCGCAGGCCCTGTGCTGACTGGCTGAACCCTTGGTCTCCTGGCTGGGAGTGCTGGGGGTCAACAACCAGGTGTGTCAGAAATTGGGAAAAAGATGTTCTGGCTCCGAGAGGATGCCACTTTGTGAACTGAATTCCCACCTGTTGTGTGCCTTCCAAACCTTCCTCCTTACCCAAATTCCCACCCAGGGATGGGTGAGCCCCAGCCCAGCCTCAGGGCATCGGGGGCATAGAGAACATCTCCGCACACATTAGAAACAGCGCCCCCTCTGGACAGATCCAGCTCTGCGGGCAGAGGGCGTGGTGAGGGGACATGCCTTGGTTTTGTCATTAGAAAGGAAGACACTTCCTTCAAGGTGTGACCAGTGGGCACAGATGCACTGTCAGCCTCGGGGCGACCCTCCAACCCGGAGGAGAGGGCTTCCCTTGCACACACGCAACTCTGCCCTCTCTGCCCTTCTGCCATCCTCCGGCCACCCCCGGCCTCCCTAAGAAATGACCCTGGAAAGGCTGGGAGGAGGCTGCAGGGCGGAGGGGAGGGCCTTGAATGCAGAAATCCTCACACACTTCAAGGGCTGTGGGAGGTGTAGCCCACTGGAAACCCCACTCTAACCATCCACCCCCCACTGACGGTTCTGCCTCAGGCCGCCTTCCAGGAGGGGAAGGCCTGCGCTCCTTCTGGGCACCATGTGGGGAGGGAGGCCCCGGCATCTGGAGATGAAAGGCATAGGGCCAGCTGTGGCCCCAGCCGCCGCTCCAGGGTTTCCCTCTGGTGCCATGTGGTCCCATCCAGCTCCCACCCCACCCCAGACACATGGAGTCACCAGCGTAGCCATAAACGCTCCTGGGCAGAGGAACTGGCCTTACCAGCTGGGCTGTGAGAGGCGGTGCCTTCATCCCAGCCCTTGAAAGCCAGAAGCCCCTCCACATCCTGGCCCTCTTTAGGACACTGACCCTTCAGGGTGTATCCTCTGGGAAAGAGGGGCGAGGAGCCCAGAGCTGCAGACCAGCAGGCTCAGGGACACGCTCTAGATCTTGGGGACATTCCTGCCCTCCTGGGCTTCAGGTCTCCTCAGAGAGCAGGGTCGCGGACAAGTGACAGGCGGCGCTAGGGTGGAACCCACGGCCACGGCTGCAGGCTTCCTTGGAGCCAGAGGGGCAGGCAGTGCTGCCTGGGACACGGCCCTCGTGGATCCTTTAGGACGTGGCTGCCCCTCAGCGCTTCTCCACATATATGAATTTCTGGAAATCACAACACGGAGGATTCTTAGGGCTCTCAAGGCCATACCCTTGAAACGGAGGTTCAGAGAAGGGGATTGACTACTCAGAGGGGGAGCCAAGAGTTCCTGGGTCCCCTTGCTCCCAGCACAGTTTCTTTCTGCTGTTCGGGTGGTTGTCTAGGACCCCGTCTGGTTAGACTGCATGCACGTGGCACCTGTATCGTGACTGGGGCCTCCTTCCCGCCGGAGGGGACGGAGGGGATGGTCTCTCTGGAGAAGCAGAAGCAGATGCGCCTTCCCCCATGACTGTAGCTGTCACATGAGGCCACCCTTTCCCTTTGTCCCCAGTTACTGACTCACAGAATAGCAGTTAGTTCCTCGAAGAGAAAGGAGCCGTGGCCAGGGACTGGTGGGAAGTGGTTGAGAGTTCCCTGGGCAGGTCATTTGCTAAGACCAGGCTCCAAGTTCGTGCAGCTGGGCTCCGGCCTGCAAAGCCTGGGGCCAGCAGGCGTGGGGACTGCGGAGGGGGAGGGGGCAGAGGGGCTGCAGCTGAGGATTCGGTCCATCACCGAGTTCCCACTGAGCACCTACAGGATGCCCAGCCCTAGGCTCCCCAGTGGAATAGGCTCCCTAGTGAAATAGACCATTAGGGACCCCACGGTCCTGCTGGGGAGACACCCATCAGACTCAAGCACTTGGTACCATGAGTTGACTCCAGGCCCTGTAGGAGCAAGGGAAGGAGGGAGAAGCCTGCTGAGGGCTGTGGGTGTTGGGGGGTAGGGGGTGGGGGTGGCTCTCAAGGCTGGTCTAGAAGGATGGGTAGGATTTCTGATTGGGAGAGGTCTAGAGATAAGAAAAGACAAGGAACTAAGAAACCAAGTCTGGCAGGGGAAGTGAGTTGGTGGGGGGCTCCAGGCTTTCTGGGCATCGCTGAAGTGGGTGCTGGTTCTCCAAGAGCAGTTTCCCTGTAGCAGGTGCCACAGTGGCCAAAGCAGGCCACCCCACGGGCATGCTGGTGCAGGGGACTGTGATGTCATGAGCTCTAGTGCGTCGGGGGCCAGGAGTGGCCCCTGATTCCCAGCACTCCCTCCTTGTTCGGGGAAGACGTCCTGTGAGGGTTCAGGAAGAAGGTTCAGGAAGAAGGGGTCAGCTCTGTGGGTGCCCCCAGGCGGGGAGCTCAGACTCCACAGTTAGGGTGTCCCCCACCCACCCAGCACCACCTCCTGTGCGGGGGCAGCTTCCCTGTGGCTTTCTGGATGCTCCCTTTGTCCTGTCCAGGAAAGCCGTCCCTCTTACCTGCTGCCTGTCCCCACAGTGCCACCTGTACCACGGGCGGCCACCTGGAAGAAGGACCCGCGGGAGCTGGGGCCACACACCAGTGGAGCCAGCCTCCTAGGGAACAAGAGCCCAGGATGGACCCTGTGGCTTCTCCTCATCCCACATACTCTCCTGTCCTCTGCTTCCCCTCATTACTTTCTCAGCAGCTGCTCACTGATTCTAAAACTGCCCGCACTCATGGGCAGGCTTCCAGGAGGAGGTGTCACTCGGCCGGATCCTGGAGTGCTAGGAGGACCCTTGTGTAATGCTAGAAACTTCCAGCAGTTTCTAGGAGCCTTCCAGGGCAGGGCTGAGGCTGAGTGGAAGCAGCTCTGCTTTTCATCACCCACCCTTACACTGACCCACAGATGCTCCTCAAGCACAGTGGGAATGGGGTGCGGGTTTGAGGAGTTCGCAGTCTGTGGGACAAAGAATTGTGTCTGCCTGGTGGGATCTGCAGGTCCGGGGCAGCTGCCTGGGGACACGGCAGGAGGACTTAGAACCCAGAGGGAGGGAGAGACAGGAATGGGCACAGAGAGAGAAGAGGGTGAGGCCATCTCTCCTCGCTGCCTCCACCGTCCCGAACGCAGGAGCATCCCTGGCACTCACACCAGTGTCTCGGGGTGCCTTTGCCAGATGCCCTCTTTTCAGCTTTTTGCTGGAGCTCCTGGTGATGTCAGTTCGGGCCGTGTCCCTGTGCTGTGCTGTCATGGGCGGTGTGCGGAGAGCTGGTGCTGTAGCCAGGTGCGCAGACAGGGGGGACAGCTAGACGCTACCTACTCGTGACCGTTACGATACCCTGCCCCTCCCCGACCAGGCCACCGAGACTGATGACTTCCTGAAAAGGGGTTCAGTGGGGGATTTGTGACATGGAACATTTGATGTAACCTGAGAACTTCCTGTTCAAATGACCCCTGGGGCTCCTGACCTCTGGAAGTGTCCCGTGCGTGCAGTTGGAATGAGCCCCGGGGGGCACAGTTTCCTAAGAGCTGTCTGCAGGCCGCGCCGACCCTGGGCACCAGAATCCAGGCTCATCTGACTTTTTGCCACAGAGGCTGCTTGGTGACCTTGAGGCTCAGGAGATCAACAGGGGAATCCCAACAGGAAGCAGATCTTCCCATCAGGAAGGTGTTTCCCGCACCCCTCCCCCCTTCCTCGGGGCACTTAGGAAAATGGATCCCAAACAGAGCCTTGGGAGCCGATACCAAACCCCCAGGCCCTCAAGGCTCCCAAGTGTGAAGGTGCCCTGGGTTGCTCCACAGGGCTCGTCAGATTTCCTGATTTCCAGTGGGTTTCCCGAGAATGCCTGATCAAGCCCACACTCTGTAGGGACCCCTATGTCACCCTTCCTTACATGAACTGGACCATGAGGGATGTTTACCCTCTTCACACCAAGGAGTCTTTGAGAAGCCTTAATCAGGGTGGCTGATTCTCATCAGAAACGTCCTTGTTCAACACCATCTTGTGTGAGCTGGGATGTCCATGCTTTTGTTAAGAAAAAGTCTCTAGCAACTGAAATCTATGGAGACTTGCATCCCGCCAATTCTACGATACTCGGCCTATTCTGCGATGGGATGTGGAGCCCCTAGTTGTAATCTGAGCCCGGGGTCTGCAGTCTGTGGGGCACACCTCGGTGTTCCTGGGGAATTTTGTGGTGGGAAACCTGCTTCTTTTTTTTTTTTTTTTTTTTTTTAAAGATTTATTTATTTGACAGAGAGAGATAGCGAGAGAAGGAACACAAGCAGGGGGAGTGGGAGAGGGAGAAGCAGGCCTCCCGCAGCGCAGGGAACCCGATGTGGGGCTCGATCTCAGGACCCCGGGATCATGACCTGAGCCGAAGGCAGACGCTTAACGACTGAGCCACCCAGGCGCCCCGGGAAACCTGCTTCTTGCATGAAGTCTGAGCCAAAAATGCTTTGGCTGAAACAAAGATGAACGAACTTGTGTAACGTCTTTTCATTCCATCCTCCACCCTGACCCCCACAACTGAACTACAGGGTAATTACTTTATGCCCACTAAGTTGTAGGTTCAGTAGCTGAGCACCTAATGGATCTTCTGGAAAGCTCAAGTCCTCCGCAGTCTCTAGCATGTCACAGAAGAATGATCCAGAAAGCAGTGCTCAGCCAACGAACACCCTATGGTCTGCACGGACCAGGCAGGAGTGATTGCTGGGTGTCTGCCCTAAGGAGAGGTCCCAGGCCTGATGGCAGAGCCAGGAAGGCTCTCTGGGAAAAAGGCCTTCCTGCGTGTTTCAAGGTTTCAGTATCACCTGGTGAGTCAGAGCAAGGGGCTGTTCCATGGGCCCTGTCTCAGCCTCCTAAGGCTGAGGTCCACATAGCTGTTCCTGTTAGCTCCATGACCATCTGACTTGACCAACCAGTTGGTCAGACCTGGGTTGCCTAAGGCATTAGCTGTCTGCCCGCTGGGCTGCCTGTGGAGCAATGTGTCTGAATCAGGCCTTGACTAGACAGTAATGAATACCAGACCTGGGGCTTAGGTGGTGGGGGTGGGGGGCTTGAGGGCAGGCCAGCCTCTCAGCAGAAGGAGATGTGGTAATTCGTCGTGGGCACATGGAGAGCGGTGTTGGGCAAACTGCCGAGCTCTCAAAGGCAGTGAATCTGAGGTAAGACTAACTGCCCAGCGCTCTGTGGGTGAGAGAGAGCAGAGAAGCCTAAATGCCCATCCCAGCAGAAGGTCAGGCATGACCGTGGTCAGAATGATGAAGAGGCAAAGCCAGAGTATGTTTGATTTCCTGAGAGAAGGAGAACTGAGCAGTGAATCAGCCGAGAAATATTCAATCAAGTGTTTGTTTGGGGAAGGACAATGTAATCAGAAGGCAGTGCAGTTATGAGGAGAGGGAGCCCTGGAGAGGTCTGAAGGCGGTACCCCTCCCCCTGCCCCCCCCACGTGCCAGTACCAGGACCCCCTCTGGAGGAAAGCTTGGATCTAACTTCCTGCCTCCTACAAGCCACAAGGATGGGTGGTTAAAAGGAAGATTTAAAACCAAATATATCTCAAATTGAGGTGCCTCATCGTGTTCAACATCCTCGGCTGATGGGCAGAAGCATCCCTTGTCAATATCACTGGCTGGTGGCTCCGGCTTTAACTCACCCATGGCCCCTGGGGGATGCAGGCCTCCTGGGCCTCTCCTGAGGGCCCCAGCATGCCCTGTCACTCCTCGCTGCTAAGTTCATGGATCTGAGAGCCTTCTCCCTGCATCTACAGGGCTGGCAACCCTTTATGCATTGACCCCTCTCCAAGGCTCCCAGGCTCTTCCCAACAGGGTGGCTCGCCTGGGACAATGGAGTGGGTGGTGGTTACCGGTTGGGCAGAAAATCAGGACTGCAGGAGGGCTGGGGTACACTTGTGCATCCAGTCACCTGGGTGTCCTGCAGGTACTACTGCAAACTCATCGTTTCCATTCCGAATGCCTGCCTCTGCCCCTGGGTACCTCCTGGGGTCCTGAGCATCTCCATCTTCCCAGTTCCAGCTCTTCCTTGCCCTCACAGTCCCATTGCTTCACCTTCCTTCATCACAATGACGATGGTCTCCTAACTGCTATCTCTCTCCTGTCTCACTCTCTTTGAGTCAATCAGCCAGGTTGCACTCACATTCAGATAAACAGAAGAATTTGCAAACACGTGAGCAAGGGGTAGGAAAACATTGAGAACTAGTGAGGTCCACCAGGCCTAGTACTTTGGCTTTCCCTCATGGGCTCAGCCAGCTTGCAGACACCTTGCAGGGAGTTAATGCTGAGAACCTTAGTCTCTTTCTCACCGCCCCCCCCCCCCCCCTGCCGCTGGGGCTCCCTGTTGGCTGAGTCTGGTGGGGGGTAAGGGGGGGTGGAGGAGTCAGCTGACGCTGTCCACACAGGTTGGGCTTCCCCAGCCCAGGGCAGCAGGTGGAGGGGGGATCTGGAGGGCGAAATGGAAGGTATTCACACCTAGGCTGACCCATTCTTCACATGGCCACTAGGGAGATGTTTCCGAAAGCTGTATCTGAATTAAGTTCCAGCCTAAAATCTTGAGAATAACCAAAACAATGGTATGAATTAATAAGGGCCACTCACCCACACCCCACCCCAGCTGGTCCCATTCATAGGACTTTCAAGGTCAATGGCATGTTCCATCTTACAGCTGAAGCGACTGAATCTCAGAGAAGCAAACACCGGGTTCTCACGGTCAGGGCCTGGTGACATCGGAACCGGAGCCTGGGGCTGACCCTGCTGTGACAACACCTCCTCTCAGGGCTCGAGGCACCCCAGGGGTGGTTCCGGATCCACCCAGTCTTGGCCCATTCCTCACTCCTGGGGCTCCAGGGCTCTAGCCAATCTGCGTAACTAGTTCTCTGAAGCTTCCATTTGCTCTCAGCTCTGTGAGCCTTTGGGGCAGAGGTTGGCAAACTGTGGCCCACGGCTCCCCACCTGCCTGTTTTTGTACAGCCTGTGAGCTAAAAACACTTTTTACCTTTTAAAGGAGCGAAACATTTAAAAGAACCCTATTTTGTGACGTGAAAATCGTGTGACATTTCCATGTCCATAAATAAAGTTTTATTGGCACACAGCCATGCCCATTTGTTCACATCCCGTCTGTGGCTGCTTTGGAGCTCCCATGGCAGAACGGAGTCGCTGTGACAGAAAAAGTATGGCCTACAAAGCCTCAAATATTTACCATCTGGCCTTTACAAGAGACGGTTGCCAACTCTTGCTTCGGGGTGTTGCTTTTTGACATGCTACTCAGTCTTCATCGTGTCTGTGTGTGTTTCGGTTTTACCTGTAACATGAAAATATGTGCTCATTATGGGAGACTCAGAGCAGACAGGGGGATGGGGGTCCATGGACCCCTGTCCCCGTCTCCTCCCTGGGGTTGCTGGTACTATTTCTTCCATCCCGATCGCCCCATGCCGCTTCTCTGACAGACTCCCATTCACACCTCAGGCCCAGCTCTGCCGCCGTCCGGTTCAGGCACCACCCGGCCATCCCTTTCTCTCCTCTGCTGCTTCCGAGGCGGCCTACCGTGGCGGCTAAGAGCACAGGTGCCCAGGTTTGAATCCTGGCCCTGCGACTTACCTGCTTGGGCAAGTTGCTCAATTTCTTTGCTTTTCCCTCATGAGCTACAGTGGGGGGCATACCCTGCTGTGAAGCTCGTGGGATACAAACCAGGAACTATAGGGGACCCGCCTAGAACAGGGCCCGGTATCCAGAAGGTGCTGTGTAGAAGGCAGAGCAGCTGGGACAGGCCTCCTTCATGGAAATTCTGACCTGTCTCCTCCACAAGGTCACGTGCTCCTGAGGGCAGTGAGCACGTTCTGTTCTCTTCACGTCAGGAGCGGGTGTCGAGTAAAGAAAAGGATTTACTGTAAGAAGGTCGGCGGGAGGGGTGCGGGCAGGGGTCTCACGTGGCCCTGAGAGGATGAGATCCAGGTTCGGGCGTGGGATGGCACTATGAGAGAATAAACAGGATGGCTCAAAACTTGAGTTCCCTGAGGCTGGGCAGGTGACTCTGGGACAAAAGTAGTCAGGAGGAGCCCACCCTTTGTTTATTGCTGAAAAGTTTTTGTAAAGCCTCAGGTCACAGTGTCCCCAGATTGTGAGGAGAGGCCGGGCAGCCCAGCCAGGCCCTAGCCTTCCTTAGTGCCCCCACCACAGGGGACTGTAGGGAGGTGGGGGGCACCCACAGGTCAGCTAAGACACCGCATTGGCCCAGCAGACCTGGCCTTCCTGGAATATCGAGGAAGGGGAGAGGATCACCCCTGTCTGTGGCAGCCCCTCTGAGCTTCAGAGAAATGATCTTTCCCTCCCTCACCCCATCTCCCACCCACACAGCTCAACCCTCCCTGGACTTCTGAAACGGTGGAGCCAGACCTGAAATGGGCGCAGCCTTTACGCAGGACCGAGGACATGCCTAGTCCATTCAGCTAAGGAAGAGGCGCAGCCTCTGGTGAGGCTGGGTGCGGGGGTGTGGGCCCAGCAGCACGTCTGGAGACAGCTTTGGCCCGGTCTAAACGGACTTCACTACCACCACCGCTCCAGGAACCGGGGTGCTCCTGGGGAAGGGGCCCTGGGGGGTGACGCGTGGGCGGGTGCACCAGACCTGGAAGCTGCACGTGCCTATGCTTCCTGGTGTAGCCAGGACAGGGCAGGAGGTGCTCAGGGGCTATGTGTGGCTCCATTAGCCAAAGGCCCCGAGTGGGCGTGGGGGGACCCTCAGGGTGAGCTCCTGCCTCCTCCAGTCCCATCTGGGTATGCAGATCTGTGGCTGGAGGACAGGGGACAGGCTCAGGTGATACGGTTTGAAAAACATCTCCAGCAAGGCTGATCCCACCAAGCCCTGGGGCCGGAGTCTGCTCCTGGGACACACGGGAACCCGCAGAAGCGGCCCCACAAGCTGGGGACCAGGGGCGCAGAATATGGTGGTGATCACTGGCAGCCAGGCTGTCCCTTGTCCTTCCTGGGGCCGTCTCCCCAGCTTCTTGGATCCTGCCTGGCCCTGCCCCCCTGGGTCGCCCCTGAGCCCGGCAGGCGGGTGCGGCAGCCGTTGTGCAAGGGGTGAGCTCACCCACGGAGCCCGTCCCGGCCTGCGCTGGCCTGCCCATTGCAGTTAATCATTGTTCAAAGGCCCTGGCAGGCAAACAGGCTGCGGAGGAAGACGTGATGGGCAGGGCCACCCCCGCCAGGTCTCAGCAGAGCTCCTCCCGCAGGCCTGGGCTGGAGCCGCTCCCCAGGACCCCACAGTGAGCATCCAAAGGTGGGCCTGAGACCACCTCCCCTAATTCTCCAGTAGGAACTCAGCAATTATGTCTGATCGCAGCAAAGGACGTCCCTTTGTCGATCTCCTTTTTGAGTCCGAGTGGCCTTGGAGCAGTGTGGTCGCCGAGCTAGGAGGGCAGGTACCAACACCGAATGCCTTGGTTCGAACCACAGCAATGCCACTTACCAGCTCTGTGACTGGGCCAAGCATCATCAGCTCTTTGGGCCTGTTTCCTGGGCTCTGAAAAGATGGTGTTGTTGTTGATGATGATGCTTTCATCATCATCAAGGAAGTTGTGAGGATTAGGATCTACATAAAGCGCTTACTACGCCAGTAACGCAGAAAGCCCAGTACCCAAACCGAGACTAAAACACTCATCACTGGGCACGGCTAATCCCCAAGAGGAAGCCAAGAGGCCACCAGGTGCTGGGCTGGGCTATTTGTGCACGTTGTGTAATCGCCCCTCACGCGGGCCCTTGTGAGTTACATACAACTGTCCCCACTTCCCAGACGAGGACAGCCAGGCTTAGGGGAGTGAAGCGACCGCCCAAGGTCACTCGGTGTAAGTGACAAAGCCGGGATGCAAGCCCCGGTCTGTCTGCCCCCAGATCCAGAGTTCTCTCCTCTACCCGCACTGCCAGGTTTGCAGATCAAAGATGCGAATCCAAACTTGCCAGGCAATTAACTTCTGCCCACACTCATTGACATCCTCTGCGCGTGGGGGCGGGGGTGGGGACGGGGCGAGGGGATTCGGGACTGAGCTCTGCTGTGGGAAAGACAGAGATCAACAACAACCAGCCCCGGCCCTGTCCCCGTGCTCAGAGAACCCCAGATGGATGAGGCCAGAGCAAGCACCATGCACCTGCCCTGTAGAATCCCAGTGCTACCGTGGGCTGGGATCTGGCGGAACTCGGATCTTTCCCACTCGGCTGGTGGGAAAAGGGCCTGGAAGCAGCACACTGGTTTGGGGTTTGTTTTGTTTTGTTTTGTTACAGTATATGTTTATTTGTCATGGTTTGGGGAAGGGGACTATGGGGATGATGGGAGACCTAGAACCCCTTCTCCTCCCACCGGAAGCTTCCCCACGGCGCAACTCTTGGCCATGATGGCCTTGTGCCAGAGATCCCTGATAAATAGAAGAACACACGCCTCCAGGGGTGTCTCGGCCTCCTGCAGAGACTCTTCTGTCTGTTTCAGAGGTGCCCCTCGAGGGAGCTTGTCTTTGGGCCAGTGGGAGCATTTGGGAGGCCCCATGGGAGCCGGCAACCAGTGGGATTAGCAGCTAGGAAAACTCCGTGTCAGACATGTAATCTGAGACCTTGGGAAAGAAAGGGCCATGAGGCCAACTAACGCAGCTCGGGGACCTCTTGGGGTGCGTGTGTGTGTGCGTGCATGTGTATGTGTGTGTGTGTGCACACGTGTGTTGGGGACTGGCTAGGGCAGCAGTGCTTCTCCTCAGAATGGTGACGTTAGCAGAGTTCATCTCGTGACAGCTCTAGAAGGTTCTCTCTACATCCTCCCACTTCCCTTGACGCTGGTATTCTTCCCCTGCGATGCCCACCCCTTTTCCCACTCGAACACTCAGTGCTCTGCGCCCTCTCCACCTCTCTCCAGACAAATAGGCTTTCAGAATATGCTCTGATAAGCGCACTTTCCCTGAGCTGTTGAGGGCTGAAAAAAAGGTTTCCTGAGTGGCCCTCCCAGCCACTCTCACTGACGGTCCCCCTGCCCCTAGATGCATGGCCACCACTTATGCCCAGGCAGCTCAGCCAGGGACAGGAAGTGTGGTGCTGAGTAGCCAGGGCCCCTGGCTTTCTAGGACATGGAGGCAGCCTGTTCCTGCCTCCGTGTCCTAGAAGAAAGGACTGGCAATTGATGAAAGGAAGCCGAAAGCCGATCTTGGCCACCATGACGAATTCTAGCCGCAGAGGCCAGACTCAGGCCCCAGAAGTGTCCTGGGTGTTTACTGCCTTGCCTTGGAGGCCCTGGGCACAAAAAGACCATTCCTGGCCGTGGTTGAGGCCACAGATGTGGGTGTTGGGAGACATGGGTGAGACCCCGGTGGACGGGAAGAAGTGTGACATAGTACTGGTGCCAGGGAGGTAAGGGATATTAGAAAGATATTAGAAAGACGCAGAAGGAAGGAAAAGGTCCAGTCTCCTCTGCCATCTAACCCCTGCACACACCACCAGCATTATCCTACTGATCTCAGTCAACGTGGCCATTCCCTGATTCTCAGGTTCTTAAGTAAACGTTGGTGTCCCCGAGGACTAGGTGGGGGTTCTGAGTCTTCAGGTGATGGGATGTTATAATGAAAGCAAATTTCAGACCAGATCCTGCCACAGTGACCTATTTTTAATAGCTAGGAGGCACAAAAACCATCATTGACCCTCTCCACTAAGCCTGGGGGCCTCCCCGCTTCTTTGTTCTTAGGTATGCCGGCAAGCACGCACATGAAAAGTTCAGTGCCCCAAAGATAAGCCTATGTGCTGGCAGCGAGACCCGCCCACCTTCCAGTTGGATCAGGAGACAGAAACTTCTATTGGAGTTGGGGGGCGGTTGGGGCTCAGAGAGAGACCCAGAACCAAACGGGAGCAGACCCAGAGCACTGGTCCATGGGGCTTGCTCAAGTAAAGGCATGGGTGCCTCTACCATCTTTCTAGCCAAACACATTTTTTGAATATCACTTACTTCACCAATGAGAAATTATCTAGAATACCTTTCATGCTAACTACTGACTTTTGGGGAGCAGATTTAGATAATTGTGTTTGAAGCTCTTGCTAGCCACTCCTATAGTGTGAATTCCTTTAAGTGTTAACTAATCATCCCTAGAGCGTAAATTACAGTGAACTCCTCCACAAACATACCATCCCTCCTGTTCATGGATTGGTGCTTTAAAGTAAATTACAGACGACGGCACTAGCCCAGGTCCTCCAGCCTCAGAACCACTGACACTTCGGGCTGAATAATGCTTTGTTGTGGGGGCCGTGCTGTGCATGGTAACACTCAGCAGCTTCCTTGGCCGGTACCCACGAGATGCAACAGCATGCACCCCCACCCCACGTCGTGACAACTCAAGATGCCTCTAGATGTTGCCAACTGTTCCTTGGGGGCAAAATCCCTCCTGGCAATTGAACTAGAGTGACCATATTTATTGTCCAGTGGGATGCTTTCTTTTTAAACTTTTTTTTTTTTAAAGAATTTTATTTGTTTGAGAGAGAGATAGAGAAAGAGCATGGGGGGGGTGTATGGGGGTAGGGGCAGAGGGAGAGGGAGAAGCAGACTCCCCGCTGAGCAGGAAGCCCAGAGACTCAAGGAGTTGAGTTGGGGCTCAAACCCAGGACCCTGGGATCAGGACCTGAGCTGAAGGCAGATGCTTAACCGACTGAGCCACCCAGGCGTCCCTCTTTTTAAACTTTTTATAACAGACAATCTCAAACAAATACTGAAATAGAGAGAGTGGCTTGATGAACCCCCGTGTATCCACACCAAACCTTTGATGTGGACAATTAACTCAGCCAATCTCGTGTCATCTCTACTCCTGCCTACTCCCTGCTGCCATCCCACCCCTCAGATTATGTGGAAGCAAATCTCAGACAATCATCTATAAATATTGAAGTGCATATCTTTAAAAGATAAGAGCTCTCTCTTTTTTTTTAACATAACCACAAAGCTCCTATCTTAAAAAATTAAAAATAATTCCATAATATCATAAAATATCCAGTAAACAAAACCAGGATACTTTTGAGAGTTTAACAGGGAGTTAATGGGGATAGCAGGCATAAATTGGGACTGTCCCGGAAAACCAGGACGGAGCCAGGCACACTGGAACATTCGGTTTCCCTAAATAGAACACTTCCAATGCACATGTCTAAAAAGTCACTCTCCCGGGTGCTTGGGTGGCTCAGTCGTTAATTGTCTGCCTTCAGCTCAGGTCATGATCCCAGGGTCCTGGGATCGAGCCCCACATCGGGCTCCCTGCTCTGCGGGGGGCCTGCTTCTCCCTCTCCCACTCCCCCTACTTGTGCTCTCTCTCTTTCTCCCTATGTGTGTGTCAAATAAATAAATAAAATCTTAAAAAAAAAAAAATTTACTCTCTTATTCAAAAACCTCCAAAGGCTCCCCGGTGCTGAAGCACAAAGTCCAAGACCCCCGTGATACGGTCCCACGTGCTCTGCCTTATCCTCCCATAGCTTGTCTGCGGCGGCTGCCGAGGTTCTAGCTGCTGACCGAGCCTCCTGCGAAGGCCAAGCCCTGCTCCCCGCTGCCCAAAGGCCTTGCTGGCACACGGGACGGGGGGCTGTGCGTGCGGGGAGCCACCAGGACTGACTGGGGTGTGGTTTCTTTGCGCACTTAAGTTCTAGCTGTTCCTTCCAGGCATTTGAATTTGAATGTGGGCAGAAGTAGGACGTTTGATGTTTTCTGTAAAAAAGTGCTGGGCTAGAGGTGCCTGAATTGCTTTTTTTGGTCTCTTTTTTTCCTTTCTTTTTTAAAACATACATATCCAGGGGCTGCTTTGCTCTCGTGGGGCTAAAGGACTCCCTCCTGGATGCCAGGGCTCCTGTCTGTGCCCAGCCAGGCCCAGTGAAGGGGCCGTGGCCCTGCCAGGCGTGCAGAGAGAGCTGCTGAGACAGGTAGTGCCGTCCCCGCAATGCAGATGGACAGACAGACATGCGGAGTTCGCTTTGTTTGACCAGAGTCAGCCCTGCTGCTTTCTGGGAGGGGCTCCCAGTGACGGAGTCTTGTCCTCTCTGGCAGAATCTCTTTCCTCTCTGGCAAAGCGAGCTCCTGAGCCAGATTGGTGGAGTGTGACCCCATCTCCACGTGCCTCTACAAATCTCCTGAAGGTTGAGTTTGGGGGCTTCTGGCAGAATGCAACTCCGAAGAATGACAGCAAGCCTTACTGCTTGAGAGGAAATGAAAACATAACCAGAAAAGTCTTCCACATCCTTCAAGGACTTGATCCTCAGCTCTGGCTCACCCCACATGCCCAGGACAGGCTGGAGACCAGCCCTGTGGGTCCTGGCCACCCATCACCAAGATGCCTTCAAGATAGACCTGGCCCTGGTGCTTCCAGAATCCCGTTTCTTGGCTTCACCCCGACTAGAAAGTCTCTCTCTGTCTACCTCTCTGTCCCGATCCCCAGCCAGTGCCTGGCCCAGGCCTTGTGTTGACCCGTGGCCCAGGTCACGTTTGCCTTGTCCTCCTGGTGGGCGCCCTTCTGAGCCCTTGGAGTCCTTTCCTGCAAACACACCTTTGTTCATTTATTCCCTAAACAAAGATTTATTGAGGACCCACTCTGTGCCGGGCCCAGGAGCAGGTGCTAGGACATGGGTAAGCAATATAGACCAACCTCCCTGGCCCGTGGGCTCACATTCAGGAGAGCACTGCACCCAGGCCACCAAGACGAGTTTTCATACAGGTGTTGGGACTTCTTCTCTTCTCGGAAGCCCTGGGATTCTCATGAACACGATTCCCCTCTTCCCAAGGGACCAGGTTTACAGAACAAAGGGCTTGAAGACAGATGCCTGCCCTGGTCGGGCCACAATAGGTTGTGTTAACCCCTTACCCTGGGCAGAGGCTGTCTGCAGCCCCTATGATGACACAAGAGAGAGATCTGCCCCGTGGCTTTTGTCTGAGGAAAGGAGGCCCGTCCAAGGTGACTTGCTCTTTCTATTGGTGGGGACGGGAGTGCGTGTGCGTGCTTGTGTGTGTGCATGCGTGCGTGTGTGGCAGTGGGGATTTAGGCTTCCAGGAGCAGTCTGGTGAATTCTATGAGGATTTTATATGGCTTCTGAAAGGGTTCTATGAATCTTCTACATGGATTCCATTAGGATCTCCTAAGGGTTTTATGTTCATCCAGGAGAAGTCTATGTGGCTTCTATAAAGACTCTAAGAGATTTTAATGTGTCAAAGTGGTGACGCCTTGAAGGACGAGGTGGATGAGCAGGCCTTTGCTCTCAGCTGCCCCACTCGCCACCAATGGGCTTTCACCTCCCCTTCCCCTATAAACTGTAGCATTTTTCTTCTCGCTGGGTTCCCTCTTTTGCTCTTTACACAACCAATTTAACGAGATGAATTTAAAAACGAATAAAAGGAAAACCCCAGAGCAAACAGCACATGGGGAGCTCAGCCAAGGACATCCTCTGACATCAAAGGCTCTGAGACCATTGAAGATGTTTTGAAACAAGCACACAGTGCCCTCCCCCCAGGGGGGTCGGTCAGGGATGGGGGTCAGGGGGAGGTGAGGGGGTGGGGGACTGGTGGCCAGCGTCTTCTGGATGGCAGACAGAATCCAAGTGCCTGCAGCCCCCAGCCAGCTCCCGTCCCCAGCGTTAAGTTTGTGTCCCTCAAAGCTCTCTGGGATGAGGGCAGGCGGGGGTGCTCCTGCCGGCCCCACCCCAGCTGGGCCACAGTCACCAGCTGCCGCATGCTGACACGTCCCCACAAGCCCCATTCTCCGCCCCTGGGTGATGGGGACTGCTGCAGATGGGCCTAGGGCCAGGTCAGGCCTGGGGCTGGGGCTGGGGTGTGAGGGGCAGGAGGAGCAGGAGGGAGGACCTGGGCCTGGGGGTGGGCCCTGCTCTGGGTCGCTGGTCCTTCATGGCCTCCTCCAAGACCCACTCCTCCGCATGTGGCTCAATTCCAGCGGGTTTGAGGACTGCTTTTCATTTCATCTGACTTCTTTCCAGGGCCAGTGCTGGAGGAGAGTTTTCTGGGATGATGGAAATGTTCTGAGTCTGCACCACCCAGCACATAACCCCCGACCAAAGGTGGCCGTTGAGCGCTTGCAATGTGGCTTTTGTGCCTAAGGAATGGAATTTTATGTTTTGCTTGATTTTAATTAGTGTAAATACAAATTGTCAAGTGTGGCTAGTGGGCAACTGAATGGAGAGTGCAGTCCTCCCTCCCCTTTTTTTTAAAGATTTTATTTATTTATTCATTTTGACAGAGAGAGAGACACAGCGAGAGAGGGAACACAAGCAGGGGGAGTGGGAGAGGGAGAAGCAGGCTTCCCGCAGAGCAGGGAGCCCGATGCGGGGCTCGATCCCAGGACCCTGGGACCATGTCCTGAGCCGAAGGCAGACGCCTAATGACTGAGCCACCCAGGTGCCCCCCCCTTTTTAAAGATTTATTTATTTGGGAGAGAGCATGCGTGCATGCACCAGTGGGGGAAGGGGCAGACGGAGAGAGTCCTCAAGCTGACTCCCCGCCAATCACAGAGCCCAAAGTAGGGCTCCATCCCACGACCCATGAGATCATGACTTGAGCCAAAACCAAGAGTCCCACACCCAGTGGACTGAGCCACCCAGGCGCCCCCCACATGGACAGTGCAGCTGGTGGGCAGGGCCCTGTTGGGTCCATTGCCGTTCTCCTTCTCACAGTGTCTTCCACGGGCCTATGATAGCCCCTCAGCCAGGCCAAGGCTGACTCCCGTTCTGCCCTCCCGAGCCTCTCTGGGCTACTGTTGGGTCTGAGGACCAACTTCCCCATCTCTGATACCAGGAATAAAGTCACATTTCGGAGCATGTCCACACCAGGCTTTGGGGACATTTCCTACCCTCAGCAGAAGGCCAGCAGGTATCCAGCATCTCCACCCCACTGTGATGCCGCAGGGACCCCACAGAAGCCCTGCAAAACACCCTGTCAGAGACCTCTAATATTTCTGTAGGAACTCCGCAAGGGCCATACTTGGAATGGAGCATTTTCATGTATCCCTGGATACACCACCTGGAATGAGCTGACTTCTGTGCCTCTGTGTGTCTCAGCCCTTCTGGTGGTCATTCAAGGCCAAGTTCAGTGTCGCTTTCCCAAACAAATGTGAGGTTTTACTCTCTTGCTCTTTCCAACTTCACTTGCCTGCTGCATATCCCTTTCTTAAAACTTCTGTCGGTGTCCCCTGTGGGATGAAAGTTCTCCGCTCCTGCCACCCTAGGGGCACAAATGAGGTCTTCCACCACTCCACAGCATGGCAGGACTTCCGGGCAGCACAGAGCCTTCCTGCCCCCACTGGGTGATCCGTGCTCAGGAATAAGCGGCATCTGCTGGGCAGTGCTGTGTTCTCTCCCCGCAGGCCCAGGGGGCGTCTGTCCCGCCTGCTCGCACCTTTGTCACCTGCTCCTTCCACTTCTGCGGCCCATGCATCCCAAATTGGCAGAACCCTTGAAGCACCACCTCGGGGCTGGGCCACCCAGGCAGGTCCTCTCTCTTTCCAGTCTGCATCACGTTTTGTCACCTGGGCCTTAAGGTAGTTAGCTGCTGATGTCGGGCTGTCATTAAGTTCTTTATTTCAGAAAAATAAAATGAAACAAAACTCTTTTCAGTTTTTGTCTCTAATCCTTATGTCCACACAGCCTCAAAAACTAGCCCAGGGGACCAGATGAGGTCACATCCCCCCATGGCGCTGTGTTCTCCCCACCCCTTAGCCAAATACCTCTTGCCCCGGAGGCTTCCCTTCTTCGGCACCATCGCCTCCCCAAATAAATGAAAGGGGAAAAGAAAACCTTTGGGTAAACCTACTCACTGAAAAGGATACCCATAGGACTGCCAAAGAAACTGTCTCGTCCAGAGAGTCTGTTTAGGGGGCCCTTCCCATTCATCCTGCATATGTGGGGTCCCACTTCACTTCAACCCTAAGTACAGATCCCGGAACACGGCCAGAGTGGGACCTGTTGAAGGTCATGTGGTCAGTGCCAGGGGCAGTACCACAGTTTTCCATGTATCAAGCCTCTATGTCTTCTACTACTCACATGATTCTTGACGGCAAGGATGAGTGGGGGTTATTTATTACAATCCCCCAAAGGACTTTTCGACCCCCCCTACCCCTGCAGGAAGGATGTACACATTCCTCCTTCAGGCGTGATTGGCAGGAAAGGAGTTCCGGGACCCACCATACCACCCCTCGCTGTATCAAGGCCAAGAGGACCCTTGTTCAATGGTGTGGCTGCCCTGGGACCCTGGCCAGGCTGCTCCCAGGTATGAGGAGACTGGTGGCTGCTTTGAGGGGCTTCTGGGTTCTGGTTCTCTCCTTTCGGGCCCCCGGAGGCCATCTGCATGAGGAGCAGGAAGGGGATTCCTCCTCTTCCTCCACGGGACGTCCTGGTTGACACAGCACCATAGTGCACCCGCAGAGCCAACCCCAGAGCGAGGGTGACCACAAGCGAGGCCTTCCCTGGGCCCCCAGGGTGTGTCCCAGGCTGCAGGGCAGGTGCGGGGACAGGAATCTGCTCCTGGCTCTGGCTCTGTGCTGGAGGCATGTGGAGTTCAGAATCGATTAGCTTGATTTGGGGTCAGACTGTTCTGCACCCCAGAATTTACTGAGATATACTCAAGCTCAGAGATTCCTTTTTTTTTTTTTTTTAATGTTTTAAATTGAAGTACAGTTGATGCACGACATGCCATTAGTTTCAGGCGTACAACACAGTGATCTGACACCTCTGTGCGTGAAGCTGTGCTCACAATTAGTGTAGCCCGCATCCGTCACCATCCAGCGCTGCTGTAATACCATTGGCTACGTTCCCTGTGCTTACAGAGACTCCGGGCTGTGTCCAGTCTACCAAGAAGCCCATCAAAGGCATTCCTCATTTCTGTTTGTGGTTTTGATCTTCAGCATTTCTTTTGGTTCTTAGAATTCCCATATCTCTATACATTGCCCATCTGTTCTTGCATCGTGTCTACTTTATTTATTAGCGTCATTAGCATCTTAATTATAGTTGTTTTAAATTGCTGGTCTGCTAATTCCAACATTCTAGCCATGTCTGTTCTGATGCTTGCTTGTCTCTTCAAACTGTTTTGTTTTGTTTGCCTTTTAGTACGCCTTGTAACTTTTTCTTGCTGGCTGTACATGATGTATTGGATAAAAGCAATCGCTATAAGTAGGTCTCTAGTGATGTGGTTGTGAGGTATGGAGTGAAGGGAACGTTCTATGGTCCTGTGATTAAGTCTTGGTCTTTCAGTGAGCCTACGCCTCTGCGCTGTGAACTTCACAAGTGTTTCTCCATCTTTCCTCCCTGCTTAGGTGGGACAAGATGACTAAACTGGGTTGAGTTGGGTATTTCCCTTCCCCTAGGTCAGTAAGGCTCTGACAAAACCCCAGCAGGTTAGGCTCTGCTGAGCGAGTTTCCCACAGGGTAGGGCTTGTCAGGAAGAACTTTCCAAAATGGTTCCTTTCCCCTCTCCGTGCCGGAAGCAAGGGGATTTTTCTCTGCTTTTCACTGTGGTAACCTGGGAGCCCTTGGAGATAAAACTCACAAAAGTACCCCTCTCCCCAGGACTGGGTCCCCTGCAGTTCTTCTCTCTCAGCCTTGTCCTCACTGAGCCTCCAGCCATCTGTCCATCACCGTTCCGTTTCCCTGACCAGCAGGCTCCCATGGAAGTTTCTGTCCCTGCCACCTGCAGCGCATTGCCCCATCACTCTCCCGGTTCTGGGGGCAGTGGTTTGCTCGGTGGCCCACCTCTCTGAAGGATCTAAGAAGAGGTGTTGAGTTTTCAGTTTGTCCGGCTTTTTACTTGTTGTTAGGAGTAGCGACTTGTAGCTTTGTACATGCGGGAAAGAGGAAGTGCCCTCACAAGTTTATAGACACACATTTTTATATATGGACATTTTCCCCCTGAGAAAATTATCTATAGGTTTCATCAGATGCTCCAATAACTCTGAGTCCTTTGTCACTGAGCCAGGTGGTGGATAGAAGGAAGGTTTGCTTTGGGAGCCATGGCTTAGAGTTCTCACCTGATTCCGAATTACTGTGTGAACTGGACAAGCCACTTTATGCTAAGCTTCTCTCTAAAACAGGACAATAGCCCCTGTCTTGTGTGGTGAGTTAAAAACATGTTCACAGTCATGTCCACACATTTTTTGACATGCTTCCCATCCAAAGGCTGAATCTAATTGTCCTCCCTTCAATATCGGGCGGCTTTGATGACATGCTTCCAATGAAGAGAGGCAGAAATGATACTGTGTGGCCCCAGATTCTAAGTTAGAAAAGGGGATATGGTGTCTGCCCAGCTTTCTCTTGCCCAGGAGCCCCGAGTGCATGGAAAAAGCCTGGCTACCCAGCAGCTGCCACAGAGAGAGGTGGGTGTGAGGAGTCCCAGCTGTTCCTGCCCCCAGCTGTTGGCTCTTCCCAGGCCAGACCCAGCATGTGAGTGGCCTCAGATGATGAGTGCACGCAGCCTTCCAGCTGATGCCAAGTGGAGCACAGACAAGCTGGCCGCACTGAGCCCTATTCACAAGGAAGTCAATGTGTTTGGGTGGTTAGTTAGGCAGCATTAGATGATAACCCAACACCCTGCCTATCTTTGAGGGACGTTGTAAGCGCCACTTAGCACAATACCTTCCACATGGTAGGCACTCAATGAAGCTCAATACATGTGATCTGGAAACTGGGGTGGGTGTGAGCAATTGTTGGTCACGTGACAGGATAACCTGGTCACTCCTGCTGGGAGTTCTGTTTAGCTAAGTCACTCTGGGTTTTCCGGAGGTGCATAGTGTCCGTCACTCCAGTCCAGCCAATCAGCTGGTTCCTTGAAGGGGGGCATGTGTCCCCAGGCCAGAAATAGGCCCTGTGGGGTAAGTGTGGAGAGGGAGGGTGTTCTTTGTCCTGTTGGCATTACTCACAGCAGGCTTCCCAGGAAAGGATGGGGGAGAGTGAGGAGGGTCTGGGAGCGGTGGGCTGAGGCTGGGCTGGGGGGATGGTGGTCCCCGCAGGATCCACAGTCTGCCCTTCGGCCCTTTGGGGTCTATACCCTCACCCTGAGGCTGGGGCCTCCCCTCTGTGCCTCCTAGACCAGCTCTGCATTCCGTTACCCTTGCTCCCCTGCAGATCTATCTGCTGCTCCTAATCACCACAACCAGGAAGGCACTGTATTTTATTTATGTTATAACCCAAGAACTTAGTACACAAGCTGGCAAGAGTGTGGTGTCCACTAAATGTGTGTTGAAGGGCTCTGGGCATCTTACCACGTAGCCGGGGACCAAGGCACAGGCTGGCTATGAGATGAAATGGCTCCCCAAAGCTCACTGGGCTGGTGGCACAAGGACCAGAG
The DNA here is from genome assembly GCF_004348235.1 of Phoca vitulina. NCBI lineage: Eukaryota > Metazoa > Chordata > Mammalia > Carnivora > Phocidae > Phoca > Phoca vitulina. The sequence continues at coordinate 15,241,070 of NW_022589745.1, read as the reverse complement.
TGGGAGCCCTCTAGCCCCCCCACCTCCTGCCTTCCCAGTGGGGAGAGGAGACCCCAAAGGACAGCACTCTGACCTCAGGCCTAGTTTTGAGGTTCCTGCCTGCTCTGAGCTCTGCATTCCACGATCAGATCCCTTGGCAGTAACCTTCCCAGCACTGCCAGTCCTGTAGAATGGGGATCCCATGCCTGGGTTATAACATAAATAAATATATAAATTATAACATAATAAATAAAATACAGTGCCTTCCTGGTTGTGGTGATTAGGCTCCCCACCAGCTCCCCACTCACTGCTGGGACCTGTGTTGCCTGCTGGGCCGGTCTTCTGGATGCCCTGCTTGGTCACAGCTGTCTCCCTGCCTGTCTCATCCCACAAACCACAGTCTGATATCAGTTCTGACTGCTGTTTTCCCAGAAAGGGGTTTGCCCAGACCCTGAACTCAGAATCCACGTGAAGAGCTACCGCAGAACAGGTGGAATCGTCTGGGGCACTGAACCACTGAACTGGCTGCCCCCTCCCCTCTGCCAGCCTGCCCTTCCTAGTAGACCCAGAGCTTTACAGCAGGAAGGACTGTCCGCCAGGTTTCTGGACTCCCGGGCCCTGGCTGCTCTGTCTGCCTGCCTGCCCTGTGCCTGGATGTCTGCCCGAGCAGATGCGATTTAACTTGCTGCCAGAGAAATAGCTATAAACATTAACTATCAACATAAAAGCAGCCCGTCCGACCCAGGACCGGGCTGTTGGAGGAGCACCGAGCAGCTGGGTCGGTCTCCATGCGGAGGCTGTGACTCTCCCGCGTGCACATCTCTCTCCATCCCCCCCACCCCTACCTCAAGATGTCTTGGCCTGAGATCGTGGAGCTACCCTGATGGAAGAGCAGGCCAGCCTTGTGCTGTGTGACACGGCCGTGTCTCAACGATTGCTCTCAGGCCAGAAGTGCTCCCGAGGCAGGGGTGGCATCTTTGTGGGAGTGGAGTGTGGGCCGAGGCTGGAGCAGCAGGAGTGCAAGCTGATTGTCTGAAATCAGCAGGAAGCAAGGGGCAAGGAGGATGACATTCCCCTGGCCGCGGGCCGACCTTGGTGTGCCCAGAGATTGTGAGGACCAGGGCCCTGGCTCTCTCTGGAGCACAGACTTGACAGTGCGGTGGGGGGGCCTCACCTCAGGAGAACAGCTGCTGGGGGGCTCTCCTGGGTCCTCTGGGTCTTCCACTCCTGGCTCACCTCCTACCTGGAACTACCACACAGCTTTCAGGAAGGGGGAGGGGCAGAGTTGGGGGGGACCTTATAAGCTGGGGAGGTTTTGCAGGTCACAAGTCCCAGGGTTCCTGCCTGCCCACTTGCTCTGCAGTGCTGGGGACAGATGCTCCCAGAGCCTACTGCCCTCAGTTGGAAAGGTAACTCTCGCTCAGACGCAGGAGGCCAGGCAACATGAGCTGGGCAGGCCAGTGGGGCCCACTATACTCCCGTGTCCCCAAGTTGTGGGCTGGGTTTTCTCTTTCTTCCCACGCTGCCCACATCCTCCTTGCTGGGACTCAGCAAACACCTTATCCCTGGTGCACACCAAGGCTGGGGTAGTAAATGGGCCATTGGACTCACGGTGAAGACAGATGGAGGCCCTGAGTGTAATTTCACACCAGCTATGTGACAGTAGGTGGCCTGGCGTGGCAATGAGCGTGGCCTGTTGATCCGGGAGAACTGTAGTGGTGGGATCTGAGGCCAGACTCCCGCCCTTGGAGCATCTTTTGAGCGAGAGCAGATGGAGTGCAAGAGCTGACCACACAAGCCAGTGGTCGGGGACAAGGGGTCAGGGTCCTCCCAGAAGGGAGAGGAGCAAAGAGCCTGAGTGGCCACGCCAGGGGACAGAAGAGAGAAGCCCGAGCAGGTGGGGGCTTGCTCCCCTGCGATCTGCAAGAGGAGGGTGCTGTGAGAAGGAAGGGGTGAGTGGAATGGAGCAGAGGGCTACAGCAGACTCCCTTTCCAGCCAGGCCTCGTCCGGGGCTGGTAGACATCATCCAGACATGAGTGCCTGTGTTTGCTTCAGGGCTCTCTGGATGCGCCCGATGGACACGATAATAAGACTGTTAACAGCTGATGGCGGGGCTAGACCTGGGGGCTTGGCATCCACGTCTGTGTGCGCGCGTGCGTCTACACACACACACACACACACACACACACACGCCCTGTTGGGATGAGGCGTGCTGCAGACAGAAGCCCTGAGCAGGGCCGGCAGTCATCACTGTGTACTTACTATACCCCCACGGAGCCACCAAGGAAGAAGAAGATCTCTCTGCCCTGGGGGGCTTCAATCTGTCTGGGAAGGACACGCCCCCACGCCCCCACCCCCCCATGCCCACGCCCACGCCAGACACCCAGGGGATAAGCAGTGCATGAGTAAGCCCGAGGCGGTAGCTGTGTCACCCTGGTCTGTGGTGTGAGTAATGGGGCTAAGCAATTCCATGGGACAAACAGAAGGCGCTCCGGGCTCAGGAATCTCTTTCTTCTTGGCCTGGTGTGAATCACAGCCACCATTTTCCAGACATGAGGATCCATAGAATTTTGAGGTCTTTCTCCCTAGAGATTGTGAGATTCTCCTGCTGTCTGGGGTGAATCGAGTTGAAATCCATCTTTCCTACAGTATAAGTGGCAGGCAGCATCAGTCCCCGGGAGACCGGCAGAGTTGAAGTGGGGTCTGCGGTAGAGTACCGAAGCGCGGCGGGAGAGGGGGGACCGTAGTTACCACACCGTCCTCCCGCCCGGCTGCTGGGTTTAGCTGTGGGAATGACCAATGAGCTGGCCTGTCGTCCCGCAGACTGATGGCCTGGAACTCTTGGTTTAAAGTGTCCCCCACACCCTCAAAGAGCTGAGGCAGCAAATGGAAGTGATGAGGCATGTTTCGCTGTAGTTGGTGCTCCGTGTGTGTGTGTGTGTGTGTGTGTGTGTGTGTCGTGGGAGGAATCGGATCTTGCTCAGCATGGCCAGGGAGGGTGGTGAAAGGACAAGTGACACATCCGGAGTTCCCTGTGCTTTGGGAGCACGTGGGCCCAGCCCATGCCCTTCTATGGACGGAAGAGTTTCCCTGGCTTGGCTCAGTGCAGACAGGGAGGGGGAGGAGGTGAGGGGAGGATGGGTCCAGCCCAACACTCATAAAACCTCTTTGTCTGAGTGTTTATGGGCCCAGGTCCCTGCGGTAAGCCTTTAAAGTCGTATAGGGAGACTCCTGTGTGTTCATCAGATCCTGGCTGTCTATAACATGCTGCCCCAGCAACACCTCCCTCCCAGGCCACCTGGTCCCCTCCCTTGTCACAGCCACTGGGAGGTGGGGACGCAGGGGGCTGGAGAGTCCGTCCCAGGGTTGGGAGGACATGGGGGCCAGGGCTGCAGTGCTCAGGCTAAAGGCTGCTCCTGGGCATAGGTTCTCCAGCCTCGCAAGGAGCCTCCCCATTCCCTCATCTTCTGCCCAACTACCCGGTGGAGGGAGCCTGGTGACATCCAGCTCTTCCTCATTCCAGGGAAAATGGATGAAATGGGGTTGCCAGACAAAGCAAAGTTTGCTCAGTTAAATCTGAATTTCAGTTAAACAATGAGTAACTGTTTTTTTAGTACAAGTATGTCCCAAACACTGCGTGTGATATACTTAAAAAAGTTATTCGTTGTTTATCTGGAATTCAAATTTAACTCCTTGTCCTCTGATTTTATTTGTAGAATCTAGGGGCAATTTGAACTTGAAGGGAACCATGGTTTTTGTCACAAGTTGTTGAGAGCGCTCCTTCTGTGTTCCAGGCAACGGGCTGAGACTTTGCATACATTATTTCATTTAAACCTCACCATTTCCCTGCAACCCAAATTTGAATGATTTACTTCCCACCTTTAAGATGTTTGCCATATCTTTTGCATACCACTTGTATTATTCTTTTATTTTATTTTATTTTGTTTTATTATGTTCAGTTAACCAGCATATAGTCCTTGTATTATTCTTTACTTAGTTCTTCTCTTTAGAGCAGTTTCCTTTTTAAATTTTTATTTATTCATTTGTTTATTTGTTTATTTATTTATTTTTAAAGATTTTACTTATTTATTTGACACACACATAGGGAGAAAGAGAGAGAGCACAAACAGGGGGAGTGGGAGAGGGAGAGGCAGGCTCCCCACTGAGCAGGGAGCCCGATGTGGGACTCGATCCCAGGACCCTAGGATCATGACCTGAGCTGAAGGCAGATACTTAACTGACTGAGCCACCCAGGTGCCCTCAATTTCCTTTAAAAAAAAAATTTAAGTCCACTTATTTTTAAAGCAAATTATATCCAGTAGCACTTGTTATAAATAGCTGCACAAGTAAATGCAATGTTATCATTATATTTTCTGCTGGATACTATTGCCTATGGAGAGATTGGAGGCAGAGGTATTCCAACGTATTTTCACTACTGTTTGAGAGGTTCCAGGCTCACTGTGACCGAAACTGGTGATCTACACCCTTCTCACACCGTCTTTCTCGCTGGAAGAGCCCTCCTCCTCCGAGGGGGGTTAGACATGCTATACTTTTCCCAGCCTCCCTTCAGTCAGCATGGGATTATGGCCCAGCTCTGGCCCCTGAAAGCTGAGTGAAATCTACTGGGAGCTTCTGGGAGGGATTTACTTCTCTGTTTAAAAAATAAACAGGGCGCCTGGGTGGCTCAGTCAGTTAAGCGTCTGCCTTCGGCTCAGGTCATGATCCCAGAGTCCTGGGATTGAGTCTCAAATTGGGCTCCCTACTCAGCGGGGAGTCTGCTTCTCTCTCTGCCCCTCCCTGGTTCCTGCTTGTGCGCTCGCTCTCTCTCTTAAAAATAAATAAATACAATCTTTAAAAAAAATTAAAAAAAAAAAAACACCCCAGAAACAACTTTAATGCCCATGAAAGAATGAATGGATAAAGAAATGTGGTCTATGCATACAATGGAATATTACGCAGCCTTAAAAAAGGAAGGGAATCCCGTCATTGGCTACAACATGGGTGAATCTTAAAGGCATTATGCTAAGTGAGATAAGCTAGGTACAAAAAGACAAATACTGTGCGATTCCAGTTATATTTTTATGAAATATCTCAAGTAGTCAAATTCTTAGAAACAGAAAGTAGAACAGCGGCTGGGAGTCGTTAATTCGGTATTGTGTTTCAGTTCTGCAAGATAAGAAAGCTCTAGAAAGTTGTTGTACAACAGTGTGCATTCACTATTGTACTATACACCTAAGAATGGTTAAGATGATAAATTTTGTTATAGATCTTTTTACCACGATAAAAAAAAAATTGGAATTAGATGGTGGTGGTGGTTGAACAATCTTGTGGCCCACTGAATAGTTTGTTTTGAAATGGTTATTTTACGTGAATTTCACTTCAATAAAACATTGTGTGTGTGTGTGCCTTAAAATAAACAAACAAAGGGCGCCTGGGTGGTGCAGTTGGTTTAGCGTCTGACTCTTGGTTTCGTCTCAGGTCATGATCTCAGAGTCGTGGGACAGAGCTCTGCATCAGGCTCCATGATCAGCACGGAGTCTGCTTGAGATTCTCTCTCTTCCTCTCCTCTGCCCCTCCCCCTGCTCGTGCTCTCTTTCTCTCTCTCAAATAAATAAATCTTTAAAAACAAACAAATCACAACTTGAGCTACTCTTAATGTCTTTAAATAACATTGAAGTGTATGTCTTAAAGTATAAGGACATAAAGTACATGTCTCTACAGATATATACTAATCCCGGTGCAGGGGCAGCCATTTTTAGCTGCAAAGGAACGTGCCCAAGGACCAAGCCAATGAGGAGATGAGGAAATATGAGGAGAACATGGGCCTTTGATGACTTCATTGGGCTGTTGAACTTCTCTGGAATTGCCTTCCCCTGTAAGGTTACATGAGGTCATGCATTTTCCTCATTGTTTTATTTACTTTTAATTTGAGTGTTTGATTATTGCAGCAAAAGCATCCCAAGTTAAACAAGTACCAGGGACTTTCTCTTTACGTAATCTGAAGAACTGGAGGAAAAAAAAAAATGAAAAATGAAAAAATGAAAAATGAAAATATCCACTGTAGAAATTATCTATAAATTCAGTCAATCCCAATAGCCATCTCCCTAGGATTTCTAGTTAAAACGGACAGTTTTATTATTATTCACATGGAAGAAAAGATGCAGAAAAGACTATTTTGAAAAAGAAGAACAGGGAAGGGGATATCCTGCCAGATATCAAAACATATTGTGAAGTTATAGAATTAAAAACAACATAACAATAAATAGACAAGTAGACTGATGGAATAGAACAGTGAGCACAGAAACAGACCCATGAACATATAGGAACTTAGTATATGATAAAGTTGGTATAGCAAATGAGTGAAAAAATATTCAATTAAAAATGTTGAGAGAAATGAGTACAAAAAAATGAAAATCAAGTTTGCACCCTACTCCACGCCATTCATCATAAAAAACTCTAGGGTACTTAAGAACAAAACATTTTTTAAAAATTACAAAAGAACAGAAAAAGTATAAGAGATTATTTTTATGGTTCTATGATTAGGAAAGCTTGTGAAATGACTACGATTTTTTTTGTAGATAGAGACAAATTATTCTAAAATTTATATGGAAATGTAAAGGAACTAGAACAGCTAAAACAATTTTACAAAAGAAAAATGAATTGAGTATTAGTCTACCCAATTTCCCAGGTGTTATAATGACAGCTGTGTGTTGTTGGTGTGAAGGACACAGATGGTGGGACAGAGCAGAGAACCTGGAAAAAGGACCACACAAATATGCCCAACTCAGTTTTGATAAAGGAGCAAAAAGCAACACAATAGAGGAAGGGCAACCTTTGAAACAAAGGGTGCGGAACAATCGGACAATCCAAACGCAAAAAAAGTGAACCTCGATCTAGACCCCATAGCCTGTGTAAAAATTAACTCAGAATGGATCATAAACTTAAATGTGAAACATAAAACTATAAAACTTTTAGAAAAACAAACGAACATAGGAGAAGAATCTTTGGAATTTGGGGCTAAGTAGAGTTCTTAGCCTTGACACCAAAAGCACTCTCCATAAAAGGAAATATTGATAAATTGAGCTTAATCAAAATTTAAAACTTTTGCTTTGTGAAAGGCCCAGGAAAGAGGATAAAAAGATAAGCTGCAGGAGCCCCCCCGGGGGGGGGGGCTCAGTTGGTTAAGCGGCTGCCTTCAGCTCAGGTCACGATCTCAAGGTCCTGGAATTGAGCCCCGGGTCTAGCTCCCTGTTCAGCAGGGAGTCTACATCTCCTTCTCCCTCTGCCCCTCCCCCCCCCATGCTCTCTCACTGCCTCTCTCAAATAAATAAAATCTTTAAAAAAAAAGATAAGCTGCAGACTGAGCGGAAAATATTTGCAAAACACGTATCTCACAAAGGACTATCATCTAGAATACATAAAGACCTTTCAAAACTGAACACTAAAAAAACCAACCCATTAAATTAGAAAATGGGCAAAAGACATGAACTGGTATTTTACTGAAGAGAATATTCTTATGGTAAATGAACATATGAAAAACTCTTCACCATTCTGAGCCATAGGGAAATGCTAATTAAAAACCACAGGAAATAGCATCACACACCTATCAAAATAGCTAAAGGAAATATAGTGACAACCTCAACTTCTGCCTGGGATGAGAAGAACTTGGATCACCTGTACTTTGCAGGTGGGGATGTAACATGGTCTAGCCACTGGGAAACAGTTTGGTAGTTTCTTAAAAAACTAAACATGTAACTTTGATTCGACCCAACAGTTGTATTTTTGAACAATCTGTACACAAATGTTCCTGACAACTCTATATGGAATAGCCCCAAACTGGAAATGACCTGCCCAGATGTTCTTCAACAGATGAAGGGTAAGCAAAGTGGGTGCATCCACACCAAGGAGTAAATATGTCTCAGCAATAAGAAGGAGCAAACTATTGACACCCAAAACAACTCGAATGATTCTCTGGGGAATTATGCTAAGTGAAGAAAGCCAATTCCCAAAGGGGAATTGGAATACTGTGTGATTCTGTTCATAGAACATTCTTCAAATGACAAGACTGTAGAAATGGAGAACAGATTAGTGGTTGCCAGAGTTAAGGATAGGGCGGCAGTGGGGTGGGGTGTAGGAGAGCGAGAAGTCCATGTGGCTCTAAAGGGGGAACATGGGGGCTCTTTGTGTGGAAGGACTTGTTCTGTATCTGCCCCAGTGTCAATGTCTAGGTTTTGCAAGCTGTTACCACTGGGGGAGAGCGGGTAAGGGAGGCTCGAGATCCTCTGTATTATTTCTTTCAACCACATGTGAATCTACAATTATCTCAGGATAAAAAGGTGAATTAAAACAAATACAAAAGAGGGGCACCTGGCTGGCTCAGTTGGTGGAGGGTGCGATTCTTGATCTCGGGGTTGTGGGTTCGAGCCCCGCGTTGGGTGTAGAGATTACTTAAGAAAAAAATAAAAATCTTTAAAAAACAACAATGGCTACAAAAGAATTAGAGAAAAACATAAGATATTATTTTTATGGATTTGTGACAGGGAAAGCTTGTGAGACAAGATACTCCACACAGAAGCCATTGAGGAACGGATATCAGTAAATTCAACCGCATCAAAACACACCATCACGGAAACTGAAAACCAGCAACCAACTGAGGGAAATACTTGCAACAGTTATAATATGCACACAGTTGATATACAAAAATGTAAGTATATTATAAATCAATATGAAAAAGTAAACAATACACAAGGAAACAGTGTAAAGGATATGAAAGGACAATTCAGAGAAGGAGAAATCCAAATGGTCAAGAAACACAGGAAAGGGTGTAATATCTCAATAATAAAGGAAACGTAAATGAAAAGAATGAGAAGCCACTTTTTATTCTAACAGGCAAGGAAACTAGAAAGTTTGATTGATGTAGGGCTGATAAAGATGTGGACTAGTCTCATATTTTGTTGGTGGGAATATAAATTAGTAGAATCACTTCGGAGGGCAATTGAAAGAATCTATTAAACTTTAAAATGCACTTACCTTATGATCCAGTAAATCTGTTTCCTGGTACATTCTTAGGGCAATTGTCCTGTGTACCCAAGGCAGCAGGTAAAGGGCTCTCTTGTAGCTTCCCTTCTCATAGTGAAAACTGGAAATGGCCTCAGGGTCCATCACTGGGGGGATGGTGACACAAGTCACTATGGACTAGTGTGTGTATAGTCATTGAAAGTAGTAAAAGCAAGTTGCTGAATAATACGTAGAGAATGGGAGATACCATTCATGTAAACACACACACAGTTCCTGGAGGTAATTTTCATTTTAAGTGGATGACCACAAACCTCAAATGATCATTCCACATAGCCTGGTAATCCTAAAATGTTTCCCTAGTAAGTTTATTTTCTCTTTCTAAAATTATTATTTTGTATCTTCTCCCTCTTCACCTCTCCCACATCCCCTACCCACTTTACATCCAGCTGGTGACCTTGCTTAACACTTCCACCAAAAAAAATAAAAATAAAAAATAGAATTACCATATGATTCAGAAATCCCACTTCTTGGTAGATGTCCAAAAGAACTGACGGTAGGATCTTGAAGGGTTATTTGCCTGCCCATGTTCATAACAGCATTATTCACAGCAGCCAGAAGGTGGAAACAACCTAAATATCAACAGATGAATGTTTAAACGAAAGGTGGTATATACATCTCATGAAATATTATTCGGCCTTAAAAAGGAAGGAAATTCTGACACATGCTACAATGTGGATGAATGAACTTTGAAAACATTCTGCCAAGTGTAATAAGCCGGACACAAAAGGACAAAGAGTGTATGATTTCACTTACATGAGGTACTTAGAATAAGCAAATTCATAGAAAGTAGAACAGAGCTTACCGGGGGCTGGAGAGAGGGAAGAATGGGAAGTTCCTGTTTAATGGGGACCGAGTTTCTGTTTGGAATGATTAAAAAGTGCTGGAAATGGATGATGGTGATGGATGCACAACGTCATACATGTACTTAATCCCACTGAACTGTAAAACTAAAAACGGTTAAAACGGTAAATGCTACATTTTGTATATATTTTATCCCCTCATACCTACAAAAAGAGTGAGGGGATTTATTATTCATCTTTCTTCCTGGCAGCAGGACCCACCAGACTACTAGGGCAGGTTAAAAAAAGTCTATCTTGTTTCCAGAGATACCCCCTCCTGCTGTCAGCACTAGCACAGAGGTGACAATTGGTAGCTGTGTTGGATGACGGGCGTCTGCGTGCTCCGTGAGCACCAGCAGCTAGAACCTGCACGCTGATCCTGCACGCTCGGTGCTCTAACGAGTCCTGCCCATTTCCAGGAGGTCTGCAAGGTTTTGGAGCCACAGACGACCCAGCCTCCCGTGCCTGTCGGCACACCCCCATCCAAAATAGTCCCTGTGTGGGTACCACTGACAGAACTTCTGCCAGCAAATAGGAAGTGGCGAATAAAAAAAAAAAAAATAGGAGGATCTGAGGGGAACTTGTTTGTAAATTGATGGCTTATTCCAGCCCAGTCTCTGGCCTCCACATGTCCAGGTTTTAAGCCTGCTCCGTGCAGCTGAGGTTTGCATCAGGATCTGCCAAGCAGACCCTGCAAACGAAACCATGCAAACGAAATGGCCTTTGGCTCCTCAGATTTTATACATCCTTCCAGACTCCCACAGCCCACATCTTCTGCCCGCCACCATGTGCTTTAGGAAATGCATGAGCCATAAATCAGATTAATCTCAGGAAGGTCCCCTCGCTTAATGGAACATATGTACTCCATCAAAGTGGCTACAAGGCGATGGGCTTTTAAGTGAACCTCATTTTCCCACTGATTGTCATTCTGAAATCAGGAATATGCTCTTCTGGAGAAAAATGATTGGTCGTTTAGGCATGATTTTTCTCAGCTTTATTGAGGTATAATTAACACATAAAGTTGTATATATTTAAAGTGTACGAGGTGATGATTTGATATAAATATACATTGTGAAATGATTTCCACAATCAAGTTAATTAACACATTCATCATCTCATGGTTACTTGTGTGTGTGTGTTTGTGTGTTAAGATCTATTCTTAACAAATTTTAAGTATATACCACAGTATTATCATCTATAGTCCCCAAGCTGTACATTAGGTCCCCAGAGCTTATTCATCTTACAACTGAAAGTTTGTAGCTTTTGACCGAAATGTCGCCATTTCCCTCCACAGCCCCAGCCCTGACCACCACTACGCTACTTTCTGAGTCTGTGAGTTCTATGGTTTTTTTGTTTTTTCTTTAGAGTCCCCATATAAAGGGGACAGTATTTGTCTTTCTGTGTCTGACTTATTTCACTTAGCAAAATGTACTCCGCGTTTATCCATGTTGTTGCAAATGACAGGGTTTCCTATTTTTAATGGTTACATGATATTTCATGATATACAATCACAGTTTCTTTATCTACACCTCTGTCAACAGGCGCTGAGGTTGTTTCCATAGCTTCGCTCTTGTGAATATTGCTTCAATGAACAGTTCCTCTTTTTAGTAGCTGAATAATATTCCATTATGCATATAATAAAAATAAAAATATATTTGTTGCAATGCACATATAATGCTGGGAGCACAGATATCTCTTTGAGACAGTGATTTCATTTCCTTTGGATATAGACCATAAGTGGAATTGCTGGATCATATGGTAGTTCTATTTTTAATTTTTTGAGGAACTTTCATACCGTTTTCCGTAATAGCTATACCAATTTACATTCCCAAGGTTCCTTTTTCCCACATCCTTGCCAACATTCTTTTTTTTTTTTAACAATAGCCATCCTAACTGGTGTGAAATGAATTCTCCTTGTTGTTTTGGTTTGCATTTCCCTGATGATTAGTGATGTTGAGCACCTTTTCAAATACCTGTTGGCCATTTGTATGTCTTCTTTGGAACAATATTTATTCGGGTCCTTTGCCCACTTTTAAATCAGATTATTGCCTTTTTAACCTGTTGATTTCTGATGCATTTTCTGTCAGTTCCTCTGAGAACTTTATTATGAAAATAGCAGCTCAGAAAGACTTGACCTCTCTAAGAATTGCTTGGCTATTTACACATCCATCACAGATTTATTAAATACCTACCACACAAATGTCACTAAGAATATCATGGTATCCTTGCCCTTATGGAGCTTATAGTCTTGTGGGAGAGTCAGACATTAGACAAAGAATTATATATATATACACAGACATAAATACACATATAATGAAGAAAAAGGTCAGGAACCAGAGCACTTAATAAGAGGGTTATAACCCAGAGAAAACTGAACTGAGGAAGTAAGGTGTGAACTGAGGTCTGATAGATAATTAATTAATTTTCTTTACAGATATTTATTGAATGTTGACTGTGTTCCAGGCACCATTCTAGGCTATGCGGATGCAGTGATGAGCCAGCCAGCCAAAGTCCCTGTCCTCATGGAGCTTCCCTCTAGTCACAGTTCATGAATGACGTTGGGGTCATGAGAAGGGCAGTCAGAGGGAGAGCAGGAACCAAGGGCCTGGGGCAGAAAGGAACACGGCACTCTCAAGGGACAGCTGTGTGCTGTTTGGCTGGGGCCCAGAAAGGGAGAGACAGCCACAAAAGAAGCTGGACTGGTAGACAGGGGCCCAGACCAGAGCCTTGGGACTTCGGATGCCGGTAATGCAACCTTCAGAACACATCGGCCTTAATGGTCCCATTCCCAAGTGCCACCCACCGGCTTTATACCCATTGATGATGGTGGCTTGCTGGACTTGGCAATGGGCTGATTGCTTCAGACGTCATCCGACCAGCTGGGTTTTGCTTTCCCACGTGCGTGTGAGGCAGATGGCAGCAGCCTCAGCACCTGGCCACCGCAAGATGGACTCGCGGGACACCTGCACTCCCTAGAGTGTGTGTGTGTGTGTGTGTGTGTGTGGTTCCTTTGAGGACATCTTTTACTTGCTTTTACAATGCTGCTTACCAACCTGCGACCATGAGAGAGTTACACAACCCCCCGGGCCTCAGATTCTCTGCTGTCCTATGGAAGATAGTAATACCTCCACTGTGGTGTCGGATGACACGTGGGAAAGCGGACATGCGTGTGGAACCGCCCGGCACAGTACCTGGGACTCAGGTCTCGGGAGACGGGCATCCCTAAAGCTATCGCCTCTCATTTACCCCTATGCAGTTTGGAGTTTTGTTAAGTGAATTTCTGTGAAGCAAGTGCTGTGTGTTCTCAAATTACAGTTAACTGCTATTTTCCGGGGCAAGAGGTTATTAGCAAGGCTTCCTCTTGCAGTGGTGCAGGACCGGCCGGCGGAGATGGTGGAGGGGGGACCTTCGAGCTCTAAGGGTGAGACTTCATCCCGTAACAAAGAAGCAGCGAGGATCAAACCCAGGCCTTTGTCTTCCCCCTTTCGCGGGGACCAAAGTCATGTGCGGGCATGTATGTGAGAGCGAGCCATGTGACCACGTCAGGGCTCTAAAGCTGGTGCCTCTGAACGCTGGTCTCAAAACAAAATAATTGCATACAGACATTCCTTTTGATCACATTCTAATATCGATTTACAACTCTGCTTCCTTGTAACCCCAAAGAAAGCCCTAATCATGGGGCGCATACCAAAAATGGGACTTTTGGCGGTGTAGGAGTGGGTGTCTGTAAGGATGTATTTGTGTAGGGGCAGTGAGTGGAGATTTACTAATGTTTAGTTCTCCTTCCCCAAATTAAGCTCTCCATGTGGCTAGTGGGATATTTTCATCTGAATGGCTCAGTTGAGCACTGGAGGCAGAAGACAATTTTTTTGTGGTTTGCTGGAGGCCAGGCAGTTTTTCCATTCTGTTCTTTTATTATGATCATGATTACTTCATTACCTACCCCCGATGGGGTTTCTTTGGGTCCCAGTCTGTTTTTAATAAGAAGCAGACTAAAAACAAAGTTTTGGTTGTGTTTGAAATCTTCAGCTCTTTTTCTGAAATAATAGGTTAAAGAATTCTATTTGTCTTCTGAGGTTCTGAGCTTGGCTCAGAAATGCTCTGACCCAAGTCCTTTGGGAACAGGGTGATGGCACTTAGAATACCACCGTCAAATGCAGATTCTTGGGCTCTGTGTCCATCCACTGAAGCCGAAGCTCCAAGGGGAGGCCCAGGAAACCACACTTTTACAAACATTGCAGGTGATTCTTGTACACATTAATGTTTGAGAACCGAGTAAAGGAAGAAAAACCCATCAGCAGTATTTCTTTCTTTTTTTTTTAGCAATATTTCTAATTGTGATATAATCCAAATGCCATAAAATTCACCAATTTAAAGTGTACAATTCAGCGGTTTTTAGTGTATTCACAAGGTTGTGCAACCATCACTCTCCGATTTCAGAGCATTTCTAACGGTCCCCCTCCCCTGAAGAAACCTTGTACGTATTAGCAGCTAGTCCCAATTTCCCCCTCCCCCCAGCCCCGGCAACCACTAATCTCTTTTCTGTTTCTATGGATTTGCCTATCCTGGGTATTTCTTTTCTTTTCTTTTTTTTAAATCCTGGATATTTCATATAAACGATATAACTTATGGCTTTTGGGTTTGGCTTCTTTCACTGAGCATAGTGTTTTCAAGGTTTATCTATATTGTAGCATGTTAGAATTCATTCCTTTCTGTTGCTGAGTAATATTCCCTTACGTGGATGCATCACATTTTCTTTATCCATTCATCAATTGATTATTAATCAATATTTGCCAAGTACCATTTATGTGCAAGATGGTCTGTTGGGCTGCCCAGAGGATGGAAATGGGTTCTCTCCAATACGGCAGGGAATCAAGAATGAATGAATGAATGAATGAATGAACGATGAGCCAGAGGCCACACACACCAGAAAAGAAAGTTACTTGGAGAGGCAGCATGGTGCGCAGCCAGGTGGTGGGTGATGCTGCCCACGTTCAGGGCCCACAATGACGGATCACTCAGCCTTTACTGGTGGTTGGGTCTAGGCCCCGAAGTCCCAGAGATGAATCAGATGTGATCCACCCCACAGAGCTCACAGACTATGAAGGAAGCAAAACATGGACCCAAATTAGTATAATTTGGTATCCATGGAGGGTGGGGCAGAGGGGGTGAGGGGGGAGGCCCCTTTCAGCTCAGGGACTGGAAAAAATGAAGGGAGAGGTAGCCTTAGAAGTGAGCTTGGCAGCTTGGGTAGGACTTAAATGGGTGATTGACAGTGAGAGCAAGTTACCGAAAGGTCATAGAAATGTCTGACAGGAGCTCAGGGACAGAGTTCCAGGACACCTGTCTTACTTAGGTCTGTTGTCGTGAACCCTGGCTGCACATCAGAGTTGCCTGGGGGCTTAAAAAAAACTCCCAAGAGCCCTGCCCCTCAAGATTCTGTTTTAATGAAATTGCTTGAGGGTGACCCCAGGCAGTCATCTTTATTAAAACCTCCCCAAGTGATTCTAATGAGCAGCTAGAGTCGGGAACCACTGACTTGGATCCGAGGAGAGACTGTTGGACATTAGCCTGGAGCATTAGGTTGAATGGACTGGAGACAGGTTGGTCACATCACCTATTGTCCAAACTGGGACACTTCTTTTGCATGAGAGGAGGTGTTGTTAATTATCATGCCAGGGCAGGGGCGCCTGGGTGGCTCAGTCGGTTAAGTGTCTGCCTTTGGCTCAGGTCATGAGCACAGGGTCCTGGGATCGAGCCCCATGTCAGGCTCCCTGCTCAGCTGGGAGCCTGCTTCTCCCTCTCCCTGGGCCTGCCGCTGCCCCTGCTTGCGCTCTCTCTATCAAATAAATAAATAAAATCTTAAAAAAAAATCATGCCAGGGCAGCAGGCATAAACCAGACCACCCCAGACAAACTGGACTGCATGGTCACCTTAACCGCAGAAGACCCTGAACGTGGGCTGTGGGATTTGTGCTTCACCTCATCACAAGTGGGAGCCGTTGGAGGTTCTGGAGCAGAATACTGACACCTAATAAAACTGGTGCTTTAAGAAGATGAAGGAAACAGCAGGCTTAGGCAGATTGGAGGAGAGAGGCTAGAGGCAGGAAGGCAGAGGCATCTGGGCAGGATTGTCTCTCTGGACAGCGAGAAGGCAGATGGAGTGCTGGAATGAGAGGTGCACCCCCAAGACCACTCCAAGTACACCTGCCGTTTAAATAAAAGGTGCACTTGCTGGGCAGTCTTTGCTTCAAGACAAGTCCATTCGCTGAGTCATTGTCTCTTTCTTCTACACGAAGGTAAGAAATGGGGGGTGGGCAGTCAGACTCCCCCAGCGCCTGAGGCAGCCTCTCGTAGGGAGGTCCTCTGAGGACTCTGCACAGTTGCCTCTGCTCATTTGTGAACTGTGAGAACTCCAGGAAGTCGGCCTTGGCGCCCTGCCCCAGCCCTGCTATGTCCAGGCCACTCCCTTGAGAGTTTCTGCCCCTTAGGAAGACCCCAGTCCTTCTTTTCTCCAGCTTCCGGATCAATCCTTCTCTCTCCCTTTGTCTCCTGCCTCATCGTAGAGCTTTAGGTGAGATATACCTCTGTCCCACACAGCCCGACGCCCCAGAACTGGGTGTGTTTGGCTGTGAACATGAGAGTTCACAGCCTCCCCTTCTCAGAGGCTGGCACCCCAGCAGGTGGCACTGAGTCAGGCCTTTGCCCTCCATGTCCCCTGATCCCCAAAGCAGAAAGTGGTGGCCCAGGAGCTGGAGTGGGAGAAGGAAGACGCAGACCCCCCTACCTCCCCACCACCAGGCTGTGCTCCCTAGCGGAATCCAGTGGGGCACACAGGGGTGGTCCACACCCCTCTGCGTGGTCGCACAGTGCGGGGTGGGAGGTTGGGAAGGGGAGAGGAAGTGGAGAGCAGAATGACCAGCTTCCAAGCATTCCACCTCTTCATTTCCCTCCTTTCCAGCCTGGGGAAAATATGTTGAATTATCTCAAATAATCTCAGAACATCAACACATAAATGCATACCAAACTGCTCCTCCCTCGCACTCAGCCTTGTGGTGGCCAGGGAGGGCACTGGCGGCAGGGACAGTCCCAGCCCGGCTTCTAGCGTGTCCGGGAGTTGACAACAAGATGCCTCCCTGGCCAAGACAGCAGGGGACAAAGTGTGGCTGCCTCTGGCCTGGAAACCACATTCTCCCTGCCCTTGGATCCGAGGGGTGACCACAGCTGCACCTGGAGCCCAGGAGCGCCGCGGGTAGGCCAGCCCTGGGTTCCGTGGCCTGGGGGCTGGGGCCAGAGGGCAGCTCGGTTCCTCCCAGCAGGAGAGGAGGAGAGGAATTCCCGACGCGTCCGTGTGCAGCTCTGTGATAGAATCTTCAGTGCTGGAGGCTGGGACTTCAGTCTCTCAAGAAGTAAGTGGTTGGTCTCCATGTCCTTATCTGGAGAATGGGCATACTGCAAATTTGCTGGTTCCAGGTAGTTTACCAGGCCAGAACGTTCCCTTCTTTCTAATGCAAGTTGCTATCAGCTCCTTCTTTGTCTCGACAACTGGGTAAGAGCGACTTCTTTGTTCAGGGAACTGTCCCACGAGTGGCCCCTCGTGGTTGCCCACAGGTTAGGCTAGTGGGTCTTGATGTCTCTGGGGAAAGGATGGAGCCAGTTCCGGGGGGGAGGGCCTACAAAGGCAAGGCCCCTCTATGTGCCTGTGTGGAGGAGCGGGGAGTTCACTCTTTCGGGGCCAAGGAACAGCTGGGAAGAAAGGGATGGAGACAAAGCCCCCTTCCATGTTGAGGCTGGAATTCCTCTGAGCATGTGCCCCTGCAGGGGAGGGCACCAGGAAGAAAGGAGGGGTTCAGAACTCGTGGCCTGGCTTAATTTCAGGGCGTCTATGTGCCTGGGCCCGAAGTGTGGCTGAGAGTAGAATCCGCCCTGGGCTCAGCTGTCTCTGCCATGGTCACGCTGTGTGTGGGAACACGGCTACGTTCAGAGAGTGAGCTCTCGGCCTGACGCTGGGCACCTCTGAGGGCCCGGTGAAGGGCAGATCACAGCAGAGTGCAAGACCATTCTCCATAGAGACACCATAGTGCTGTTCCAGAAGCAACGGGAATCAGGACCTCTTCTTGATTTTCCAGTGTGTCTCCGATTGCCATTTGCAGTCAGAATTACTCCTAGGACTGAGTATGCCCCCAAGTTCCTTGGGGAGTGGGTGTGGGATAGTGGGTGTGGGATGAGGTTTCCTGTTAATATGGGTAGATGGAGCTCAAGTGATTATTGAATAAATAGAAGTGACTGAATTTAAGCCCCAAACTAATGAAGTATGTTTGCTTAGGAAAAAGTCCAGAAAGTTATACAACAAAAAGTCATTAGTCATTGCCTCTAGCTGGTCAGATATCAGGTGATACTATTCTTTTTTCTTTTAATTTATCTGTGTTTTCCATTTTTTTCCTATAGTACAAACTCATGTAATTACTTGAGTTATTAAAAAAACTTTTATTTTATTTTTTTAATTTTTATTTATTTTTTAAAGATTTTATTTATTCATTTGACAGAGAGAGACACAGAGAGAGAGGGAACACAAGCAGGGGGAGAGGGAGAAGCAGGCTTCCTGCAGAGCAGGGAACCCGATGTGGGGCTCAATCCCAGGACCCTGAGATCATGACCTGAGCCAAAGGCAGATGCTTAACGACTGAGTCACCCAGGTGCCCCTTAAAAAACACTTTTATAGTGGCTCAAAAAAATAATTATTATCTAGAGGTCCCAAGGAAAGGCTACATTATGTCTGCTCTCATCTATCTGTTCCAGGAGGTGGAGAAGAATACATCGTGTTTTGGAAAGATATTTCTTTTCTTTTTTTTAAGATTTTATTTATTTATTTGAGAGAGAGAATGCACATGAGGTGGGGGGCAGCAGGGAGAGGCAGGGGAAGATAAGGCCCTGAGATCATGACCTGAGCCAAAGGCAGATGCTTAGCCGACTGAGCCACCCAAGTGCCCCTGGAAAGATTTTTCTTTCTTTTTAAAAATTTATTTAAATTTAATTAATATTAATTATTATTATTATTATTTATTAATATTATTAGTTTCAGAGGTAGAGTGCAGTGATTCATCAGTCTTATATAACACCCAGGGCTCATTCCATCAAGTGCCCTCCTTAATGTCCTTCACCCAGTGACCCCATCCCCCCACCCTCTTCCCCTCCAGCAGCCCTCAGTTTGTTTCCTATGATTAAGAGTCTCTTATGGTTTGTCTCCCTCTCTGATTTCATCTTGTTTTATTTTTCCCTCCCTTCCCCTATGCTCCTCTGTTTTGTTTCTTAAATTCCACATATGAGTGAGATCATATTCACCCCAAAGATACAAATGTAGTGATCCAGAGGGACACATGAACCCCAATGTTTATAGCAGCAATGTCCACAATAGCCAAACTATAGAAAGAGCCCAGATGTCCAACGACAGATGAATGGATAAAGAAGAGATGGTATATTAGAAGAGATGGAAATATTTTTCTTAATCACAAATGGTTAAAATAGAGAAGTGAGGTGCCTACTCGTACGTGTTCAATTATCTGGAGAAAATCAATTAGCAGAATCAGCTGAGCAGAGCTTGACCCACAGCGATGAGGGAGACCGAGCCACGGGGGGCTAGTTAAAGGGGAGGAAGACAGAAGATGGGGGTGGGGCCAGGTGTGGAGCATGATTTCCAAGTCTCTGAGGACTGCTATGAGCAGGGGGAGCCAGGGTCCCTACTGCGCAGGACTTACAAGGGATGACATGTCAGGCAGGCCATATACGGAAGCCTGTCCAGCACGCCTGTGAACGGGATGTCTTAGGAAATGCTGTAATAAAATGACTTCAAACTTCAACTGACAAAGATGTTTTGTCCGGATCTGATTACATCATCTCAAACATGACAGGAGAGTCAGTGAGGATGGGCAGTGAGGAAAGAAAAGGTAGGACAGCTAGTCCAACCAAGAGGCTCCAAAGAGAGAAGACAATCAGGGCATGTGTGCCACCAACAATCATGGGCAGCTTGGCGGGGCTGGGCTCTCGCTGATGCGGGCATGTGGGGACAGTGCAGGTCCAGCTGGTATAGGTAGGGAAGAGGCAAGCGGAGGTCCAGCTCAGAACGAAGGGACCTGGGGGAAGGGAGGTGTGAAGCTCAAACACTGGTCCATATCATGCATTTGTGCAAATTAGGAAAAGGTGCCCCAAATGGGTGGATGCCTCCTTGCAGTAGGGGACTTGGGTAAGTGTACCGTGGGCTGGATTTTATCCCTCCGTTGGCTCCTTCGGACAGCTGCCCTTGTTTGGTATACGGCCTGTGCATGTGTGTCCGGAGGCCCCGGGCAGTCCCAGGACAGCAGCGGACGGCTGTCCACGAATGACCTCAGCCAGCCCTGGGGATACAGGAGCAGGAGGTGGTACCCAAGTGAGGAGAGCAGCCCCATGTATGGCATGGTGCAGAGCCCAGTTCTAAGGCCAGTAGTGAGCTGGAGTTCGAGTCAGGGAAACTGAGGCAGCATCCTATTTGTATGGACAGTGGCAAGGATGCAGGCAAATGGCTGGAGGGTGTGCCTGGAGGGTTTGCCTACCCATGCCTTCAGGACATATCTCTGGCCCTGAGACCCCTCTGGAATGTCCCGCCTGCAGAAGTCCTGCCTGCTTTAGAGGGAAGGGATCCCAGCAAGGGCCAGCAGAGTGGGCTTGCGGGAGCATCCGTGAGCCCCACCGGGGACCAGGACTGGCAGGTACGGACCAGGTACCAGACCCACTGATGGCCTTTGCTATTTACCGCAGGAAGAAGAGCCAAACTTGAGCATGTGTCCGAATCATCTGGAAGGTTTGCTGGGCCCACCCCTAGGTCTGGGGTGGAGCTGGAGGATTTGCATTTTGTATTTCTAACAAGTTCCCACATGCTGCTGATGTTGTTGGACCAGCGACCAGCGACCACACTCTGAAAAGCCCTGCTCCGTGAGCTGTTCTTACCTCCTGATGCACAAGGCATTCCCTGGGAGGTGGCAGACACCTGGTTCCTGTCTGCTTCTCCTTGTCAGCTCTCGGTCCCTGGAGGGTCCCCTTATACTATCCCTCCAGGCCTTTGTGAGGTGCACTCAATCTCCTCTGCCTGGTAGGATTTTACACCTGTTCCCTCCTTCTACTCTCGAGTTTCTCTGAAACAGCTGATCTTTCTGAGGAAGAAGGATTGGCCACTCCCCGCTTTGGGCAGTGGTAGGAGCTGGGGTGGTCCTTTGATCTCCTGCTGCTCCTGGCGCCTCTGTGCCCAAGGGGCAGCCACAGACCCCAGGGAGTGTGGACCCCGGTTCTGGGCCCTCCTGGCAGGTGTAAGGACTAAGAGCTTAGTTACTGGCTGAGCAGTGATTCTTTCCCCTGACATCCCGCTGCAGCCCTAAATCAGCCCCGTTCAGTGGGAGAGCCAGGTTCGAAGCGCATCACAGCCTGTGATGCTGGAAGGAGCTC
This sequence comes from Phoca vitulina, assembly GCF_004348235.1. Classification (NCBI taxonomy): domain Eukaryota; kingdom Metazoa; phylum Chordata; class Mammalia; order Carnivora; family Phocidae; genus Phoca; species Phoca vitulina. The sequence goes on along the minus strand of NW_022589745.1, from coordinate 15,219,702 downwards.
CTGCCCCTGCCAGGGCCCCAGGGCCCCCGGCGCTAAAGGGAAGCTGCCCCAGGTACTCCCAAAGACCCATCCCCGTTCTGGCATTTCTTGACTCCGAGGAGAAGATGGATCAGAGAAAAGAGAGGGTTTGCTGGCAAGGGGTGGGGTAAAGGTGATGTCAGCCGTGGTGGGCTGGGCCTGGGAAGGCCGTGTGAGTCACCGGTCATGACAAGGAGGGGCTGCGGAGCCAGGGAAGGCTTTAATGAGGAGCCATGTGGTCCAGCCGCTGGTGAGAAGGCTGAAGGCTGGGGCTGGCAGTGGGGCTGGGTGTCGGGGCTGGTTAGCCTCTGACCCAGGGGGCTGGATCTTTAAGGCAGCGCCGGAGCCCTGACCCGGGACTGTGTGGGCGACTTATGGGAGGCCTCTGTGTGGCCAGGCCCTCCTGGCAATTCTCACCGGCAAGGGGCCTGCCTGACCCTCTTTGCTCGACGCTCCAGTCCTGGGGTCACTTCACAAAGGTTCCTGTTCCTCTGCTGGTCTCTTAGTGCCTCAAAGGCAGGGACCAGGAGTCCCCCATTTTGCATTGTCCTGCACGGCTTAGCTCAGCCCAACGCAGGACACACTGTGGGGACCGACAGTCCGATTCAGTCCAAAGGCAACTGGGTTGGAGCCTGAGGGTCCGACGGGCCCCGCTCCCTCCCATCCTTCTTGCCCTTGACCCTTCTCTGCCCGTTGTGGCTTTTGCAGAGACCCCGGGTGCTTTGCTGTGCTGGCCACCATGTGGAGAGGGGCGGGCACACCCAGGTGAGAGCGCCTTAGCCTCCCAGGCTCACAGACCAGGTGGAGACGCACCCATGCTCCCGCAGCTCCAAGGCCAGGCAGCCCGGGGGCCTGCGGCTCGTGCTTCCTGCCCAGAGGGCACCTGGCTCGTGGCTCCCCGACCTTCTTCGCGGCTCCAGCTCTGCCACACACGCGTGCTCCTGAGGTCCCCTTTCTTTTCTGGCATCGGTTTCCTCCTCTGTAAGTTCGGAGCAGTTACCCCTGAGGGACCGGGTTTCCTGACGCAGGGCGGGTGCTACACCAGGGGTCCTGTTGTTGTTTAGTGCAAATCGCCATGGCAGGCAGGAGAGCCAAAGGGCTTGTGTCCCTGGATTCCTGCGGCTGGGCCGAGCTGGGCCCAGAGCCCCGGGGAGATGTTTGGGGGTGCGCAGGCATCTTGGGCCCTTGAGAGAAAAGAAGGTACTGGGAGGGAACCCGAGGTGGGGGGGCGTCTCCAAGTGGGTCATGGCTGGGGGAGGCAGTGCCCCCTTAACAGCGGCTTCTGGTCAGGTGGAGGCTGGCTTGGGAGGTTATCTGAGGGCACAGGAAATATCTGGAATCTATGGGAATGGGAACTCAGGTCAAAGGGCACCTCAAATTAAAATTTAAAAAGCCCTCTGTATGAAGGGAATCAAAGGAGGTAAAGACATTTGCTCTTCCGGAGTCTCCTGCACCTAGCTGTTTGCAGTTAAAATTCTTGTGGGGGCAGACAATGGGCGCTGAGAACGGCTCTTGAGGCCCCGTGGGGCAGAGCTGCCCAGCGGATGAATGTGATTCTCAAGTGCCCTCGAGGACACTCACCCCAGGTTTGACTGAGCAAGCTGGTGCTGTGGGGGGATGGGGCGCTCTGGGCTGGGTGGGTTGGGGAGGGGGCCCTCTGTGTCCCCCCGCCCCCCCCGCCCCCACTCTAGGCTGGCTTCTCCTAGAATGAAACAGGATCCGGGATCCTGCTCCGGTCTGAGCCAGGGCAGCTTGTTAGCTGGAGGCCCAGCTCCTTTAGATTTATGGTCTGGAGCCCCTCATCTGAGGGCCAAGGTCTTTTGATCTGAGCCCAGGGTTAGGGGCAGGGGATGCCTGGGTTTTAATTGGTATCAGCCCGGCTGATGCTGACCAGGACTCCGTTCCAGCCCCAGCCGCTATGGCGGATGCTGATTGGCCATGCAGGGGTCTGGGAGGAGGACAGGGGTTTGGTCCTGCTCTGGGACCTCAAGTGCAGAAAGACCAAGAGTGAGAATTAACAGCTCCTGAGCATCATCTTTCTGCAGCACCCCCCGGCCTTGACCCATCCCTGATCCTGACCTCTTTCACTCCCTGCTCTGACCTCACCCAGATCCAGTGTCACGTCCTTCCTCGAGCGGTCGTCCTGTGCCTAGCCTGGAGCTGGGCACCGTGAGGCTACAAGGCTAGTTTAGCAGACAGGCAAGATACACACCCAGCTGGAACTAACAGACAAAATAATAGGCCGTGGTTTGAAGTCCTAGACTCCCTCAGTCCAGGGTGTCAATTTGCATGAGGGTTTTATTATGTGTTGTTCTTTTGTTTTCTGGCTGAAGGAGGAGGAGGGAGGTATATATATGGGGTACTTGGAGACAGAGAGACTTTAGGGAGAGGAGGGGGAGGAAGAAGAGTGGGGAGGGAATTCAGCTATTCCAAAACCTAGCTTAAAAGGCCGACTTTTCACATCTCTGTGCCCCACTAAATACTCTTTGGGCTTAAGTTAGATGGAGCTGGGCTTCTCTCCTGAACAAGGTGAGTAGCGAACAAATGAAGGAATGACAGTGTTGATGATCATGGACATTTTCTCTCAAACATCGGTAGGGTGTCCCACTCCTGTCCCATGCTGGGCCTTCATGGGATGGGCAGCAGCTAGGACGAAGGTCCTGCACTCAAGAGTTGACCTTGGTTTCGAGGAGCCAACACTCCAAAGTGAAAGTTGCCAGAAGATGCTGTCATTCTGGGCCAGAAAGGCAGAGAGAAGAGACCAGGGCCCACGTTGCCCTGCTGGCCTGGAGATGCCTCGGGAGCAGGCTGAGGAGAGAGATGCCATTGTGTCCCAGGCTGGTGACCCATGTCCCCATGCTGGCTTTGGGGAGACACAATAGTATCTCACTCATGAAAGGCTAGCTCTTTATCACTCATGAAGGATGGATGAGGTTCTCTCCGGCAGAGCAAGGAGGAATGAGGGTATCAGAAAAGGGATCGAGGGTGGGGTTCAGGCAGAAAAGAGGGGCATACTTGCATTGAGGCCAGAGTCCATTTATCTGTGGGGCCTCTGTAAGGTTAATTGTTCTAGGATGCCCTGCTATTGTGTTTCTTCAAGCCCTCCCTCATCTTTGCTGGTCACCCAATCTCTTATTTCTGGGAAGTACTAGACACTTCCTCAGGGTTCTCTGGGTAGAGAAACCGTTCCTCACGTATATGGCCTAGACCCCATTTTCCACGCTGAAAGAGCTCCTCCCCACCAGCTTCACTGAAGTATAGCTTACATATAGTAAAATTCACCCATTTTAAGCATATAGTTGGATACGTTCTACCAGATGGAAATCGCCATATACCTACCACGGAACAAGATATTGAGGATCTTTACCCAAAGATCATTTCGGGAGCTCCAGTTGCCTTGTCTAGAGTTCACATACACAGAACCATACATGTAGCCTTTGGTGTTAGTCTCCCTCCATTTAGCTGTGAAACTTTTGGCTAAAGCTGTTGCCATGCACCTGTGTGGCTGGGCTACGTTACTGCTTTGTTCCTTTTATTACTGAGAGTCACTGTCCCTTCCCCAGCTGATGAATGTTTACTTTTCCCATTTTTGGATATGATGGCTGAGGCGGCCCGAAGGCTGGGTGTCTGGCTGTCACACTAAGGGGCCCTCTTCGCTCTCTCTCACCCTGCCCAAGTGGAGTGGGTGGGAGGGAGGCCAGAGCTTGACCCCGTGGCACCATGGGACCCTGGGAAAGGGAGGGCCCAGGAACCTGAGGGTCGGGATGTTGAAGGGACTTCCTAATAATAACAACCACTAAGCAGGATCTAAAAGCCCACTCTCTGTGAGCCTCTCCAGTCCTCATTGAAACCATGCGGGGCTGGGGGGCTATGGCCCCACTTGACAGCTTGAGCAAGCTTACTCATAAAGGCCAGGCACCTTGGAATCACAGAGCTATTGGCGGCCAGTTAGGATTCAGGCCTCCTTAGTCTGTGGGCCTCTGCTTCCTCACGTTGTCTTCCTGAAGGAGGTGGGATTATCCTGGGAGTTTGGGAGGTAAAAGGCCATGAGACCAGCAGGGTCGGGGAGGCAGGTAGAGGTCTTCTGAGGTTGGTAAGGACCCTGCTCAGAATCCCATGTAACTGGTGGTAGGTAGGCTGTCTGCCTCCAGGGCCTGCAGAGGAGGGTGGGAAGCTCTCCTGTCTCCTGAGGGCCAGGGGAGTGTTCTCCCTGCCACCCTGGGGTGTTCGGGTGAGCTCTGAAGTGGGGTGGGGGGCAGCTTTGGAGGAACTGAGCACCACAGACCGGGGAGGGAAGGTCCCTGTTGCCCCAGACCCGGGCAGACGTGGACCTTCCCGCTCCACCGCCAGGTTCCTGCCGTTCCCAGGGAGTCTTAGGAGCAAGGCCATTTCATGTGGGTCTGAGAGACTCACCGGAGGCTTCCCTTGGGCAGAGTGGCTTCTGTTCACTCTCAGCAGCCTGGGAGCCCCTCCTGAAGGTCTCTGCTCGGCTTTTCATGCTGCTCCGTGGGGGCCGGAGGGACCGGAATGGGGCTGGAAGTTCAGAAAGCTGAGCTGTTCCGGCTCTGCGACTACCTGACCGTGACTGCTCCCTTCCCCTTTCTGGGCCTCAGTTTCCCCAACTGTAAAAGGAAGCAGTTTTAGAGACAGAGGACAAGGGTCCTGCTGCATCTGATTCTAGATCTTTGTGGAGTCGTCAGCGAGTCAAAGAGACTGAAAGCGAGAGGCCCCTCGAGGGAGGTGCAAGGTGCTGTCCCTCCCTCTCTGGACACTCTGGGCATCTCCTGGTGGAGCCTCTCTAAGGAAGCAGCTTTTCCAGGGCCCCTCTGAGAACACCCCCTTTGCTCTCTTGCCGGGGCTCCCTGGGGCTGCAGTGAAGACCTGCCCCCCCCAGAAAGCAGGTGGAGCAGGGAGAGATGGGGGGCGGAGAGAAGCAGAAGCAGAGCCACAGTGTGCCAGAGCAAGAGCCGTTCCCTCGAAACCAGGTCAGCCTCTTGCAGCTCCTATTATTCCAGTGAAACTGGGAGAACACACACCTCGGGCCATTTGCTCGGCGTCCTGGTTTTGTGATCAGGGTGCCTGAGCTGGGGAAAAAATGAGTTCATTCCTGCTGCCTCCGCCCCTCTGAGGCGCTGGCTCTGCGCGGCCCCCGCCGGCCCCTCGGCCCCCGCAGCCTGGCCCCGGGCACCCCATCCTAGGAAGGTGGGAGGAGGCCGGCCCCGCCTCAGCCCTCAGCCCACGGGGCACGGCGGATGTGGAGAAGCTGCCAGCCTCCCATCCTGTTTGAGGGTTCTAGAGTGGGTTGCAGAGGCCGGCAGACATAGAGCCGCGCAGGACAGGGCTGGCCCCTCTCCCACGTCCCCCAGCCCCTGTCTCAGACCTCGGGCCATGCAAGGCACTTCTTTCACAGATGGGGCTGGAGTTAGAGATGGCACGGATGGTTCCTACCTCTCCTGCTTCTGGGATGTTCCTCTGGGAGTCCTTGAACACTTGTGCACCCTGGAAGGTGGCCTTCCCTTCCCCCCCTCTCCCCTCCCTACCAAACCTCCCTCTCCTGCTCTGGTCCCTGACTCCCTGTTGTTACACCAAAGAGCCCAGCCTGAAGGATGGTGATGCCACAGAACAGATGGACTTCGGGGAAGAAGTGCCCACTCCCTGAAAGGTTTGTGCACATCTTGGTCCAGCAAGGCCCTTCAGTTGTCACTTAGGGCCATCCCCTGCCCGATCAGGCCACAGATGTTCCCGGAGCTCTGGCTGCCCTTGCCCCTAGGCCCCCTCTCGGGGACCAGCTCTGCCGGATGTCTCAGAGACTTGCCCTCAGACCCAAAATGTTCTGCGGCCTACAGAAAACCTTTCTCCTGACCTGCCCCACGGCCTCTGTCAGCAGCTCCGTGACTGCTCTCAGCCTCTGGTCCCTTGGTCAGGTGCTGGGAGAGGGTTTCTGGGCCCGAGGACATAGGTAGTGCGGTGTGCGGAGCAGGGTGAGTTGGAAGATGGTAGGACCAAGGCCATGGTCCTGGTTCCCAGGGGTAAGGGGTGGCCAGTGGAATGAAGGGCAGGCAGGGCAGCAGGCACATGGAGCAGCGAGGACGGTCTCGGGGGCATGGTCCCAGGATAGGAGCTTGAAGCCAGGCAGGACCGAGGATGGGGAGCCCAGGGTCTGTGGGCGGCCCTCCTCCCTTCACTTCTGCTTTCCTGGCTTTGCCTTGGGCTCAAAAATAACCACCTCCACCCAGCAGCTCCGCTCTACCCGTCCAGTAGCCTTTGTCATGTCTGTGGCCTTCCCGTATCTTTTGCATATACTTCCTACGTCTGGAGAATTTTCCATGTTATGAGTCCGCCCAGTTAAGGTAGAAGTCAGAACTTGCTCCTCTGCCTGCCGAGGGGCAGTTACTATGACCAGGATCTGCTGCTTACACATCCCTACATGGGAGGGGTCCTCTGTGGGAAAGCACGGTGGTGGGGGCATCTGGCGCTTCTGGGCAGCAGTGGCAATTTCTGGGGCCATGCCTAGAGTAGGGTTACGTGTGGTATGCTGGCGCCATTTTGTCTTCTCTAGGCAGTTCCTGCTCTTGGCTTGGTGGTATTGTTCTTGGCTTCATGGCATCCAAGTCTGACTCTTTGATCTCCTGGGGGTTCCGTGAGCCTCGTTATATCTTTTATTTTATTTTATTTTTTTTAAAGATTTTATTTATTTATTTGAGAGAGAGAGAGCACATGAGAGGGGGGAGGGTCAGAGGGAGAAGCAGACTCCCTGCTGAGCAGGGAGCCCGATGTGGGACTCGATCCTGGGTCTCTAGGATCATGACCTGAGCCGAAGGCAGTCGCTTAACCAACTGAGCCACCCAGGTGCCCCGTTATATCTTTTAATAACTTACTTTTCTGCATAATCTAGCTAGAGTAGATTGTGTTGTTTGCAACTCAGATCCCTGATTGGTTTACCTTTTCTCCCCACTAGGACTCTTAGAAAACTCACCCCAGAAGGGGACAGAGAAGGAATCCCAGCCAATACTAACAGTTATTAACCCTGTAAATTAGCTGGCGCTTATAAAGCATGTCCACATCCACCATCTTACTTGCTTCTGTGTGACCCATCTCTGAGTTGTTAACGCACCTCCAAATTCTCAGAGATTATGGGATTACCCTTTCCTGTAATATTTAAATACATTGGCTTGAGTCCCTATCACAGATAAGGTTAAGACCTCAAGATGTCCCCCCCCCCCCCCCCCCAGTGTCTTGGGGAAGTCTTGGAAACAATGAGGTTTATTCCGGTCTGCCTCCAGTGTTCTGCTTCTGCTTGAAGTCCTTACTGTCCTCCTCTCCTCCTTTTCTGCATGGCATCACCTCTGCCCAGACTCCCCTCTCCCTCTGGGCTCCCTCTGCTCCCCAAAGGACCACCACAACAAGGCTGAGACCACCAATACAGGCTGTGGAGCAGAATTTAATGAAATTTAGGAATAAGAAAAGGGAGATGACATCACATAACAGCATGGTACACACACATAGAAAAGCACGTAAAACATCGATATATATTTTAACAAGTTATTTTATTTAATTTATTTTTTTTAAAGAATTTATTTATTTATTTGACAGAGAGAGAGACACAGCGAGAGAGGGAACATAAGCAGGGGGAGCGGGAGAGGGAGAAGCAGGCTTCCCACGGAGCAGGGAGCCCGATGCAGGGCTTGATCCCAGGACCCTGGGATCATGACCGGAGCCGAAGGCAGACGCTTAACGACTGAGCCATCCAGGCGCCCCTTAACAAGTTATTTTAAAGTGAACGCCTGTGTAACCATCACCCAAGTCAAGACATAAGACATTGCCTCCAGAAGCCTCCCATGTGCCCCTTGTATTCTATGTATTGTAAAATATATTGTACATTCAGAAGAGTGTGTTGAATGGATAGATGCAATCTGAAGGACAATCATGAGATGAGCACTTGTGTGTGTGTTACATGCGGTGTTACTAGTACCTTAGAATACTTTTGTGTGCCACTCCCTGATCGTATCACCTCCCCCACCCCCAATCCTTTCGTTCGATTTTCTGTGTGTATATGTCCTCCCAGATAGGGGAGTGTTTAGTGGTTGTATCCATCAGCACTCTGGCAGGAAACAGCACACAAGCAGGGCAACCGGGGGAAAGATTAATGAAGAGACTGTCTACAAGGTGTGAGCAGAGTTAAGGGAAGCCAGGGCTGGTAACATTACTACTCTTAGACCTGAGGAGTCAAGAGGAAGAAGCAGTTCCCAGAACCTGGAGGGAGAGAACCCATGCTGGGGCCTTGAATAGATGGTGGAGCCACCTTCTGTGATGGGACCAGAAGGGGCCAGGGCCAGTCTGCTTGGCCTCACTCTCCTTCTTCCACGTCCTGCCGCTAATTCCATTGGCCAGACCCAACTGGACACCAGTGAGCTCAGCGCACAAAGGAGCCCAACCAGGTGACTGTAAAGGTCAGCTCCTGGGTTTGGAGTGGGGTGGAGAAGGGTGAAGAATGGATCTGGATTAGGTGAGGGAGAGGGGGTCAGATAGAGCCAGAATTGAGAACCAGAGTGGCAAACACAAAGCTGGCATCTAAGGGAAAGCCTGCTGGTGTTGGTTGAAGATAGAGAAGATAAGCTGAAAGAGTCCTTGGGGCACTGTATGGCTTCTGAATCGCCAAGAGTTTACAAAAGCCCTTTCTGGAGACATTGCTGGAGAAGGCCACGAGTGAGCCAAGGGCATCTGGTAGGGCTGGGCTGTGGGCCACATACAGGACACCTGGCAGAAGAGTGAGCTGCTTTACACTTTTCCATTCATTATAAGCTCCTACAGCCTACGTCCTGTTCTTGGGAGCAGGGTAAACCAGAAAGTCCTGTCTGGTGGCCACAGACCAGGACAAGAAGCCATGAGCTTCACCAACACATGGTCAAGTCAAGTCCAGGGCAGAGCAGATCTGGGCCAGGCTCACCCAGGCCTCTGTCCTCAGGATGGCAAGACAGCCCAGTGCCAGTGGGCTTGCTGGTGGTGGGACAGACTCCCTGGGGGTGGCTCTCTGCCTCCTATCTGGGTGGGCTCTGCTGTGTCCTTTCTTTTTCCCTCAGTTTACTCTTAAGTTTGGGGGACATATTGTCCAGCAGTTTCCTGAAAACATATTGCCCAGGAGGGGTTGTGACGTCACACATCTCAAGCTGTCTTTATCCTCATACATTATTGGTCATTTGGCCTGATGGAGGGTTCTAGATTAGAGAAATTTCCTCTACCATCTCAGCTATTCCTTCATTGTCTTCTTGTGTCCCCAGTACTACTGAGGAGACAATCAAAGCCATTCGGATTCCTTGGCATGTGACCTGTTTTCCGTCACTCCCTAATGCTCGGAGAAGTGTGTCATGGCCCTCGTGCGTGCAGTGTTGCACAGCTGTGGCTGGGGTGGGTCTGTTTTCACCTTTCCTCCAGGCTCTTCTCCCTGTGATTTCTGTCCCGCCAATATCGGATCTCCTGGGCCAATCCTCCAATAGCTGAAAGCTTTTCTCTCCTACTTTCCATTTCTGTGTCATCTTTTTTCCCTTCTGATTTCTAGGAGAATTCCTCAATTTTTCTTCCAATTTTATCTTCCAAACCTCCTACTGCTGCTATCATGTTTTTAATTTCCAACAGTGTTTTTTGTTCTCAGAGCTTTCATTTTCTTAAGTCACTCTAGGGTGGGGCTGGCCAAACATGGTCTTTGCTGGGGAGAGATCTGGGTGTGCCATTTGTCGGGACAGCCCCAAACATCAGTACTAAGGTTTTCCTCTTGAGCAGGCCAGGCTTTCCAGAGAAGACTCTTCTAACCTCTTGCCCAGAGGGGAAAGCTGTATCTGCCAGCATTTCAGGGTGCTTGGAGCTGAGGGAGTGCTGGGGATAGGGTCACAATATGCACAGAATTCCCCAATTTCCCTGCCTTCTCTTCAGCACCCCCCCAAATTGTGCCTAATCCCCAGCAGGATGGGGAAGGGGATAAGGGTCCAGGCATCTGACTGTTCCTTAAACAATCTCCAACCCATCCTCCCTTGTAACTCCCTCTTCCCCCCTTCCACCTGCAGAGAGTCCCCCTACCCCAGTTTCTGAGCCTTTTGAGCATCCCGCTTGCCCCGCTCTGCCCACCCCCGCTGGCTTTGGAAGAGCCTTTCTCTCTTGGTTAGGCCAGTTACTGCTCATCTGCCGGCTTCCCAGGCTGGCCTGTGGTTCTTTCCTCTTTGGTTTTCCTCATGTTTCCCCTCTTGCTGTTTCCGTGAGATCTGGGGGAAAGTGACACTAGATGTGTATGTTTAAGCTGAAACTTTAACCTGAAACCCTCAAGTATTCGTCTTACACGAGCCCCCTGGGCACGTCCTGAGAGCAGGAACTCCTTGGCCCTCTCCTCCTCCTCCTCAGCTCCCCCAGTGCTGCTTGGATGTCCCCCTCTCCACCCACCCCTCTGAGCCCCCGTCCAAGGCCCTTATCCCACCACGAGGTCCAGGCCACACCCCAGATTCTTCTCAATGTCCTACTCCAAGCCGTCTGGCCCTCCCGCTCTCCTCCCCTCTTCATCCAGGCCGGATCCCTGTTGTCCGCTTAAAGCGGCCATCCGTGGGCTCTGCCGTCCCAGACCACGGAGCCCTCCCACACACCAGGCAGGCGCCTGGCGTAAGGCAGCGGGGTGCCCCTGGCCAGGTGGCCTCTTCAGAGGAGCCGTGGGTGTGGGCTTGGGCTGACGCTTCTGGGGTGTGAGGCCACAGCATCTCGGTGGGCCTGAGTCCGGCACAGCCATGGTGGACACTGCCAGGCCCGTGTTCAGGTCCCGCCTCAGCCTTGGCCTCAGCGGCTCTCTGCATTTTTTTCCTTGAAGGTTCCCTCTGATGCTACAAAAACTAGGCATCCCCTGCAAGTGAAGGGTGGCTGATGCGCCCAGGGGCCACCCTGCACACAGGGGCGGGGGGTGGTGAGGAGTTTATGGAGAGATGCCCAGACTCTCCTCCTCCACACAACCCCCCTGGAGCTGAGCCCCAGGTGCCCATGTCAGGAGCCAGCCCTCCCAAGCAACCCCCGCTTCTTCCTGGAGTCACAGTCCCAATAAACTAGTTGAGCCCAAATCTTGTCCTAGGCTCTGCTAATGGGCTATCCCAAACTAAGAGAGCTGTGAATGGGGATATGGCAGGTAGCCCTTTATGTTAATGTTCTTCCTAGGAACCTTCCCCTAGCTCCCAAATCCACATCCTGAGCCCCCCGCCCCCCCATCCTTTGCCTTCACCAGGGGTTCCTCCAGGGGCTAAGTTTGGCCAGCGCCCTCCTGCCAGCCCTACCCACTGCGGCTGGGCCGGCCTCCTCATCTCTCTTGAGAATGACAGCCACATCCTCCTGACTGGTCCCCTTCAGCTTCTCTGCCCCAACTCGGTCAAGTGACTCTGTGAAACCCTCCAGATTTGGGGAGGTTTGTCACAGTAGAAAACCACCCTGGATTTTTATAATGCAAAGGTCTTTCTGCCCCCAAACACTTCCCACGGTCCAGCCATGGAATGGGGTTGGCTTGGAGTACTAACAGCTCTTGGGGTGTGGGGTGCAGGGGGGTGGGGCATGGCCATGGAGGCAGCAGTTGTTTTTATTTCCAATCCTGGGGTGTCTGCTCCCTCCCCACCCCTTCTCTGTCAGAGACTGCTGTCCCCCATTCTGGCACAGATCCAAGCTCCAGGAGGGGCTCATGAGTTTTGAGACCTGTCCAATGAGTCTACTCAGATTCATCTGGAACTTTGCCCCTAGGAAAGATGGATGGTCCATGATGGACAGTCAAGAAGAGAGACTGACAAGGGAAAGACAAAAATGGAGAGACAGGGGGACATGGGAAGTGGGATAAGGGGAGGGGAGAGGAATAGGGGAGGTTTGGAGCCCAGGAGAGGGCTGGAGCCCTTGGGAAAAGAGTGAGGTACCTGTCCTCTGTGTGTAAGTAGGGGGAGTCAGGCTGTGCTGGGGGGTGCTGAGGAGAGTCAGAGGAGGAAGGAACAAGGGTGGTCTCTGGCACAGCACGGAGCTGGGAGCTAGGACACTAGGGCTCTAGGACTGCTCTGCTGGAGGCTTACTGGGGGGCCTTGGGCAAGACCTTCCCCTCTCTGTGCCTCTGTGGAAAGAGGAGGCTTGGGGCGCCTGGGTGGCTCAGTCGTTAAGCGTCTGCCTTCGGCTCAGGTCGATCCCAGGGTCCTGGGATCGAGCCCCGCATCAGGCTCCCTGCTTGGCGGGAAGTCTGCTTCTCCCTCTCCCACTCCCCGTGCTTGTGTTCCCTCTCTCGCTGTGTCTCTCTCTGTCAAATAAATAAATAAAATCTTTAAAAAAAAAAAAAAGAGGAGGCTGGGAAAGCTCCTCTTTCATTTAGTCTGCATCCCTGTCCATCCTTCTCTGCTCCTTCCTCTCCCCTTCCTGGAGATTGCCTCTTCCATGCAGCCTCCCTGATTTTTCTCACCTCTCTGGCTAATGTCCCTTCAGCCACAGCCGGGGCTCCTCTGGCAGCAGGACCTCAGCTGCTCACAGTGCACTCTGGGGTTCTGTGTTTAGGAGGTGGGCTCCCCCTGGGGCTGGGAGCACTGCTGAGATAAGGACGGCCTCCGCTTTCTTTCCACTTTCTTCATGGGGACTCGATAGCCCCATCTGAGGCCTGTGCCAGGGAAGATGAAGAAGGCAGGAGCTGAAAGACCCTAGAAGGGGCATCTGCCCCCTGGAAATAAGGATGACAGGGCCTGGGGAACAGCAGGGCACCAGAGGGAAGCTTCTGGGCCGGGCCCCGGCTCAGATCTTGCCCAGGCAGACTTACAGACACTCCCAATGCCCTGTGGTCAGTGCCAGGATATGAAAAGTCTAGGGTAGAGTGGAAGCCCAGAGAAGGTGTGACTGGCCCAGCTGGGAGTGTGGGGGGACCACCAGGGAAAGTTAGGGAAATGTCCTGGGCTGAGCTGAGTCTTGAAGAATGCGTAGTTTTTGGTCAGGTGGAGGAAGGGATGGAAGGGGGTGGGTGTTCCAGGCAGGGCCTCTGCTGGCCCATATGGTACCTTTGTGTGAATTAGACAAAAGTGCCCCGTTGGGGCAGATGCAGCCGCATGCCTGCGCACACAGCATGGTCTGGATCTGAGCCCCAGAGTGAGCTCGCAGTCAGCCATTATTCTGCATGTCACCGTGCAGAGCGATCTCTGACTGGCAGAATGACTCCCGAAGATGTCCACGTCCCGATCCCCGGAGACTGTGAATGAGCTGCTTCCCATGGTCAAGGGGACTATGCAGATGTAATTAAATTAAGGATCTCGAGATGGGGAGATGATCCTCGATTATCTGGGCCAGCCCTAAAGGCAATCAGAAGGGTCCTTATAAGAGGGAAACAGGAGTGTCAGCCTCAGAGAGAGAAGGTGTGACCCAGAAACGAGGTCAGGAAGGAGAGACTGGAAGAGGTTACCCAGCTGGCTTTGAAGATGGAGGAAGGGGCTCTGAGCCAAGGGAGGAGGTGACATTTTGAAGCTGGAAAAGATCAGGAAATCGATTCCTTCCTAGAGCCTCCAGAAGGAGCTTCTTGATTTTAGCCCCTTAAAACCTGTTTTTGGACTTGCAACTTCTGGAACTGGCAGATAATCCGTCTGTGCTGTTTTGAGCCAGCATGTCTGCAGGGGTTTGTGCCATAGGAGCTCAGGTTTGAGCCATGGTGCTTTTGGAGAGCACTGTGTCTGGAGCCCAGCCTGGCTGAGAAGGGAGACAGGAGAGGTATTCCGGGATTACCAAGGGCCTCCTCAGTCCGAGAAGAGAAAGACAGCACAGAGGGCAGAGTCCTCTCCTGCCTCATCCTCTCGTTCCTTGCCTCGCCCCCCCGTGGGGCCAAAGCTCCAAAGGGCCACTTGAGATAAGGAATAGGAAATGCTGGAGAATGTTCCTGAGGGTCCAGTTGGGAAACGGTTATTGGCCCCCTGTGTATGCCCAGCATGTGCACACCCATACACACGCACACACGGACACCGGGAGGGGTTCTAGTCTGCCCACGGCCCGTCTCCTCATTTACCTTCTTCCTCACAGAGCCAAGGTGAGGCGGCTCACCCTCAGCAGTCACAGGTGCGGCCCTGCGGGGACTATCTGATGCCAGGTGTCCCAAGGTGACTCTCCTTTGGGGCAACCGGGTCTCACAGATCTGAACCCTGGGCGGGGATGCTCATGGGGTGCGGGAAACTGAAACCGATTTTTCGTTGACACCTGTGATCACTGCTTGGGTGAAAGTCTGGTCGCTTCATCTGAAGGATCGGGATGAATCGGATTAATCACAAAGCCCCACCTGGGATGCTAGAGGGTCTTGGAGTGCCTCCCGCTTCCTCACCTCGGCAGACATCTGGCTCTCTGTCTGGGCACCTTCCCCACTCCTGATCTGCCTGCTTCACCCCTCCTGAGTGCCCGGGTGGCACCCCATGAACATCCACGCCCCCAGGGGGCCCCTCCACCGTCCGGCTCTCCCACCACCACCGGCAGCCTCGCACGGTCTCTCCTGGAGGCAGTGACAAACAAGCTCAACCCAAACTGATGTGAGCAAAAACGCCGCATGTTGGCCCCCTTCTCAGGCGGCCCAGGCCTGTGGTCCCAAGGCAGCTGCAAGCTGTTCTGGAGCACACCCTCCCCTGTCAAATTTTATATTTATGTTTATATTATGTATATATAATATTTGCATCATTAAATATTATTAAATTTTATTTATACTCTAAATATGAATTTCATAGACAAATATGAAATGTACATAGAACATTTGTATGTGAACTTTATATTTATAAGATAAGGAAAAAAGAGAGAATTTTAAAGGAAATGCTGTTCCCTTTCTTTCTCTTCCTCCTCTGCTGGCCTGGGTCTCTGGGCCATGGCAGAAGGGAGTTGCAGTAGGAGATTAGAAGAAAAACTTCGTAAAGCTTAGTAGTGTGTCTTTAAGACCGAAATGTCAGATGGAGGACCATTAGAATTCTAAATGCACTTACCCTTGACCCAACAATTCCACTTCTATGAATGTCTCCTGTAAATATATGACACTTGTTCAAAACAACATAATCAGAGGGTTATTCAGTGTAGCATTATTTGAAGTAGTGAACAGTTCGAAAAAAGCATTAATTGCCATTAATAGGTGATTGGTTAAACAAATTAGAGTATAGTCATACAATGGGATACTATGATAATGTGCTGTCATTAGCCGAGAGTGAGGTATCTCTACACTGGTATGAAATCTCTAAGATACGTTAAATAAATTAAAAAAAACCCCTAATGTAGGATATTGTGCAACCATTTATACAAAGACTGCGTGTGTGCGATGTGTGTGCATGTGGACACTTGTGCATGCAGACTTAGATTTATAAAATGTAGCATGTCTGGAAGGCACAAACTATGGGCAAGGATGTGCTTCTCTGGGGAGCCTCTTCAGGTAGCGTTAGCACCGTTTGAACTTTGTACAGTTTGTTTGTATTTACCTATTCTAAAATAATAATAGTTGACTCTTCTAAGCAGTTCAAAATAATGAAAACATAAATAAAAATAAGTGAAGTGCTTAGAACAGAGCCTGGCATGCAATAATCCCTAGGGAATTTCATATGTTAGTCCGCTTCCCCCAAGGCTGACCCGGGCACTTCTCAGTGTCCCCACTGCATTGTGTACACACCTTCATCCTAGCCTTATATTAGTGTGTAATAACTGCGCATAACCACGCTTGTCCATCCAACTGGACCAAACACGCCTCCAGGTCAAGCACAATACTTTTTCACCTTCTGTAGCCAACAGAGACACTGGCAGATAGATTGTTGAGTGAATGAATGTATTAGAGGGGAAAACGAAGCCATAGGCCCTGCCGTCTAGAAGCTCAGGGTCCAGTGGTGGGAGAAGAGTCACACATGACACATTTCAGTGAATACAAGCCGCATATGGCAATGACCCTGTGAGCCTGGAGATCTGGAGGAAAGAGAAGGAAAGAGTCCCGAGCGCAGAGAAGTGACCGTAGTTGTAGGGACGGTGTTCAGGCCTGCAAAGACAGGAGTCAGCAAAGAGCTGGTCCAGGGCCGATGAAACATGGGGGCTGCAGCAGAAGCACTGGGTCTGGGGTGGTGGGACAATATCGGAGGGACCTAGTCCTGAGCAAGCCAGGGGGGATCTGCTCAGTTGGCCCACTTCTCTGTCAGCCAGGCTGGGAGGGGGCTCAACCATCCTATCCCTCCACTACGGCCTTCCCTCTCAGAGCCATGCAAGGGCATCTGAATGGTACCTGAGCTTCACCATCTGCTTCTCTGGGCTAGCACTCAGAGTTGGAGCTGGGTGGCCAGACAGTCCCCCGTCTTGGTCTCCAGCCGTGTGGGAACTGGGTGTTTTGTGATTTTTGGAAGTTCAGTCCTAGAGTCTGACAGCATGTATGCATCGTTTCTAGACTTGTCCCAAAAATTGGCCGACTTGCTTGGAATGGTTATCAATATGATAATTCACCTGGTCATTAACCAAGACCTGACTTAAACCTGTCAGGTCTTGGGGGGCAGTGAGGAAGGGGCCACAAGACTCAGGAATACCAGTCAATCTCCCCAAAGGGAGAATGTTCTTGTTAATCTGTCACTGCATAACAGACCACTCCAAAACTCAGTGGCTTTAGAACAACCACTATTTAATTCTCTCTCGTGGTTCTGTGGATTGACTGGGTTCAGCCAGCTGGTTCTTCTGCTGGTCTTGCTTCAGGGTGTCTCATGCAGGTGCATTCAGATCAAGGCTGGGGCCGAAGTCATCCGCAGGCTCAACAGCTGGACCTCTCTTCCTCTCCACGTGGGCTCTCCACATGGTCCCTTCAACAGGGTAGCCCCATGTCTTCCATGGTGACTCCAGGATCTTAAGAGAGAGGAAGTAGAAGTTGCTATTTCTCCTAAAGGCTAAGGCTGGAACCGGCACTGAATCACCTCTGCCACATTCCGTTGAATAGTGTGTGTCTCAGGCCAACCTGGATTCAGCGTGGAAGGGGGCCTACCTCATGGCCTGAGTGTGCGTCATCGGGGACCCTCGTTGGAAACCAGCTTACACAGCCCTGCAGAGCGATGGAGGTGATAGCTGAGGCAGCAAGGAGGGACTCACGTGAGGGGTGGTCTGTGATGTCTGTGACGGATCCTCTTCCCCCCCACCCCATGCTGATCTCGGCTCTCTGGCACGGAGGAGCGGAGACCAGACAGATCTCCTTTATACAACCCCCTCCCTGCTCTAGCCACCCATCCTGCCTGTGCTCAGGGCCTTGACCCCACTGTCCTCTGAATGGGTGCCCCCTGACTGGCCCCTTTAACGCACAGGCTGAAAGAAGCCTCGAGTTTGGGAGTGAGTGTCCGGCCATCGTGGGGGAAGTTCCAGGCTCAGATACCCAGCTGCTTCCTGGGTTGTTCTACCCGATGTCCCAAAGGCATCTCAAACTCAGTGTCAAGAACTAATCCCCCACCTCCTGCTTCTGAGGGAAGCTTTAACCGGGAGCTCCAAGCTCACTTGTCATTATAGAGGAGATGGCTCAAGGGACTTCAAGTTGACTCTATTATAGTAGAAGAGAAAAATCAAGTTCAATCAAGTGTGGAAGTGCTCTTGATCTAGAGTAAAATGTGGGTGATAATCGTGCCTGGCTCAAGATTATCTCCTGATAAACACACTGGATAAATTATGTGGAAGAGTTTAAAAGTGTAAAATGCTATAACAGAGGGAGGGACTGAAATTTAAGGAGGGGTATTTGACTTCTGTTGGTTTATCCGTCTAGTAGCCATTCCTCACTTCTGATAACAGGACCTCTCTTTCTTCCCCTTAAGAAACCTATTCCAGGTGGTTTGGATGGGGCTGGGCTGCTTGAGAAGTAGATACATGCTTCAGGCTTAGCCAGTCAGAGAACTCCAGATCTCTGACCATCAGGACTGGTTCGGAAATGGGTATGTGACCTCAGACAAGACCGATCAGAATCCTCCATGCTTTTTCTCCTGGAGTTCTTGGCAAAGATTGTTTCTATCCACTTAAATTGCTAAAATCAGTCTGGCTTCCCGCATGGGGAGACTCAAGTTAGGAAATACAGAAAGACATCATTCTAGCCTCTGGATCCAACACTGCCTGAAGCCAGAACAACTCTGACTTTTCAGTTCCATGAGTCAATCAATACATTATCTTTTTTGTAGCCTGATTCAGTGTGTCTAAAACCAAAAAACCAAAAACCCTCTTTCTATTCATTTTCACCATTCCACGACTGACTTAAAGACCTGACTCAAATTCTCTTTTTCCAAGAGGCCTGCTTGAGTAACCCCATCATGTAGTATACAGTGGTTCCGATTTCATTACCTTGTACTGCTTTGTCTGTAATATTATAAACGTTTTGGGGAGTGAGTGTTTCTGGAACCCATGGGGTCCTTCCAAGTAGCATGGGAGTTTCTGGAGGGCTGGAGTGTGCTGTGTGAGCTGTGGAGACCTGCATATGGGGTTCCCTGCCCGAGGTGGGGTGGGTGAGTGTGTGAGGACATAGGCACCTGTGTGAGGGCATGAGGACAGGCGTGGGTGTGTGCGTGTGACCAGAGCAAAGGTGATGTGCATACCTGCGCGTGTGAGCACGGAACCAGAAAGACAGGTGGTGAGACTGGCTCGGGGACATGTTCCCTGCAGGGCTGGCAGGAGTGTCCCTGCTTCAGCCTCAAAGACCAGGCACGTGTGTGGCAGAGGAACCCAGAAGTGCCCTCCGCAGAGCGGCTGCAGTCTCGTGGTGTGGCCTTTGGCTGAGACTTCTTTTACCTCCACAGCTCAGCTCAGATTCTCCAGCCACAGAGGCCTCAGCCCTTTCATTTCTGTCTCCCCAGCAGCTAGCGCAGGTCCTGGCATGTTGTCAGAGCCCAGTGGGTCGTGTGGAAGGGGTCGATGAAGGAAGGAATGCTCTGCATCAGATGATGGCCTCCCCTCCTTCAAGCAGCCCAGGGAGGAAGTAACACCCCTTCTGCAGTCGGGCAGGTCAGTGGTCTGCAGGGGTGATCCTCTGACCCACTCCCTGTGCTCTCCTCTCCTCCTGCTTTGTATGGTCAGGTGTCCCTGCCCGAGACACGCTCCTCCACCTCCCCCGCCCCTGCACAGCCGACCATCCGGTAGGTCTCAACTTAGACACAGCTCCCCTGGGAAGCCAGCCCCTGCACACGCTCGCACACACTCCAGGTAGGTGCTTTTTCCAGGGGCCCCCCCAGCACTGGTCCTGGAATTTATGGAAGTGCTTACCACATTGCGTGATAACTGCTAGTTTGTCTCCATTGGGCCTCCATGTTTGAGTGCCTGGGGGCTGGGATCGTGTTAGATTCTGTTTTGGTTTTCTTTCCACTGCCTGGTCTCCATTTGTTCATTTATGCGACAGTTATTTATTGAGTTCCCACTAATGCGCCAGGCACTGTTCTGGATGCAGGCGGTGTGGAAATGAACGTGACAGAGAAGCTCCCTGCTCTCGTGGAGCCTCCACCTTAGTTGGGTGGGGAGAGAGACAACCGACAAGCAAACAAATACTCAGATCAGAAACAGATCATTTCAATGAGGCTAAGTGCTGTAGAGGCAAGAAATCCTGGTGACACCACTGAGAGCCTCGAGAGCCTGGAGGGGTCAGAGAATGCCTCTTTCAGGAGCCGATGTTTGAGTGGAGACAGGCAGAAATCTGGGGGAGAATATTCTAAGCAGAGGGAAGAGTTGAAGTACTCCCCCGAGGTAGACACTATACCCTGCCCTCCAAGTTTGCACAGCAGGATGGAGGCTGATGTAGAGGAGGAGTGGGGAGAGCTGAGGTCAGAGAGGCAGGCTGGGGCCCTATTTTTATAGAATTGCAGGCCATGGCAAGGAATCCGGGTTTTATTCAAGTTACAATAGGGAAGTGCCATGCTCCTATTTAAAATCTTCCAAAATCATTCTGGCTGTTATGGTAGGATGGATTGTAGGGGACAAGAGGAGGCCAACAGTCACATGGGGGGAGATGGGCAGTCACGGACATGGGGAAGAAAGGACAGACCAGGATACACTGAGTTGAATTTACAGGACTTGCCGATGAATCTCATGTGGCTTGGAAGAGAAAGTGGGGAACCCAGGAGGCCTGCTAGTCTTGAAAGACTGAGTGTGTGCGGGTGGCGGTTATGAAGATGGGACAGATCAGATTGGGGTGGGGACAGAAAGCAAAAGTTTTGTTTTGCCTGTGTCAATTTTGAAATGCCTGGTAGATATCCAAAAGAGATGACAAGTAGATATGAGCCTGTAGCTCAGTGGAGAGGTCAGAGTTGAAGATGCAAGTGTAGGAGGAATCAACATACAGATGGTTTTAAAGCCTTGATGAGATCATCTAGGTAGAGCATGTCTAGAGAATAGTAGAACAATGACCAGGCCCTAACACCTGACAACGTTTAGAGGTTGACTGAAACCAACAAAGGGGCCTGAGATGGTCAGAGAGAGAGACACAGGAGAAGAAAAATAGGGAGGTGGTTTTCCCCGAAACCAAGAGAAGAGAACATTTCAATGAGGAGACACAGGCAACCATTCTAGCAATGCTGATAGATCCAACAAGCTGGCAAAGAAGTGACACGGGTTTCAACAATGTGAAGGTTGCTGGAGATCTTGACAAGGCAGTTTTAGTGGAGTGTTGGTAATGGAAGCCCATTGGGGGTGGGTATGGAGAGAATGGGGGTGAAGAAGTAAGAGCACCGGGTAGGGAGATCTTCCTAAAGGAATTTCACTGTGATGGAGAGCAAACCATCGGGGCAGAAGCTGCTGGGGGAGATGGGGCATCCAGGGGAAACTTTTTAAATTTCTTTTGTTTTTGTTTTGATTTTTGCTTTTAAAGAGATCAGAGCTCCTAGAGCATTTATGTATGCTGATGGGAAAAATCCTGTGGAGAGGGAAAATTATGCTGGAGAAGGGAAGATAAAAAGAGAATTTCACAAGTGAAGAGGGAGCAGGAAAGATGGCATCCAGAGCTCAAGACCGAGCTGGATTTAGAGAGGAATTGGGTTGAGTAGATGGGTACAGATCCAAGTAGACTTACAGTTTTCGTGGTAGGAGAATGAAGCATTTCTATTTTCTCAATGTCATTTAGGACAAAGTGATCAGCTGAGGAATAAGTGGCCTTTGGGGACGAGAAGGTAGAGTGAAAATGCCAGAGATGTATAGGGAGAACGCCATGTTGGGTGCCCCTTTGAGAATTCTGTCAGTTGGGTGCCATCACACAGTGCATGTTTCTCTCCAGCCACATTCCGCCACATGGGTGCAGGCAGAGAGGAGGCAGAAAGTTAAAGCACGTGGCCTTTGGACAACCCAGGGTTTGGGCCTGACCGAGAAGATGAAGTGTCTCAAATGTTCTCGTTGAACTTGGCCTCACCAGCAGAGAAGTCTGTCCCATCCCTGCCAGCCCCCACTATGTTCAGAGCCAGGCCTCTGAACTGCTGGGGGAACTACCTGGGGGCGGGATAGAAGGATGAGATCACTGAATGGAATGCTCATTCCTGCTCACCCAACCCTCCTCACCCCCGCGCAGGCACAACATAGAGTAATCACTCCCATATGGTGGACCCAGGAACACAAAGATAGCACAGTGTGGGGCTGGGCCCTGGCCTCTGACAAACAGGCTGTCCTGGGACCCAGCCCAGCCACAAAGAGCTTCTCAGAGGAGTTTTATTGGGGTGCATGTGTGTGTCTCTCTTCTTCACTGTCAGGCGCCCACTTGCCTCTGGAGAAAGGGCTCCTTCATCCCTCGGGTTAGTCATCCACCCCCTGCACAAACAACGGGCCCTTTCCACAGCTTTCTCACCCACCCTGGGCCAGGGCCTAGCACAGTAGCTGGCACAGAAAGATGCTTCATAAATTCTTACTGAACAAATGAATGAGTGGACACATCAAAGCAACCATCCACCCAAGGCAGGAAAACCCTTGCCTTTTGCCTGGCCTGATACTGAGCAGTCCCTCCCCCATCTCTTCCCTGCAGTGGAGCCAGGATGAACGAGACCGGCTCAGGCAGAGCAGGAAGGTCTCCAGGTTCAAAGGAAGCTCCCCCTGAGAGGGGAGGGCAGAGACAGTTCTCAGGGGCTGAGGAAAGAAAGAAAGCCTTTCCCTGCCGTGAGTCTGGTACAAAAGGGCCTGGTGTCAATTCAGTTCTGGACACCGTGCTGGGCATCAACTTGACTGCCTTCTCTCGTGATCTCCTGGTCATAACCCTTTGGTGGCCGGAGCAGCCTCTGGTCCACAGGCCCCGGCTCCACCAGCCGTAGTGAGGCTCTTGACCTCAGGCTGAGGGCCCTCGGAGAGAATGGCCACCTGCAGGGCCAAGAGGTCAGCCAGTCAGGGATCCCACCAAGAAGCAGCTGCCATTTCCAGCAGGGCTCCCAGTTCTGGTTTAAGCCGAAAGGATTGCTGAAGAAGACCTGCCCCCCGTGGGGACCAGGCCTGAGGGGAGATGGGCCCTCATGCCCATTCTCCTGCTCCTCTATCCATCTCACCTCTCCTTTGTCGCCAGGATACCCTGGTCCTCAATACCCTGGTCAGCTAGGTGAGAAATGGAAACCCCAGTTGGCGTTCTGGAAGAGTTCTGAGCCGTCAACCACAGGGAATACTTGCTGAGCCCTCCTGGAGGGGTTCTCAATCTGGCTGGGAGCCAGGAGAGAGAATAAGGCCAAGTGGGTTAAGGGCCCAGACGTGGTACAGGTGAGAGGTGCCCACACCTGGCCCCAGACTCCCTTGGAGGGGTTAACAGTGCCCTGCTGGGCAGGGGTGGGCCTCGGCTGCTAGGCTGCTAGTGGGAGACAGGCCCTGGGAGCCGGGGATGCTTGAGAGGGCTGATGGCCTGGCCAGTGCTGGGGAGAAAGGGGGAGGGCCGAGGGAGCAGCCAGGTCCAGGGAAATATCACCTGTGAGAAGACCTTAGAGGAGCTTCCAGGAC
Source organism: Phoca vitulina (assembly GCF_004348235.1). Lineage (NCBI taxonomy): Eukaryota > Metazoa > Chordata > Mammalia > Carnivora > Phocidae > Phoca > Phoca vitulina. Next base: position 15,196,779 of record NW_022589745.1, on the reverse strand, counting down.
AAGCAAGGAGGACCCACGGGTGATACCTTCGCTAAGTGTATTCCTGTCCTGGGGTTGCCGGAACGACAACGTCCACAGACTGGGCGCTTAAACAACAGAAATTTATTTTCTCACAGCTTCCAGCCTCACAGGGAAGCTGGAAGTCCAAGATCAAGGTGTCAGTAGGTTGGTTTCTCCTGAGGCCTCTCTCCTGGGCTTGCAGACGGTCACCTTCTTGTTCCTCACATGGCCTTTCCTGGTGTCTCTCTCTCTTCTTACAAGGGCACCAGCCAGATTGGCTTAGGGCCCGCCTTAACCTTGATCTCCTCCTTAAAGGCCCGCTCTCCACATACAGTCACAGTCTGAGGTACTGGAGGTCAGCGCGTCTACATATGAATTTGGGGGGACACGGTGACTATGGGAAGGCTACCCTGATTGTGACTGTGCGTGTCGTAGAACAAATAATTGGGCCCAAATAATAACACCAACAGTAGGAGCGGGAGCTCCTCCTCTGTGTGTGTGTGTGTGAGTGTGTGAGAGTGTGTGTGTGTGAGTGTGTGTGCATGTGAGTGTGTGTGTGTGAGTGTGTGTCTGTGTGAGTGTGCGCACGTGTGAGTGTGTGCATGTGAGTGTGTGTGAGTGTGTGTGAGTGTGTGTGAGTGTGTGTCTGTGTGTGTGAGTGTGTGTGCATGTGAGTGTGTGTGTGAGTGTGTGTGAGTGTGTGTCTGTGAGTGTGTGTGTGAGTGAGTGTGAGTGTGTGTGTGCATGTGAGTGTGTGTGAGTGTGTGTCTGTGTGAGTGTGCGCACGTGTGAGTGTGTGCATGTGAGTGTGTGTGAGTGTGTGTGAGTGTGTGTCTGTGAGTGTGTGTGTGAGTGAGTGTGAGTGTGTGTGTGTGCATGTGAGTGTGTGTGTGAGTGTGTGAGTGTGTTTCTGTGTGAGTGTGCGCGCGTGTGAGTGTGTGCATGTGAGTGTGTGCGCGCGTGTGAGTGTGTGCATGTGAGTGTGTGTGTGTGTGTGAGTGTGAGTGTGTGTGCATGCATGCACACAGGCATAGCAGCCTGCTGTTTACCCAACAGGCCCACTTGCTTTGGCTCACCTGATTTGTCCCAGAGCCTTGGAGAAGGACAGCCATTACTGGCCCATTTTATGGTTGAGCCGAAGGAAGTTGCCCGGGTCGCACGGCAGACAAGGGGCAGCCCTGGCACCTCTCCCCAGGCTGCCGTGGTGTCCTGGGTGCTCCTGGTCCACTGCCCCGCGCTCTCCAGCGAGGTCACGGGTGAAGGTCTCACACCACGCAGGGGGAGGAGCCCCCAGCAGGCACCTGCGTGCTCTCTACCCGTGCGATGAAGAAACGGAGGCGGCAAGCTGCTCCCTGGAGCTGAAGGGATTCACGAGGCCCGTAAGATTCCTGCCTGATGCACTCTCTTATCTCCTTGACTCACTTTGTTTTCAGGCTCTGACAAGCTCCTGATTTGCCCAGGGTCGGACAGGTCCTGGCACCCAGAGGCCAGGGCTTGTTTCCAGTCCCTCTAGACGCCCTGTGCTGGCTTCTGGAGACTTCCCCTGAGTGGGTCCCTCCGGGGTGGGCCATCCCGCCACAGCTCCACCCTGACAGCTCCTGTCCCTGCTCTCTGGGGTCTTTGTCCCTCCCATGCCTGAGAGCCCTGTACCCCGGGGCCTCAGCCTGGTCCCTCCATGTGGGTGTGAAGGGGCTCAGCTCACCAGGAGCTGCCCATGGAGGGATGACGGCTGTGGCCCGCAAGGTCAGGTGGGAGAGGCAGCCAGGAGGCCGCAATGCCCAGTCTCCAGGACACTAGCCGGTTTGTCATGGAAGCCAGAAGAAGCCTTTCCTTGAATTAGCCCTGCCTGGTCCCACCTAGTAGGGAAGCCTTGACCGGCTGAGGCCTTGCTTTGGTTTCCTATTGGAAAGCTTCATCTAGATACTTCCAGGGAGCTCAAGCTCTCCAGTGCCTTCCTCTGTGGCCATGGCAGATGAAAGGCCAGAGGGCAGATCCTTCCCTGACCTGGCCATGGCAGTGAGGGGTCCGTGGGAGGAGCACCGTGGGCCTGGAGGTCTGCTCATCTTTGATTGTCAGTGTCTTCCAGCCAAGCAAGCACTGAAGGGACCCAGAGGGTCCCCATCTGCAACTTAGGGTTTAACTACAGCGGCCTATGAGTGCATCCCCAACCCCCAGATGGCTTGGGCTACCTGGGATCTCTTCTAATCAGCCCCAGCATTAAGGCCCGGCCTCGCCGAGGCTAGCACATAGTAACCAACCACTGCCGGCCGGATGGTCCCCTAAAGATCCTCTCACTGACAGTGTGGAAATGCGGCCAGAGAACCCACTTGCTTAGGTCAGGTCCGTGACAAAGCGGGTGCCACTCGGTTTGTCTTAATCGCTGCTGTACCCCAAGCTGACCACAGCGCCTGGAAGGTGGTGGACATTCAAGCATCCTTGTGGATGAATGGATTCAGGTCCCCAGGTAGTTCAAATCCCCTTCTCTGAGCCCCTCCCACCGGGGGGCATGGTCAAGGACTTGGTGCAGGTGCGAGGGGGACACCTCTCCATTTTCACCAGGAGCCCACAGGGGGTTGCCTGCACGGGAAGAGACTGCAGGTCTGACCAGGGCTGTTGCTGTGAGCGTGGGGCTTTTCAGGAAATAAAGAGGCATTGATTGTGTGAGACCTCTTGGCAGGTAATTGAGACAGCCTGATTCCCCTCAGACCAAACCCTGAGGTGCTCGGGGCTGTGAGCTGGCATGGCGGTGAAAGGCGCTGACTGGGGCCTGGCCGGACTCCAGCAGGAGCGGCGTGGGAACGTGGCCTTTAGCCCCTGCTGGGCCCCATGTGAGGGAAGTTGGCCATGGCGGGGGCGGGGGGGGGGATCCATCAAGGGCCCAATACCAGGGCGGCCTCTGATGGACGCTTCTGCGCAAACCAGGCTTCCAAGGGCCCTGCGGCAGCCGCTTCTCCATGCCTTTTGTCCCCCTATGTGGGTTCCCAGGACCGCCTTTGGGTGGCTGAAGGGGCTCATGGGAACTCCCCCATTCCCATGAGTGGATGTGGCGGGGCTGATCATCATGTGCTGTCACCGCCCCTCCCAAGGACAGCATCTGGCCCACTTGGGGGAGGGGCGAGGGTGGCCAGGGGACCCTGGCTGCACCAACCTGGTCCTCCCTTTCCTCCATGTCGTTGAAGAAGGTAGCTTTCTAAGCTCTGACACATCAGAGACTATCACGGGGGACAGGGGCCGGCGGGGGTGCGGGGAGGCGATCATGTCTAGGGGTTGTGAGTGGGTGGCCTGGCAGGCAGCGGTGGCCGCGAATGGGCCTGTTCTGCTGGATCTTCTTGGTCTGGCCTGGCTGCCCCAGAGCCCGAGGCCAAGGCCACAGGAAACCTGCCTTTCCTGTCCAGCCTTCCTGGCCGCTGTCAGGCTCCCTGGGTGAGGGCAGGGCAATCGCACCAGCTCTCCCACAAAGCTCTCTGAGGCTGGGTTCCCAACAAATAAGATCTCACCCTAGGGGGCCCACTTGCTTTTTCCTTCTTGTCTGCCTGGTTCAAAGGAAAGTGGTAGATAGCCTTGGGTTCACATTCTGGCTCTGGCTCTTCCTAACTGGGGCCGGAGGCAAAGCCATTTATTTTCTCGAGCCTGATTTTCTCATCTGCAAAACCAAGTGGTGGTGTGAGGATACTTTGAGAAGGTATAGACAAAAACACCGGGCACCCTGGGGGCTGTTCTTGGTTGGTGTTCCTCCCCCCCGGCCCCCAGGCCTCAGAGTCCTGAGCCCTGAGGGGTATCTCCCCCCACCCCCCCACCTCGCCGGCCTGTCTTGCTGGCTGCTCACCGTGCCCTGAGTCAGGCTAGGCTCCTGAAGCCCTTGCTCTCGTCTCCTTGCGCCCCAAGCCAGCAGCCCCTGTGCCCTCCTTGGAGCCTGCTGGGCTAAGTCCCACCTCCCAGCCTCGTGCTGGCGTTGACCCTGCTGAACGGGGATGCCCGGCTCCCTGCCCTTTCCCTGGGCCCGTCTTTCTTGCTCCTGCAGGCCCCTCTCCTCCTCCTGGCTGAGTCAAACCGCATCAGGGCACCCCCTGAGACGGCAGGTGCTCCGTGCTGGCCGCGGAGGTCTGTCCTGTGCGCTCTAGCCAACCCCTGGGGCTTGTCAGGGAGCCCCGTCCACGCCTGCGCAGAAACCTGGCCACACGGGGTCGTCGTGGAGCAGGTCCTCCGCACTCCCAACTGGTCTGGATCAACCCCACCGCGGTGTCCTGCCCTCTGAGGGGGTCAGGACAATCATGCTGCACGGTCATGCCTCCCATCTGCTCGGCTCTGAGGGCTTCGTGCTCGAGATCGCCGATCCTCCCAACAACAGTCAGGTGAGTAATAGTATCCTCATTTGCAGAGGAAGAAACTGAGGCGCAGAGAGGTTAAGACACTTTCCTGAGGTCACACAGCTAGGAAGGGGCCCATCACGGACCTGACCCTAAAGTCCATGCACTTTCTGCTGAAGGGAGTACTTCCTGGCGGGGGAAGGAAAGAGGGAAGAGCTCTCTCAGGGGCAGCCACGGGGAGGGGCTTTTCCCCTGTGCTAAGCTGTCCAAAATGGACAGCAGCACCTCTAGCCTTCGAGATTCATCTTTAGGAGTCCCCTCACTTTGGGCCTTTAGTGTCTGAGGCAGACTTCCCCTTACAACCTCCCATGGTGGGGAGCCCCTCCTCTTACCCGCCAAAGCCCACCAGCCTGCCTGCCACTCTGCCTGTCACCCCTTGCCCCAGCCCCCTGGTTCTGGTTCTGTCCTGCGCAAAAGGGACTGAAGATGGGATGGGAAGCTCCCAAGTCAGGTCATTTTATGGGCGCAGGGGCTGCCTGCCAAGGCCCAGGATATGTCAGAAACACTTTGTGGAGTACTGCAAACAGACAGATCTAGACTCATGTAGTGGCTCCCACATTTATTAGCATGACACAGGGAGAAATGTATTTTGCCTCTCTGAGCCTCAGTTTTCTCACCTGTAAAATGGGTTTATTGTGAGGATTAAATAGTGAGGAGAGAAGAGGGCATTTGGTATTGTACTTGGCTCAGTAAGTGCTGTAGTTGTTATTAACCTTCCTCTAGGTCTGGGTATTCTGGGTGAAGTCAGCCACCCAGCACTTTAGGAAACTTCTGGATTTCCTTGCTGCTCTATACCGAGAGTTCACAGGTGGGGAGCTGAGATCAAGAGCAATTCACTAGATAGAGGAACCTCCTGTGGGATCAGAAGAGCCCACAATGGGATGAGCATTGCAGGGGCAAGAGAGGCAAACCAGAGGCAGTGAAATCACAGTCAGGGGCAGCAACCCATCTCCTCCAGGGGCCTCCTCAGTCCCTCAGCTCACCTGCAGTCTCACTCCACGCCTCCAGTGAGCAGAATGCGCCCATAGGAACCTGAGCCTCGAGGATGTGATGAAGGCGTTCTATGCTCTGTGGTCTTTGTGGAAGGCCATTCCTGCCTCTCACTGCTCAGACCAGAAGGGGCAGGGCCCAGAGTAACACCAAGTCTGGGAGGGAGGAGGTGCCCAAGAGGGCCTTGGGTGCTAGGGTTAGGAGGAGGCTGTGCTTTATGCAGCAGGGATTGGGAGCTGAGGTGAGAGAGACCAGAAGGTAGCCAGCAGCTGGCTGGGTCAGGGAGCCGTGGGGAAATGGAAGGGGCCAGCTGGGGTAGGAGGTCTTTTCCCAATCCTGTAGCTTGTAGCTTAGGGCTGCCAGACTGGATCGTGGCTGGTTACTAAGCCCGCCTGGAGGCTGGACATAGGTCCCCTGAGAGCCAGGCCCCAGCACAATTGTGCTCTCCAGCAGGAAAGCTCTCAACTGGTTTGACTTGATTTCCAGAGCTCCCTGGCTAGGGGCTGGGACCTCAGAGAGGGGGGCTGGGGAAGGCAGAGCTTTTTTCGGCATAAAAAAAAAAGCTGGTAATGGGAAGATTTAAGATCTGTCTCCTGGTGGACAAAGTCAAGGGCCTGCAAGATTTCCAGCGAATGCACCCATCCCGGAGGGGGCCCGGCATTCCCACTCACATGCCCTGGCGGCTTTGCTGGTCACAGCATGGCTGCAAATTACATGTTATTAGAACAGTCCGGATGATGAAGTCACTGCAGCTCTAATCCTATTTATTTCAATGACAGCTTTGGCAGAGCAGTAAATCTTGCTGCCAATCCTGTCTCTCGTGGCCGGTTCCCCGAAGGAGCTACCGTCAGACGTGACTATAGGGAGGGGCCCTTGTCCGAGCCATAATTCACATTACCTTTTTCCTTCAAATACAAAATTCTTCCAGGAAAGCCTGCCATGAGGCACATTGTATTTTATAAAGATGGCCCCTGTGGCATATCCCATCTTGCACACTCCTCCCCACAGGTAGTGGTCTATGTCCCCTTTCCTTGAACTTGGATGGGATTTTGTGACTGCCTTGACAAGCAGAAGTCACCGCAGAAATCACTGTGTGACTTCCGCAGCTAGGTCAGAGAAATGCCATACACGTCCACCCTATTTTCTTGGAGCTCTTTCTCTTGGAATCCAGCAGTCATGCTGGGAGGAAGCCCAGGTCACCTGGAGAGGTCACATGTGGGAGTTCTGGCCGACAGATCCCACTAGGTCCCGGCTGACCACCAGCATCAGCCAGACCAGCTGTGTGAGTGAGGAGATTGTCCAGATGACCAACCCAGCCAGCATCTGACTGTAATTTCCAGGACAGAATTTCCTCTCCTGAGCGGGAACCATCAGGCTGAGCTCAGCCTGTCCCCAGAACTGGGAAAAAGGATAATAAAATGATTGTACAGTTGACTTTGAACAACACACGGGTTAGGGGCACTGACTCCCCCCCATGCAGTTGAAAATCCCTGTATATGTTTTGACTCCCCCAAAGCTTAACTACTAATAGCCTACAGTTGACCAGAAGCCTTACTGATAACATAAACAGTTGATTAACATATATTGTGTATGTTGTATATATTATATACTGCATTCTTATAATAAAGGAAGCTGGAGAAAAGGAAATGTTATTTATTAAGAAAATCATAAGGAAGAAAAGATACACGGACAGTACTGTACTACATTTATTGAAAAAAATTTGTGTATAAGTGAACCCATGCAGTTCAAGCTCATGTTGTTCAAGGGTCAACCGTAGTTGTTTTAAGCCGCTAAGATTTGAGGTTATTGGCAGAGCAAGAGGTCACCAGAACACTCACGAATGATGATAATGGACAACCTTTGCCTCTTAGGCTTCTCTGCTATGGAAAAATGTAAGTACACTCCTTCCTCCCAAGCTTTCCTTCTTAGGTTCTGGAACGTTGTAATATCTGGGTGATTCAATCTGTCAAAGCAGAATCTGAGAGCAGGCATTCTAGTTTTTAGAAGCGGGAAGACTCCTCTCTTACTCACTTTCCCAAGGAAGTTATTCTCTCGGGCATTTTGACTGGGACAGGCAGTTACGATGTTCCGGAAAGATCATGACTCAAATGTCAGGTAGACCCAGTGTCTTACTTTGTTCAGGATGATACAACAAAATACCAGAGACTGGGTGGCTATAAACAACAAACACGTATTTCTCACAGTTCTGGAGGCTGGAAGTCCAAGGTCATGACGCAGGTAGATTTGGTGTCTGGTGAGAGCCCACCTTCCGGTTCATGGCCAGTGCTTCTGGCCAGCTCTCCGGGGCCTCTCGCACAGGGCACTAATCCCAATCATGTGGGCTCTGCTCTCTTGATAAGGAAGTACCCCCAAAGCCCCACCTCCTAATACCCTATATTGGGGGGGGACGCAAACATTCAGGCCATAGCCCCCAGGTACAAATCCCAATTCTGCCACCTCCTGGCACTCTGTCCTCAAGTCGGTCACTTGACTTTGTTCTTCAGGAGTCTCAGCCGCAAAATGGGAAAGCTGATACCTACCTTACGGGATGGGTATGACAATGCGAGATTCTTTTTTTTTTTTTTTTTAAAGATTTTATTTATTTGACAGAGAGAGACACAGCGAGAGAGGGAACACAAGCAGGGGGAGTGGGAGAGGGAGAAGCAGGTTTCCCACTGAGCAGGGAGCCTGATGTGGGGTTCGATCCCAGGACCCTGGGATCATGACCTGAGCCGAAGGCAGACGCTTAACGGCTGAGCCACCCAGGCGCCCCTGCGAGATTCTTTATAACTAGTCTTGTTCTAAAAAAGGATTTGAGACAGGTTATGGAGATGGTGTATGTAAATCATCTTGCATTAGCAATAACAACTCATATTTGTCAAATGCTTACTAGGTGCCAGGCACAGTTTTAAGCACTTGGCACATATCAGCGTATTTGACAGTTACAACAACCCAGTGAGTGATTACTATCATGTGTATTTCACAGATGGGGAAACCAAGGCACAGAGAGATTAAGTAACTCTCCCAAGGCTACACAGTTAGTAGGTAGCAGAGCTGGAATTTGAACCCGGGAAGTTTGACCTTAGAGCCCTGTAGGCCATTCTGTCTCTTGGTAAATGGTTAACTCTGGGTTAGACGCGCTGCTGGCCTGAGTGTCCAGCACATTCCCTTCCCGAAGAACCAGTCTGAAGAGATCCAGGGCTTGAACCAGAGTGATGCCAACGGTGGGTTCCTCGTGCTGAGGTGTGCTAATGCGGGAGACACAGTAGGGGTGAAAGTCACGCCCAGGGCCCCCCGGCTGCTGGGGGGGGGGCAGTGACTACCAGAATGGAAAGAAACAGCTAAGCGGACATTTTGCAACATCGGGACAGTAACGTCCATCTGGAGCCCTTGGGGGCTGAGTCACCCCCGAGAGGGGCAGTCATGGGGAAGTAGAGCAAGAACACTTGATGCCGAGACTCGCCCTTCTACTTCGGCCATGGGACCCTCCAGTGAGTCACCCACCCTCGTCTCCCAAGTGCTGAGGAACTGTGCACCCTCCAAATGAAAGGAGGTGCACAAGCGGCTCAGACACCAGAGATGGAAGCTGCCACTTCATTTTCTAGCTAGCAGAGGATGCATTCTGTTAAGCTTCCTTAAAACAATTTTAACTGTTTTGTAGGGAAACGAACGTAAAACAAATAAGGTGCTTCCTTGACCTCTTAACCAGTCATTCGAACATCATTTAACTTTTCTTCGTGATTCAGGGTTAATCATTATGAGCATCATTTCCATATTGAGCTGCAAAGTGACACCAGGTTAGAAGGCACGGCCTTGCCTAGGTGTGGCTCTGTGCCCTGTGCCGGATGGCCCCAGGCTGCTGGGCTGGAGTCCTTGTGACAGCCCAGTCCCAGCTGTCACCTCCCAGTGCCGTCCGCATGTCAGCCCAGAGCAGTTTCACGATACTTCAATTTGTTCCTCCTAATCTGTTGTGAATTTACTAACCAGATGCCTGTGTGTGTTAGAAATGTTCATAAAAGCAGGGATTCCTGAGTATGAATCATGGATTCCAACAGCTCCAGGTAGGGGAGGTGTTACCATAGCTGGTGACCTGTCAGTGACCCTCTTTTATTTTGTTATTTAGAGTCTTGGTTTTTACATAGAACTGTTTCTCTTCCTGCAACCAGTGTGTACTGTCATTCACAGTAACTTCAGGGCCGAGACTGCTCCTCCAGTCCCACACCCCATACAATCTCTGGCCTCCTTAGGTCACACCTGACAAGCATTTTCTAAGTGCCCCTCTATGCCCAGTGCCTGGCCGGGCACTCGGTGTAGGGACTGCTAGGGCAGGCCAAGCCATGGGCCTGCCTTCCAGGGGCTCACGGTCTGACTCAGGAGGCAAGGTCAACACCGGGAGCAGTTAGGGGACACACAGGACAGCCAGAAGTAAGGTAGAGGCTGGCTGGTTGTGGCCCCATGTGGCCAGTATGTTAGTGCCCTGCGTCGTCAGGAAGGAAGGCCGCCAAGAGTTTCAGGGAAGGCTCTGGGGGGGACCTGCAGGACACACACTGGACAGCTAATCCTGGGCAATGCTCAGGTTCCAAAGGAGGCTGGCAGGTAGGAGGTGTGGGCCTCCCAGGATCCCCTGAGAGAAATGAGGAGTGGCTAGTTTGGGAAGTGTGGTTGGAGCCCCTCAGGATTATTGCCTGATGAAGAAACTGTGGGCCTTCCTCCAAAAGATCTGGGGTTGGAACTGGGGTGGGAAGAACACCAGGAAGCAAACAGCAAGAGTGGATGGTGCAGACGGGAGGCCAGAGTCCAGGCTGGGAGAGCCCCAGTGTGGAGGAAGCATGGGAGGTTAGGAGGGGGCCAGATGGCGGTTGCGGAGGGGTGCCTGAGCTCCCCAGCATCCCTGGGAGTCTGCCCAGGCTGAGCTCAGACAGAGCTAGTTCAAGGCCCAAGGGAGCCTGCAGACCCCCGGGTTCTCCAGGTTCTGGCTGTGGTGCCGGGTCTCTCCGGCCTGTTGGAATCGGGGATTATCAACGTGAAATGGAGACAGCCTCATATGTGACCACCTGCAAGTTGGTTTCAGGCAATATTAACTGGGCACGCACAAAATCTCTCCCCCACACACCTCCTGCACGCACACACCAAAACGAAGTTTCCGAATTTACCGTGGCTGGGGAGCTCACCTGCACATGCGCAGGAGGGGCTGGGCGGCCATTGTTGCCCGCGCCTACACCGACCAAGCGGTTTGGTTCGAGGGCAGAGATGTCCCCGAGGTACGGTACTGAAGGTCCCAAGAAAGGCCCTGGAAGGGCTTCAGAGGTGCCTTGTGGGTCCCCTGACATCGTTGGCGCTCAGATGATCGGTGCATGATCCGCGCCCATCCCGAGGGGCCCTGCCCCAACATGCCCGGCTCCCAGCACCCCCCTCCCCCCCGCGCCGTGCTCTGAGGGCCCCGGAGGCAGCGGGCGAGCGTGCAGGAGCGGGGTCCTAGGAGGGATTCCGGCCCTCGCTCGGGAGACCTCAGCGGTGGAGCAGGGGCGACTGTGCCGACGTCGCAGCCCGCACACCCTTCACCTTTGTCCTGAATCCTCTGGGTAGACTGTTGCACCCCTACTCTGTGCAGATGAGGCCACCCAGGCCCAGAATGGTGCAGGGTCACAGCGGCAAAGTACCGACTCGCTGCTGCTTTCAGGCCCGCTATGACCCAGGAAGGCCACCAGCGTGGGATGGCGGGACGCGCATCGCCAGGGCTTGGAAATATACAGAGGCTCCTGCGTTCCACGAGGCGACAAGATAGAAGGGCCTCCGGTCGTCCCACGCGTCCCCAGCCGGCCGCCACCCAGGGAGAGCCGCGCCGCAGGGTCTCTGCCTGCGCCAGGTGCCCTGCTCGCCCCGCCGGCCCTTCCCAGGGGGGCGCCCCGGGGCGGGAAGCGCCGAGGACTCGGCGGCCACGGGAGCGGGAGCGCAGCCCGCCGGGCACCCACCCCCCCGCGCGGCCGGAGCGGGAACTGCGGCGCGTCCCCCGCCCGCCCGCCCGCCCAGCTGGACTCCAGCACCCGCCTGACCTGCGCCGAGCATCACCGGGTGCAGGGAAGCCGGCGTCCTTCCCGTGGCCGCCCGGAGTCAGGGGGCAGAATGGGCAGCAGTGTGACCGATGCCATAGAGGAGCAGTGGCAGGAGAGGAATGTTTGGAGGGGAATGCCACCAGAGATCCAGGAAGATCCATCCCCACGGGACAGGAGCCTTCCACAGGGAGAGAAGAGCAAGCGTAGGGGCAAAGGCTGGAGGGGTGAGGCCCCAGGGTCCAAGGCGGGGACGCCTACCAGGGGGCTTCAGCACCCCACGGAGGAGCTGGGACTTCTGGGGATTGTTGTGTCGCAAAGGAAGGCGGGGTGGCCCCCCTGCTTCCAGAGGCGTTTGGTGACCTGCGAGAAAATCCAGAGGCCACAAAAGAAATGTGACTTGCCTTTCTTGCGTTTGCACGAGAGCACATAAATACATAAATTTTTAAAGATGGATAGCTTATGGAACCTATAATGCAAAATCCCCATGCACTTAATGCTGGGACAGGAGACTCGCCTTCTGTGTGAGCTGTGGCGGGCTGCTTCGGGATGTGTCCTCAGGTCCGGGGACACCAGTCTGGCCACGACGCTCGGACAACGTGTCTGTGCACATGCAGGCAAAGCCCTGGGAAGTACTTGGGGTGGGGGGAGGCTTTACTGGGAAGTGAGAGGAGTTTAGGTGGCCTTTTACAAAGTGTAGGGTAAGGAGTTGGGGGGCTGCTGCCGGGGCCAGGGAAGAGGGGAGCAGCCATGAAGCCTGTTTTAACCTCAGGGCTCCCTGAAAGGGTCCTGGGGGACCCCCAAAGGGCCCCAGACCACTTTGAGAACTGCTGAATGGAGAATATGGTCACGTGTACCACGGGCCTGGGTACAGATCTAGCACGTACTTTTTTTTTTTTTAATGGCTCTCATTTGGAATTCAGATTCCCTTTCCTTTGCTCATCCAAAGAACCTACGATGCACTGAGACGGGCAGGGTTCATGCTCCTGTGACTTTCTGTAAGCTGAATCAGGACACTGGAACAGGACCCTTGCTCACACATTAAATAATTCATTAAATGCAGGCAAACAAACATATGTACAGATATTATTTTGTTCTCACAAGGCATTTTCCAACATAGGGGCATAAGCAGAGTTATGGGAGATTAGAGCTAGTAGGACCCTGAGAATTCTAGTCCAACTCCCTCATTTTAAAAATGGAGTTACAGTCCAGAAAATCATTTCAACTCATTTCAACAAATACTGAGCACCTACGATGTGAGGAGTAAAATCGAGCAGAGTAGGATGCCAGGGACTGACAGATGGGATGTTTCGATAGGATGTCCAGAGAAAGTCTCTCTGAAAGGTGACTTTTGAGTTAAGGCCTGAAAGAAATGAGGAGACAATTCATGTAATGTTTGGGGGAGGAGGTCTAGGTAGAGGGAATAGTAAGTGCAAAGGTCCTGAGGTCAGAGGATGCCTGACATGGGGAAGAAACAGGAGACCATTGGGGCTGGGCCATGGGGCATGAAAGGCAGTGGTGAGAGGTGGGAGGTGAGCTCAGAGTGGAGATGAGGCAGATCCTGTAGGGCCCAGGAGGCTACTGAAAGAACTTGAGTTTGTTTCTGAGTCAGATGGGAAGCTAGTAGTGGATTTTAAGCAGAGCCATCACACAGCCTGACTTAGAAATCAATTCCAGTCACTGCAGAGAGAGTAGACCAGGGGTTGGGGCAGAGGCAGAGAGGTGAATTAGGAGGTTCCTGCATTCATTCAGACAAAAGATGACACTGGCTGGGGTCAAGGATGATAACAGAATAGATGTGAGGAGTGGTCACAGTCTAGAAACATTTCAAAGTAGGGTCTTCCTAAAAGGAACTCACCCAGGTCACACACAATCAGGAAATGATACGGCTGGGGCCTCAGGTCTGCTGAATCCCTGACCACCGCCTCAGTGCTTTGCATATATGATCTCTAAATCCTACCACAACTGGGAAAGGGGAGTCTATTAGTTTCACAGTTTTACAGATGAAGACACTTGAAGCTGAGAAGGACAAAGAGACCTTCCCAAGGTCACATAGGTAGGAAGTGGCTGGCTCAGAACCACACCAGCCAGACTCCTCCAGAGACCCCTTTGCCCAGGCCTGAGGTATCACGACTGACCACCTCCTCCCTGGAAATCTCAGTCAACACCGTCATGGGGTCAGCCTCAGAAGTGAACATGCCCCCAAATCCCCTGCCCTAAAATGTCCCCTTTGATGGTTCTTCCAGTTGTGTGAAGTCCCCATCACTAGAGATTTCTCTGAGGGGCAAGGCCCTATAGGCCACTGTCTACTATGTGGAAAGTGATTATTAAATCTGGTGAAGCTCAGGGTTTGAGGAGTTGCCCAGGGACCTCAAGGGGGGTAGAGATTATAGTGCCCAGGGCCAAGCCCCCTGAGCAGTGCTGTTGGGTGGCAAGGGTTAGCTCAGGGACAGGTCTGTTTCTTGGGACAAGCAAGAAATCTTTCTCAACTTTCTTGTTTGAGAGGAAAGAGTGTCCCCTGCTTCTTTCTGCTCAGGGGTCCAGGAGTATCCCGAACAGAAGGTAGGGCTCTCTGACAATGTTAGCTGCCCGGCAGGCTCCAGGGAGTGGCCAAGCAGGAGGATGGGTAAGAAACACTCTGAAAAATGCTCACCCAAACGTTGGTGACTCCCTGGAAGGCTTGCCCTCCTACCCGGGGTGGGCCTGCGGTCAGGATCTCACAGGACACAGGGACCATTTGGGGACATTTCCTCCTCTCTCCTGCATATAGGACATTGTGGGAGCATGCACCCTGCCCATCTCAGGGCCATGTGTTCTTTGGCTAGCAAAGAAAGGGAAACGTGAACATCGAAGTTGGCCATTAACAAAAATACTATGTTCTAGACCTGTACCCAGGCTTGTGGCTCATGTATCTGTATTCTTAACTCAACAGTTCTCATAGTTCTCTGGGGCCCACTGGGGGTCCCTAAGACCCTTTCAGGGGGTCCTGAGGTCAAACCTGTTTTCACAAAAATACTAAGATGTTATTTGCCCTTTTCACTCTTATCCTTGCACGAGCATATGGGGGAATTTTCCAGAGGCTAGGTGACACGCGACATGGCAAGAGACTGAATGCAGAAGTGAACATAAGAATCTAGCTCTTGTCTGCTGAGCCAGACGTTAAACAGGTTTGCAAAAGTGTGAAACACCCTTTTTACTAACTTTTTTCATTTTAAAAAATCTAGTTATTTTTCATTAAAATGTGTTAATATGGGTTTATTATTGTGATTTTTAAAAAGATTTTATTTATTTGAGAGAGAGAGGGGGAGAGAGCAGGGGGAGGAAGCTGAGGGGTATGGAGAGGGACAAGCAGACTGTGCTGAGTCCACAGCCCAAGGCCGGGCGCAATCCCACGACCTTGAGATCATGACCTGAACGGAAACCAGGAGTCAGATGCTTTAACGACTGCGCAACTCAGGCGCCCCTATTATTGCTATTTTAAATGAAGTAATGCATACTTTTCAAATTCTCAGCTTTCGTTTCTAATAGAGTATAAACCAAGAGATACAACGCACACCAACATCCTGGGATCCTTGATCATTTCTGATTGTCAAGGTGTGTCGCGTGTAAAGGGGGAAACGTTCACTCGGGCTGGAGAGGCTCTCACGCAAGCCTGGCTGCCTCTCCCACCCGCAGGGGCCGACCCTAGCCTGGCGTTTCTCTCTCAGGGCCCTCAGTGGGCCCACTGGCCGGAGACAAGGAGAAAACGGCAGGCAGGAGACCAAGGAGACCATTGCAGGGAGATTTATGTTGCAGCCGCAGGGACCTAGTTGACATTACCCCGTAGTAACACAGGGGGGCGCCCTTACCAATCAGCAGATTTGTCGAGATTACCGAGATTGCCAACGTGAGTTTTATTCACCGAATTAAAAGTATTTAGTCTCTTGTCAATGGTGATGTAATTTTTAACCTCTCTTGTGTTTCCCTTGCTCAGAGTGTGTGCTCCAATAAATTTGCACTTCCTTCTTGATGATCACCTCTGCACTGGTAAATAGCCCTGCCCGGGTCCCTAAGGAGAGTGTCAGGAACGCATGACGCCATGCATATGACACTGAGTCTCCTGAAGCCGCTGAAACCCCCAGCTCCCGTGGAGTCCTGGTGAGGAGGAAAGGACACTTACGACACGGAGCTCCCATCGAAGCCACAGTGCTCTGGCCGCCACCACCAGGCAGGACTGACATCAGACACTGCTGTGTCATGTCACAGGCTGTCTTTCTTGCTCTTTTTACTTTTATTTATTTATTTTTTCCTAATCTGTCTCATCATCTTTGTGATTATCCATACCTGAGACTGGTTTATAACAACTAATTAGATGTTGGCTTTGGAGGGGAGCAGCACCAGGAAGAGGATTAGCGGAGGTCAGGAACTTGGCTTCCACATATGTCTCCTGAGTGTCCCGGACCACTCATGGGTCCATCCTATGGGGCCAAGGTTCTTGTCTTCCAGAAGGTTTCTACCTGGGTCAGAGGGTTGTTATGGGTATCAGATGGCCCAACTGTGCAATGGGCATCATCAACCATAAGACACTAACCTAAGAAGTGTGGACATTTATGGACTTCTCTCTCCTACTTTGGGAGGGGAGGGGCAATGACAGGTTTTTAGTAGGGAAAGGATATATAGTCTGTTTTGTGTCTTAGATTTTTTGGAGGATGTTTTGCAGGACCACATAGGTAGAGGGACATAAGTTAGGAGGCCATTATTAGAGGCCAGGGGAGAGAAGATGAAAGCCATCCTGGGGAGGTGAAAGGAATGGAGGGGGAGGGGAGTGTGTTGGGAAACCTCAGAACCAGAATGGAGGAGGCCTGGTAATGATTAGATGGGACAGGGAGGTTCTAAGATAGGAACAACCTGGGACCACTCCCAGGTGTCTGGAGGGAAAGGAGTAACATGTTCCTGGAGATGGAGGTCATTTTCCTCACCTGTTCCAGGCTCTGCAGGTTTGTTCCTTCCCTAAAGGTGGTGCAGGTTTTGTGACTTGCTGCCCCCAAGGGGGGTGGTATCAGTGCCACCAGCTGATGGGACACACAAGCCCATAAACATTATGCTAAAGAATTCATTAAACACAGGAAGAAAAGACACACTTACAGATACTATTTTTTCTTATTTACAAGTCATTTTCCAACACAGGGACGTTGGCAGAGTTATGGGACATTAGAGCTACAGTAGGGCCCTGAGAATTCTAGTCCAACCCCCTCGTCTTAAAGATGGAGAAACTGCAGCTCAGATAATCCAACTCAACCCAGATCAACAAACATTGAGCACCTATGATGGGGCGAGTAGAATCAAGCAGAGTAAGATAGGGACTGCTGGATGGGGTGTGCTATGTTCTGAATGTTTGTGTTCCCTCTAAATTCATATGTTGAAATCTTAACTCCCGGAGGTGATGGTATTAGGACGTGGAGCTTTAGGTCATGAGCGTGGAAACCCAAATGAATGGGATTAGTGTTCTTACAAAAGGGACCTCAGAGAGGCCCATGACCCCTTCCATCATGTGAAGACACAGCAGGAAGTTGGCAGTCTGCAACCCGGAAGAGGGCTTTCAGTGAACCTGACCATGCAGGTGCCATGACCTTGGACTTCCAGCCTCTAGAGCTGTGAGAAAATAGTTTGTTGTTTATAAGCCACCCAGTTGATGGTGTTGGGTCACTGCTGCCCAAATGGACTAAGACGGGGTGTTACCTTAGGTGGGCTGCTCAAGGAAAGTCTCAGTGACAAGGTAGGCCTTAAGGACAGGTTCCCAGGCACCTCACTGACATGAAGGACCTGATATGTTCTAGGACCACAGGATCTGGTTACATTTGAGAGAAATGGTATCTCCATCTACAATCAGGGGGTAGAAAAAAATACCTACTGTCAGAGGAAATCCTCAATGAGGCATTTCAAGAACATTTCCTAGACCCGAAGGAAGGGTTTCCACATTGAAAGGGACTGTTCTGGCACAGTGGATGAAAAGAGACCCACAGCAAGGCAAGCCCTTGTGAACCTTCCAGAACACTGGGGACAAAAGAAAATAAATGAGATTTAAAGGGAAAATCCTGTCTCATACAAAGGAAGCAGAGATCAAACTGTTTTCATATTTCTCAATAGCAACAATTTTTAAAGCAATGGAGCAACATTTTTACAATTTTAAAAGAAAATGATCTTCAACGTAGAATTCTGTTTCCAGCCAAACTATCAATCAATCGCAAGAGTAGAAGAAAAAATTTTCCAGATATTCAAGTGTTGGCAAATTTACCTCTAATGCACTTTTCCCCAGGAAGCTACTGGGAGATGGGCTCCACCAAAATTCGGGGTGGGGGCAGGGGGCAACAAGAAGAAGGCAAGGGAATGCTAACCCAGGTGAAGTGATGAGCGTCCTCCACAGACCTTCAGGGTCATCGTTCAGATGGGAGCTTCGGGAGGGATTCCCAGGAAGACAAAATTGGCAGACTGCCACAGGTGTCTGAACATCTTGAAAGGAGATTTATATACTTTATCTTATCCCAGATTTATAAAATTGGAGTTTAATTTTATACTTTGGGGTTTAATTAGTGATAACTAATTAGAAACCTAACCAAAACAAAACCAAACAAAGACAACAGTTAATTTCAGGAAAAGCACAAAAATAAGCAAGCAAGAAAAAGTTATTATAGTATATTATATAATTCAACACCATTGGCATATTAATAGTAATACAAAGGCAAAATATTTATCTAACTAAAATTATCATGTAACTATATTTTAAGGGATAGGAAATATGTTTATGCTTAGTGGGAAGGAGTAAAATCCTCATCTTCTATGGTGGAAATTCAGTGAATGACATTTAATATTGGAAAATCACATAGTGGTAATATATGTCATATTTACTTATTTATTTTTATTTTTTTAAAGATTTATTTATTATTTTAGAGAGAACATGCGAGCAAGTGCATGGGGGAGGTGATAGGGGCAGAGGGAAAGGAGAGAGAATCTCAAGCAGACTCCACAACTGAGCGGGGAGCCCAGTGCAGGGCTTGATCTCACAACCCTCAGATCATGACCCTGAGATCATGCCCTGAGCTGAAACCGAGAGTCAGACGCTCAACCAGCTGCGCCACCCAGGTGCCCCTATATGTCATATTTAGAGCAAGGAAGATAAATACTAAAAGAACCAGCTGAAAGCTTGGGGAGGAGGAGGTGAGACTGGGTCTGAGGACAAGGGCCCTTAAACTATGAGCAGGTGTAAGTGATAAAGTTCCAGCTAAAGTTAAACACTCTCCCCTCTGTCAGGACTTCAGTGTTCTTTGACATTCATCCAAAAAATTAGGCTGTTTTTCTAAGCTTATTTTTCCACTCTGCTTCCTCTCCCCACATACCTATGATGTTTCAGCCTCCATTATATCTCCCATCCAGACACTGTCTCCTCTGCCTAGGATGCATTCCCCCACCTGTCTCTCGTCAACCACTGAGGTCATCCCACTCATCATGGTCTCTGGATCGGTGCATGAGGCTGCCTCCCCAGTGGGCCATGGGATCCTGAGACCCTGATCCTTGTCTCCTACAGGACCAGCACCGCCGTGTCTGGCCCCCACCAGACTTGTTGCATCTCAGCTTTTGGCATCAGGGCTGGATGCATATGTGGAGTGTTCCCAAGAGATCCAGAAATCCAAACCCTGGCCTGCGATGTTAACTGAATGGGACTTTCTCCCGCCCTCAGGACCAAGATGGCCCTCCTTCCCCGCCGGACTGGCCAACAAGCTTCCCCGAAGAGGCTCCCCACTCACTGGTATCCCAGCACCTCCCCTCACAGCTCTGTCCCTCTGCCTCTAGGCGCTCACCCTCATTAAATGGCAAGCTGGTACAGGAGGGGTCAGATTTCCAAGAAAGAGGTGAGGGACAATTCACGGAGATATTAATATGTGTTCTGCCAGTGTTTTCTTCTCTTCATTGCAGGTAGCCAGGCCCTTGGTAAATTCTTGCCTGGGGGTGCTTTGCAAAGCAGGCCTGATGTGTCACAGAAGAGCTTGGCTGATGTCCTGCAGGGGGCGCCTTTGAGAGTAGCACTGAATTAGAGATTCCTTCCCCCCAGGCTTGAGGGAGATCCCCACCAGGCATGTGAACACAGGGCTGGGCCGTGGTGCATCTGGGCCTCCTGGACCACACACCTGGGGCTTCCAGCCGTGCCAGATATTCCTGAACTGGGAATGTTGCCTGGAAAGCACAGGGCCACCTGACCCGGAGGGTCCACGCCCGGCTGCCTAAGTCAGGTGTCCCACGTAGTTAAAGAGCAGGAATCAGTTTTATCCCTTTACCAGCACCCCCACGTCCTCAACAGTTAAATTAATCCCATGGTTAAATTAAAAAAGAGTGAGCTTGTAAAATGTGGCTTCACCATAGCTCTGAGTGACTGAGGCTTGGCCTGGGAAACAATAGGGCAAAATGAGTCATTTTTCCTGGAATCATGTGCCTTTGAAGTTTCCAGAGAACACAGCGCCTCTGTGGCACCTCGTGGAGAACCCTGCTTCCCGTCATGGCGGTGTCGCGGGGTCTCGCCGCAGTGGCCAAGCTTCCGGCAAGGGCAGGGGACCTGGAAGCTGCGGCTGAGCCCACGGGGATCTGACAGCACATCCCAAGTGCATAATGGTGGCCACTCCAAGTACCTTTGTCTGGACTCGCTCCCCAGGTAATGTCAGCCTGTCCTCGCTAGCACATGCAGCACCTTTGTGAGAATTAGAAGAAACAGGAGCCCTGTGTGGACAGATGAATTATGAAAAGGCACCTCTCCTCTGGTCCATAGCAAGGCTTGACCAACGGGTCTCAGGCTGAATTTCAGCCTTGCTCCGAGGCCAGTCACCCTGGACATCAGTGAAACTCCGTAGGAGAGCCAGGCGTGCAGAGAAGAGAACGCGGGATGTCATGAAAGGTGGTGGGGGGCTGGTGAAACACTCTGACTAGAGCAAAACATTTTTAAAATCCAGAAAAGTATAAAGAAGAAAATTGAAATCACCCATAATCTCGATATCTGTTGTTCGAGCCTCAGAAAATTTGATGTGGAGAGAAATCAGATCCAGAGGGCCCTTTGAAGGCCTTCCTTTGGATGACGATGTTGAGTCTTGCTTGGCAACCCGGGGCCAGGACGCCAGGCCTGCTGCTCCCGCACCAGCCTGGGACCCTAGCCACGGTGACCCCCAGGCTGGGCTGAACCACACCACTGTTTCCTCAGCAGCCTTGACCTGGGGATTCCATTTCTCTTCACGCCCCTGGAAGTTCCCAACCTCTGGAAAAACATTCATTGACTCATTCTCATTCAAGATTATTTCTGGAGCATCTTCTCTGCCCCATTTTTACCCTTGAGAAAAAAAAAAAATCACAGCATGTAACAACGAGCAGTTGAGTCCCTCCCCCCTACCCACGCGGGCCTGCTGATCTAATCCCTCTGCTCAGAGCCTGGCCTCCCTTCAGCAGCCCATCCCAAGATACTCAGCTGCATGCCAGAGATCGGCTTCATGCTGATTCCCTCCAGTAGGGGCCCTAACACTCCTTCACGTTGGTCTCACTTTGCCAACATCCTCTATACTGTCTCAGGAAGAGGCCCAGCCATTATCTGAAAGGTCCCAGCAGATGACAGGAAGTGGTCGTAATAGAAAGAAATATCAGACAAAACTCCAAGGAGGAGGTGCGTTTGAAGGACTGAGGTTCTCAAGAGGTAGAAATGGCAGAAGAAGGCTATGGACCCTTGGGACATACCAAGGTAGCCCGTCACCATGTTTCCACTCATGTAAACTTCATGTACATGCACCCCCATGCTTACATCTGTGCACAGGTCTTCTACCTAAGGATGAGCCCTAAAAGCTTTTTTTTTTTTTTTTTTAAGATTTTATTTATTTGACAGAGAGAGACACAACGAGAGAGGGAACACAAGCAGGGGGAGTGGGAGAGGGAGAAGCAGGCTTCCCACTGAGCAGGGAGCCCGATGCGGGGCTGAACTTGGCGTCCCTGGATGACCTTTAAGGAGCCTGTGAACTCTTTCAAGTAGCGTAGGGAATGTTGTGTTTTGGGGGACCCTGGGATCATGACCTGAGTGGAAGGCAGACACTTAACGACTGAACCACCCAGGCGCCTGAGCCCTAAAAGCTTTTACATTTGCATAGGGGAATGGGGTTGCAAGTGGTTTCTGACACCAGAGGTGAGTGCTTCAATTAGCCTTTAGAGCAGACCTGTTCTTCTCTCCTTCCTTCCTTCCTTCGACCCTCCCTCCCTCCCTTCTTTCCTTCACCACCAAAAAGGGCCCTTGAGCCCCACAAATATAATATAACCATTATTCTTGGGGGAAACTTTAAAGTTATTAATTCATAAAGGATGGTGTATGGATGTGTCTGAACTTTGTCACCAAGGCTGCAGGCAACGTGTGTGTGTGTGTGGGGGGGGTGGGCACAGAAGGAAGGGAGGGGAAAGCCTGCCTAAGATGAGTGACAACACTGTATTTCCACCGTTGTTCGTTCCTGAGGAAATAGGTGGTTGCTACAATAGGAAATAGGGGGCACATTGCGCCAGGCGTCCTGTGATCTTTTTAAAAATATTTTTCTGCAGGAATATGAAAATTCTAAGTCCTTTAACACCACATATATGTTAACAGATAATTGTATAACATTGTTTTAAGGCCAAAAGACTACTTCCTAAAAATAAGACTGTTATAAAAGCTGCATCATTACCAAGCATAAATTAATAGTTGATGTGTGCAAATATATATTGTGAGTAAACGATATACTTTTAGTCCCTCCCCAAGCTGGTCCTCAGGCATGTGTATGTCGCATCTGGCAACCCTACTTGGAGAGAGGCTCTCAGGGTGCAGAGGGGGCTGCAGTGAACCCCCAAACACAACATTCCCTACGCTACTTGAAAGAGTTCACAGGCTCCTTAAAGGTCATCCAGGGACGCCAAGTTCAGAACAGCAAAAACTAGAGGAAACTCTCTCCCCTGGGAGAAGCACCCCAGATCATTTGAATTAAGTCCTTGTAAGAAAAATATGAAAAAGATATTTGGTGATCTTGAGTTTAATTTACAAAGAAAACTATATGGAAAAGGTAATCTTATTCGAATGCCATTGTGTGTATCCTAGGGAGAGCAGTGCAGAAAGCGGGAATTGAAACATCCATCAGAAAAGTCCCCACTCTGCCAGGACGGGACCCGAGACCTGGGATCCTGGATCCCTGAACCCGTGTGACACTTCAGCTGCAGGAAGAATTTCTGTCCCCAGAGCAAATACAGCAAAGGTTTGTTGAAGAAAAAAAATGTAAATAAACCGAGGTCATCTGATTCCAAAGTCTGTGTTTTGGGTTGTTGTTGTTGTTGTTGTTGTTGTTTTCATTATACCACAAGTACCAAATTAGGCAGATCTTTAGTTATTTAATAACTATAATTAAATCATTGAATTATAATAAAAGGACGTAATTTTAAAGGAAAATCATTGTGTTCGCATTGCCAGCACTGTGCCAGAGGGAAAACTTAGAAAAAGAACCTTGAATTCTGGTCAGGGAAGAGGGACACAGAGACAGACAGCAAGTCAGAACAAGGCTGCCCATCACGAGAGGAGGGAACCCTCACTGCGTCTCCAGGTTCTGGCCGGGAGCCCTTGCTGGCTTCCTGGCGCAGACCAAAGTAAGTCCAGGAGGGTTGGTTGACAGGAGATGAAGTAGCATTAAGTGTGTCCTTTCCCCTTACCATGCCTGAAGTTTCATGTCTTGCCCATAAAGCGGTGAGAACAGATTCCCCCGAGGGCCTTTCCAGCTCTAAATTCCATGACTGCTCAAGGGAATAGCATAAGCAAAGGCCCTGAGGTTGAGTCCAGGCACCGTGAAGTCCTTGTTCACTGGGAACCCTGCCGGCTCCGAGGAGGAGAGGGCACAGACTCCTTGGATGCTAAAGAGCTTGAACTTGGCCTTGTAGGCAGTGAGAGTCATTGTAGGTCCTACAGAAAGGAAGTAGTGATACATTTAACCTGAACCTTTGAAGGGTCAGTGAGGAGAGGAGAGAAATCTGTATGTGAGCTGTATTGGATAATTTTTGTCTGTCTCTCTGCCCAGATCTGTTCTCTGCCCTTCTTGGTGCCAACGACCCCCAGAATACTGCATCGGGGGGGCTCCTTTGCTAAAGGGTGGTAGAGCAGGAGACCAGAGACGGTGGGCTCTGCCCATTTCCTCCCTGTCTTGCTGAGTTCTGGGCTGACTGATCTTCTACCTCCTGGGAGCTCCAGTCCCCTCCTGCAGGACCTCCCCGCCTAGTTCCTGCTGTAGTTAGTCCTTGGGTGTCCTTCCTTACACAGTGTTGCCAGAAAAAAATACAGGATGCTCAGTTGGATCTGCACTTCTAGTAAATCAAGAATAATTCTTTCGTATAAGTATGCCCCAAATATTACAGTATTTATCCTAAAAATATGATTCATTGTTAATATGAAATTTAAATTTAACTTGGCATCCTGTTTTTTTATTTGCTAAATCTGTTAACCCCATTTTAATCCCCCTAATCCTGCCCACACTCTGTAGTAGTCCCTTCAGTAAACCTTTCCAGGGTCTTCCACTTCCTGCCCTTTCTGGCCCCCACACTGACCTTCCTCTTCCCACTGGTGCTCTGGCTGTTACCATAGTGACGTCAGCAGCTGGCCTGCGCCTCAGCGAGGGGAAGCCTTCACCAGTCCCCAAACCTGGCGCCCAGGTCTGCCGGGGTGCACCCCCTTCCCTGGCTGCTGCCTCCCACTGTGCATGGTGCACGGAGGTCTCCGGGGAGCCCCTCATGTGAGGCTCGAGGCGCCCGCACAGGTAGGGCCCACGCTGCCCTGTGCCTGAGAACCACAGCTGAGCAGACCCGGCCTCCCCCCAGGCTTCCCTGGTGATGCCCGAGGCACTGTGGCCACCGGGGGCTCAGGGCAGGAGGGCGGCCTGGCAGCTGGACGCCAGGAACCCGGCTCCACCACTTAACGGCGGAGTGCCCTGACCACTCTGAGCTCATTTCCCCATTGATGACTTGGAGGTGTATCCCCCCCGCCCCAGGGCCATCAGGAGGAGTGATAGAATGCACATTAAAAATGTCTATAAACTGTGCCACAGCATCTAAAGGGCATTCCCAGAAGAGTAGTCACATCATTATTGTGGATGGTGTATCCGTCTGTCTCCCCTGAGGCCAGCAACTGTGTTGGCCCACTTTCGTCTTCACCACTTCCGCCTGGGCCTGGCAGAGGGCAGGGCTCAGACATGTCCATGGAGTGTGACTTAAGCTGCATGAACACCAGACAAAGGTCGCAGACCTAGCAAAGTGAGGGCTTCTGCTGTGCGCTGAGCTTCTGCTCCGGGTGAGGGGCCAGGTTTGGGCCTCTGAAGGCCCCGAAGGCTGAGTGTAAAGCACAGCAGAGTTAGCTCTTTCCGATGGTATTTCTCCTTTCTCCCCTGTGGGTACCCCTCCCAGCCTCTTGTGTGCGCGTGAGGTCCAGCTCTGCGGTTGCACTCAGCCCGGGCTTTACCTATTCCCTCGGAGATCCCGCACCGGGAGGTGGGGGTGGGGAGGGGGCCTCCCCCCAGATGGCAGGCAGGCCCACCCACAGCCCTCGGGCAGCTTCTGCTCCAGAGCCAGGATTCGTGCTGCTGGGCCACGATCGGGCAGAGCCAGCCTGATCTTGGCCCGTGTCTCCTGGGCCACAGCTCACTCCTCAGCCTTGGGGTTTTGAGGTGGACTGTAGACGGGGTGGGGGCGAAGGGGCCCTTTTAGGGAACTCAGAAGGGCAGCTCAGACACCTCTAGGCCGAGATGGCAGCGGCGCTTCGGAGGACCCTGGGTGTGTCCCTGGGGTCAGCTGACTCTGGGTTTGACGTTGGGCTGGGCGTGGGCTCCCTCACAGACCACCCAGCACAGGCCTCAGCCCAGCTTTGCCAAATAAACACAGTTTGCGACACCTGGCCCCACAAAGCCGGACCCCCTCCCAGACCTCCAAGGCTCCCGTGACTGCATCCAGGGCTTGGAGCCAGGCCAGGCCGGGACAGAGGTAAACCAGACAAGGGAGGATCAGAGCCTCCGCACAGATCTAAGGGCCCGTCCTGCTGCCGTGGGGACACAAGCCACAGACCCACCCCACCCACATTCCAGATGTCATTTTGCAGAGAGGCAGAAGGAGGGGATAGCAAGTCTGAGTAACATGGTCTGGAGGAATAATCGAAACTACTGTACCAGATGAAGTCTCTGGAATGGACTACAGGCATCTTGCTTTTATTTCTGCTCAGTGGGCAGTAGCTTGTTGGGAAGATTGGATCTACCCTTTACAAAAATGTAAAAAGCTGTTTTCTAGGCAGGTCTGACTTGTGGTGTAGACCAACTTGGGCCCCTGGGGCAGATGGGAAAAACGAGGCAATAGAGTGAAGACTTAGAGTGCCAGTGGGCCATTAAAGGAGCCAGGGGTATTTCTTTCTTTTTTTTTTTAAAGATTTTATTTATTTATTTGAGAAAGAGAGAATGAGAGAGAGCACATGAGAGGGGTTAGGGTCAGAGGGAGAAGCAGACTCTCTGCTGAGCAGAGAGCCCGATGTGGGACTCGATCCAGGGACTCCAGGATCATGACCCGAGCCGAAGGCAGTCGCTTAACCAACTGAGCCACCCAGGAGCCCCGAGCCAGGGGTATTTCGAGGACACTTCTGGGGCTGATGTCCAGCGCTGCCTGCTTCTACAAGTGTTATGAACGTGGAGACCTTCTGAGTTGTCCCTGTTCTGTTGTTTTAGCAATAAGCTGTCTCTCTATGGCCGTGTGTCAGGGGCCAGAGGACCTGGGCTCAGGATGTGCTTTTGGGTGACCATAGCTCTGGGGACAAGGCAGCTGCGTATAGCTATGGACCAGCTGGAGAGCCGGAGGGGTTCCCGCTGATCGCGACCGAAACAGCCAATCCAATCCCACACCCACACCCAATCCTCTTCCCGAGTGCGTTATCCTGGATCCATGTCAGTGTCGGGCAGAATCTTTGAGAGACACGTTTCCTCTTTTTCCAAGGGCGGCAGGGCCCCTCACACAGCCACCTGGACTTGTTTTAGGGAGGACCTTGGAGATCATGTGGTGTATCCCTCCTCCCACCAGTGGGCGAGCTCTCTCACTTGGCTGTGGCTTCTCCCCCAAACCCCCCATTCTCTCACGCTCAGGGTGCTGGTTCTATACCATTTGCCTCCCTTCTTTGCCCTGACTGCCCTGGGAGGCTGACAAATATGGATCTCAGCTGTTGGGCAATGATGATGCTTTCTGTTGCATTTCTCAGATTCTACTCCTTCCCCCAGACCCTCACCTCGGGTGGTTTGTAGAAGTTTGATGATCAAGAAGATTTGGGAGCTGCTGCCTGGGTGTCTGTGCACAATGGTCACCTTTACTCTAGAACAAGACTTCGTTAGTCACTGGATGCTTTGGCAAAACCATGGCAACCTTTCTAGGAGACAGATCTGCTGCTGGACCTATCCTGGGACCCTGGGAAGATAGGGCACCATCGTGACCACCACCATCACCACTGCTACTTTAAGGACCTGACTAGAATAGCACCAGGGGCAAATTTGGGTCACATGTTGCAGAGGCTGGGGTGAACCGGGCCCCAGAACAACCAAGGAACCCTAGGCCTTGGGCACCTGCAAACTGCAAGCTGAGAGTTTGCTCACTTTCCACCTGACATGATTATTCTAGACCCAGCTCAGTTCCGGTATGTCTGTGAGGTGTCATTCCCTTAGCGGAATGAATGGATCATGCTCCTTTGGGGTTTGGGGACATTGCACTGTGTTAGCTAGTGGTCTATGCTGATCTCTGTCCTCCCTCCCACTGCCATCCCAGACAAGAATGGGAGCTCTTCAAGGACAGACTTCATCTCATTCACTGCTCCATACCAGTCGAATGAAAGAACGGGGGAATGAACTAGTAACCAGTTTCCACTTACTAGACTAAGAACTAAACCATGTATTGTAATAGCATTGTAAGGTGACGGATGGTAGCCACACGAATGGGGAAGCATAGCATAATGTATACAAGGTGTTGAATCACTAAGCTGTGCCCCTGAAACTAATGTAATGTTGTGTGTCAACTCTGTTTCATTTAGGAAAAAAACAACTGGATAGGTTGGATCAGGCAAGTCACCATTTTCTAGATGGTCACCGAGTATGGATTACAAAACATGTCTCAAATTTAATTTGCCTGGGATCCAGGCCAAGAAATTCACCCAGTGAGTTTCTTTTTTTTTTTTTTTAAAGATTTTATTTATTTATTTGACAGAGAGAGACACAGCGAGAGAGGGAACACAAGCAGGGGGAGTGGGAGAGGGAGAAGCAGGCTTCCCGCGGAGCAGGGAGCCCGATGTGGGGCTCGATCCCAGGACCCTGGGATCATGACCTGAGCCGAAGGCAGACGCTTAACGACTGAGCCACCCAGGCGCCCCTCACCCAGTGAGTTTCATTTGCCTTTCCTGAAGACAGGGGGCGGGGAGGTGGACCAGAAACATCCTAGGATTTGCAATGATTGGGAAACTTGCTCACTTCACAGGCATCTCCTTTGCTGAGAAGAATTAAAGAGGTAGAAGCCCCTAGCCTCAAGTCAGGAGGCCTCGGCTGTAAGGCAGCTGGGTAGCCTCAGCCCTCGGCTGGTCTGCTGCTCAGATTCCTCATCTGCAGGAAGTCAACGCAATAATGATGCAGAAAACCTGTGAAGTCGGAGAGCGCGCCCCCACGGGGAACCTCGGTGAGGACGGGAGTCCGGCTCGGGGAGTCCTAGTGTCGCAAACCCTGCAGGAGCTGCATGACTGGAAGGCACGCGTGTGACGGAACAGCAGATGGACTGTTTGGACTTGCTCAGTGGAGTCGCGAGCAGCCCCGGACTTGGGGAAGGTGGATTTGGGAGCAAAAAGAGGAGGTTCGGGAGGCAGAGAGGGAGAAGGAAGGAGGAGCTGCTCTAGGAGGACGACTCAGGGCAGATTTATAGGTTTTTCTGAGAGAGCACGGAATACCATCTCCTCTTCCCCAGGAGACCCTGGGCGCATCTACCCTGCACACCAGTCCTTCAAACTGGCTATGCAAGTCACGGGGCTCTAAGCTGAGACTGGTCACTAGGCAAATATGTGAGGAAGAACAACGGCTGTCCCCGAAGGCCTAGTCATTGGCCTGCCCGGGGCTGGGCTGATTTGGAAAGGAGTGTAGCAGACAGCTGCAGGCCTCCCTCCACACATTCAAAGCCTGGCCCTCTAGCCCCCTCCTCCCTGGAGTGTGGCTACAGAGTAGGGGTCAGATCTTGAGTTTGCTCATAGACACCTGGACTGGAGATCCTGCTCATTGAAGAATGAGCTTTCAGGTACTGGACTGAGACCTAACACGTTATTCCTCCCTATCTGAGTGTAGAGGTAGTAGAAGTTGCTATAGAAACAGAAGCCGGTTTCAGAAAAAAATAGAGGTAATCCAAGATTAAACTTTGTAGCTCTAGGAGGAGGGAGGATGAAGAAATGAGCTCATAATGGTTTAGTAAGCCAGATTTTTGCTGATCTGAGCTATAAGAAAATGGCTAAGAGGATAGATTTAATTTCCAGAGGACCTTAGGAAAGACTCTTGACATTTGAATATAAATATACAATATTTGCTTTCCTGGCAATGGTCTTGCCTCAATCACTGAAGTCCCACAGTTGGGGCCAACACAGAAGGGTTGTTGTATATCACCATCGCTCCCTGTGCTCCCATTTCATGCTAGGGATGGACAGAACCACCTCTCAAGCTGTTGAATGCTCATTTGTGATTTCTGTTCACCTGGTTCATTCCTTCCCTGTGGCTGCTAACTGCTCAAGGAAGTAAGACGAGCTGGTGTGCCCGAGGAAAGTGAGCACTAATATTAATTGAATGTCTTCCATGTGGAAGGCACTGTGCTGGGCAATTTGCACACACTCCATGTATCGCTTGAGAAGGTGTCTCGTCTACTGTTGGGTTCAAGGTTCTACGAATCAAGAACTGTAGAGGGTCTGTTGTTTTATCCTATTTGCAGCATAGTGACTTTGCCGTCTACAGTTTCAGGGATGCTGACAGAAGACATGAGCCTTCTGGATCAGAAACAACGGACTTTATTACCACATAGCAGGCAGTATGCGCTTCCTGGCTCCTTGCGCCTCAAGCCCCACAAGGGCGATGTGGAGGAGCCCAGGTGGGTGCTGGACATGTATCCCTCACAGCTGAGGATCCCCAAGCTTAGGAAGCTCCAGTGTTTTATAACGGGCTGTTAGCAAACCTCAGATTTTGCTCTGAAGGGAAAAATTCATCTATGCTATACTGGACAATGAACAAATTATTCCTCAGCTCCAAAGGGGGACGCAGTCTGGATATTATTCCAAGGCCGTTCACTATGCAAGCATCCTTGAACCGATATCCGGGGTAAAAGCTGCACTGACAAGGTCTGCAGAAGTATGAGAGAGACCAATACTACATAAAACTCAATAAATGGTTGTTTCCTCCCTATACTATGTAAGTACATTAAATCACACTGGTTAACTTTTTTTTTCAAATCTTTCTAATTTTTTTTTGTACTTGATGTATCAGTGGTACGTGATGAAGATATGTCAAATTTGTTAATTTCTACCTATAAGCCTTTCAATTTTGCTTTATGTATTTTGAGGCTATTTAAATAAGTACTATATAGGTTTAGAATTGTTATATCTTCCTGGGTGAATTGAACATTTTACTCTTATGTTGTGATCCTCCTTTTTCCTAGTAATGTTTTTTGTCTTAAAAATCTAGTTTATCTGACATCAACTTTCTTTTGGTTACTACTCCCCTGATCTATCTTTTCCTATTCTCTGATTCTCAATTTTTTTATATCCTTATTTCTAGGTATGTCCCATGTAAAGAGCACATAGCTGACTTTTTTTATCCAAGCTGATAATCACAATCTTTCTTTTTCTTTCTTTCTTTCTTTCTTTCTTTCTTTCTTTCTTTCTTTCTTTCTTCTTTTTTGAGGGAGAGAGAGAGAGACAGAGAGAGAGAGGAGAGACATGGAGGGGGAGGGGCAGGGGCAGAAGGAGAGGGAGAGAGAGAATCCCAAGCAGGTTCCATGCCCAGTGTGGAGTCGGATGCAGGGCTCAATCTCATGACCCTGAGATCCTGACTTGAGCTGAAACAAGAGTCAGATGCTTAACTGACTGAGCCACCCCAGATGCCCCTTATAGTCTTTTAAATTAAAAATTAAGAACAGTCAAATTTATTGCATATTTCATACATATGGACTTCTTTTTAATGCTCTTACTTTGTGCTATCTGCCCCATTGTTCTGTTTTTCTCCCTGTCTCCTGCCTTACCTCTGATGGGTTCTTTCCTTATAAAGATTAGAAAGAAAATGCCAAAGGAGGATTGGAGTAAAGGGAACTAGGCTATAATGTTTGTCAAGAAAGAGAAAACAATACTTACTTTAATCATCCCCAACACTAAGCAGGGCGAATGGCTGGTTTTCATCATATCTACCAAAATAAGTGTCAGTCTCAAAAAATTTAATCTGCTTATTCGCCGTTTTTCTTTGGTAAAATAAAAAAAAGTAAAGAGAAAATTAAAATCGCAAAAAATTGCAGTCAGCCAGGAAACAACCATTTATTGAGCTTTATGTAAAGCTCTGAGCCAGAGTCTGGGAGCTTCCATGTTAAGGGGGAGACAGGCAATAGTCAAAGTACACCACTATGCTACCTTCTGCATGTGATAAATACCATGAGTAGATTAAAGAGGATGATGTTAGAGAGAGTGACTGGGGTCAGGGTAGAGCAAGCTACTTAAAGGGGATGGGGTGAGATGGCGGAAGGAGGTGGTGGTCTTGGGAAGGCTCAGGAGAAAGTCCTGTAAAGAAGTCCAGGTGGAAGGAACAAGAGGGAAGGAGCCCAGATTGAGAGACAGGGATAAACCTGGCCTGCTGAGGGCAGAATGGAGGCGAGGTGGCTGATGGCAGGGGTGAGGCCCAGAGTGGTCCCAGAGCAGAAAGGGATGAAGAGGGAGGGAGGTGAGATTCAGGTTACAAGAGGCTTGGAGGCCTTAGTAAGGAATTTGGATTTGAAACATGACCTGATTTTTAAAAAATTTTTTTATTTTAATTTTTAATTTTTAATTTTTTAAAGATTTTATTTATGGGCACCCGGGTGGCTCAGTTGGTTAAGCGACTGCCTTTGGCTCAGGTCATGATCCTGGAGTCCCGGGATCGAGTCCTGCATTGGGCTCCCTGCTCAGCTGGGGGTCTGCTTCTCCCTCTGATCCTCTTCCCTCTCATGCTCTCTGTCTCTCATTCTCTCTCTCTCAAATAAATAAAATCTTAAAAAAAAAGATTTTATTTATTAGACAGAGAGAGACACAGCGAGAGAGGGAACACAAGCAGGGGGAGTGGGAGAGGGAGAAGCAGGCTCCCCGCCGAGCAGGGAGTGGATGAGGGGCTCGATCCCAGGACCCTGGGACCATGATCTGAGCCAAAGGCAGATACTCAACAACCGAGCCACCGAGGGGCCCCTGATTTTTTTTTTTTTAATTTACCATTTTGTAGAAGGAATTTTGGATAGTGTGAACATATCATCCCAGATTGCCTTTCAGTCCTCAAAGTCCCAAGTCCTGAGAGACCCCGCTGGCTGGAGCAAGCTGAGATGACCCTAAGTGTATCATAGGTATGAATCTTGATCCACATTCAGATCATCAAGAAACATTGCTATATTTCTAGTAGCTCGGCCTAATTCTGCCGTAAGCCCCTTCCTTCCTGAAAGGTCATTATTGAGACCCCCTTCTCCTTTCAGGACCACAAGGAAATCATTAGGCACTCAGAAGCCTGGCTAAGGGCCTCTAGTTGACTTGGTTAAAGCAGGTCCCCTGACTGTTCAAGACAAGGGTGGTCCCCGCAGTGACTCTGTACCCCGGCCATGGCCTTGGCACCCCAGGCTGCTAAGCCGTCTGATCTAGTTCCTTCCTTCCCTGGAGCCTTGGCTGGGCTCCTCATGGCTCTCCGGAACCACAAAGAACTCTCTCCTTTCCCACTGTGGGAAAGTCTCAGGTCCGGCTCTGCTGCTGGGTCCAGATATACCCTCTCTCCCGACAGTCCCCAGGGCATGTAGCAAAAAAGCCATCTCCGATCCAGGCTCCTACAAATACAGACACAGCCTTTCTGTACTTCCAGGATCCTGGGATCATAAAGTCTGTTTACCTGCTTGAAAAATGAAATGTGGGGCAAGGGAGTGAAGCAAAGGATAGAGATTTAGAGAGAGAACTTTTCAATACATCTTTCTGCCACAGGGGAAAGCAGAGAGACGAGGGAGGAAGCTCTTGCATACTCCAGGTGACCGAAGATGGTAGCTCGACTGGAGCTATGGCAGTAGAGAGAGAGGGAAGAGGACCCTGGGAAAACATACTTTGGAGGGAGGACCCAGAGTGCATGCTGATGGAGGGAGGTGGGAGATGAGCAGACACTGGGGCTCAGGATCATGCACTGAGGAGTGGCTTTGGCTTGAGCATTTGGTGTAAATAACTTCAGTCCGATTTGGAGACCAGACAGGAATGTATGGCAGGCCCTGGATTTTTGCCTCCAGGGGACAGGCTCTGGCAGGGGGTGTATCTGGCTGTCCAGCTGAGACACAGTTCTGTCACATGGGTCACCGCTGGCAGTGTTATATCTTGGAAACTCTAAGAGGCCTTGGTTATATTTGTCTTTTGGCATGTGGCGGCAGACACAGATGATGCAAGACAGTGAAGATACGAGCTGTCCTTTTCTCAAAAATGTGCAAAAATGTGCTGAAACGAGTTCCAGAAATAAACAAGATTTTAGTTATCATTTATATTGGAAAAAAAAAAAAAACCCTAACATTTTTTAAAAACAGCTAGGCTAGTGGGACAGACTCCTTTAAAAATTTTTTTTTCCTTTTGATTTTATTGGGACTTAGCAGTTGTTTCTTCACTGGGTCCTGAGCCAGGAAATGCTGATTTTCTGGAAAGAAGGGAAACAAGAGGAAGAAAAAAAAAAGTCTATTAAAGAGTTCCCCTTGCTCCTCAGCAAGAAACTCCAACCAACCAACCAAACAAACAAAACCCCAAAGATCTGTTTGAAAATGTGCGCATGGGTTGACTAAGTGAGTGGCAGTTGGGGCTGAGGCTCTGTTCACTGCTTGGAAAACCTCCCACAAGGAGTGGGTGGGGTGGTCAGGGCAAGGTGGGGAAGTAGGGAACCAGGTCAGCCTAGAGTTTGGGGGAAAATTGGAGGATGTGGGAGAAGGGGACTAGGGAGGTAGGAGCATGGGGAAGAGGAAGGAAGCTGGAGGAATTTGGAGTCACACAGCAAACAACAGCATGCTATTAACTACTACCATATGTTGATCATGAATTTGCAACACATGCTGGCTTTTTTTTTTCTTTGAAGCGAAGCCCTATTATTATGGAGTCCAAATCTTTAAGAGCTGGAAAAGCAGAGAGTTTAGCAATCCACCCCATGTAGGGATTTTCTCTGCGGGGTCCCTTGTGAGGAGGGGGTCTCTTTACAGAGATTTGTAAGCCTAAAATGTCAGGGCAGAGTCTAGTCTGTAAACAGAAAGAGATTTCCTCTGGGTGGGGTTAAAGGCTGATGCGACCTACGTCATCTTTCCCGTCCCATCCTCCCCCATCCTCAGATGGAGAAGTGAGCAGGCCAGATTTCACTGCAAAGCAAAAACACTGCTTGGTGGAGCATGATGCTCCTTGGCCCACTCAGTCCCATCCTGGCTCTCACAGGCCCTTCCAAGCTCCAGCCATGACGTCCCGGTCCCTGGCCTGCAGCATCCACCCTGCAGCAAAGAGAGGGGGCTGCACTCTTGGGCCCTGTCCATGCCACTGGGGAGCACACTCTGGCCTCCATCCCTGTCCCTCCCCCTTGTCATCACTTCCGCTCTAAAGTGGCTACTCCTATGTCTGCAGTCCTCAAGGGGAAAGGCTGAGACACGTCTCTAATCCATGCAGCTGGGATCCAAGCCAAGGCTTCTGTACGTGCCATCAAATTTCAAAAATACAAAAGGCAAGAGAGTGAAATAAAAAATATATCTCCTTTCTTTCCTATTCCCCAACCACACAGTTCCCTTCTTCAGAGGCAACTTCCTCCTTCTCCGTACCAATGTCTGGCATGTCCTTTAGGAGATATACTATGTATCTGCAATTATAACCATGTCTTATTAAAATATTTTTATAATGGTAGTGTATTTTACATACTGTCTGCATCTGGCTTTTTTCACTTAATGTATCTTGAAGGTACAGGACATATAGCACTACACACACACACACACACACACACACACACACACATGTATATATAGGCTGCTTAGTATCACATCCATACCTCTGATGGTTAATTTTATGTGTCAACCTGGCTGGGCCATGGGGTGGGTGCCCCAGGTACTTTGTCAGACATTATTATTCTAGATGTTTCTGTGAGGGTGTTCTTGGATGAAATTTACCTTTATTATTTATTTTTGGATGAGGTTTACATTTAAATTGGTATACTTTGAGTAAGCAGGTTGCCTTCCGTTGTGTGGGTGGGCCTTATCTAATCAGTTGAAGGCCTGAAAAGAACAAAAAGCTGACCTTCCCTGAGCAAGTGAGAAGTCTGCAAGCAGGCTGCTTTTGACCTTAAAACTGCAACATTGGCAGGGTGCCTGGGTGGCTCAGTCGGTTAAGTGTCTGCCTTTGGCTCGGGTCATGATCCCAGGGTCTTGGGGTCCAGCCCTGTATCCACCTCCCTGCTCAGTGGGGAGTCTACTTCTCCCTCTCCCTCTGCTACCCTCCCCCCAATTTGGCCCCCCTCCCCCCACGCTTGCTCTCAAATAAATAAATAAATAAATAAAATCTTAAACAAAAAACAAAACAACTGCAAATTGGCTCCTTCCTGGGTCTCCAGCCTGCCTGACTTTGGACTTGAACTGCAACTTTTTCCTGAGTCTCCAACCTGCTGACCTCCTTCATCAGATTTTGGACTTACCAAACCTCCACAATCACATGAGCCAACTCCTTAAAATAAATCTCTTTTTATACATAACACACATCCTATGGTTCTGTTTCTCTGGAGAACCAGACAAATACAATATGGTAATCTATTTGACCAAGTCTCTATTATTGGACACTTAGGCTTTTCATTGCTTTGCTATTACAAACAAGGCTGCAATGAATATACTTGTAAGCATGTCGTTATGTACATGCCATGCCCATGTTGTAACCACTATGGTATTTTGCTTCTGTGTATAGGAATTTAGAAAATCCTCTCCCCTAGCAGTAGCCAGGGTAGCTCGGGTAATGCCTTGCTACAAATATTATTGTGAATGTCGTTAGTCGTTACGGAAGTGCATCATGAGATGCCCCACAAACCCACTAGAATGGCTAAAATTACCAAGACTGGCCATATTAAGTGTTGGTGAGGATGTGGAGCAACTGGAACTCTCACACCCGGCTGGTGGGAGTATAAAATGGTGCCAGTATTTAGTAAGAGAGTTTGGCAGTTTCTTGTGAAGATAAAAGTACACCAGTGGTATGATCCAGCCATTCTGTTCCTAGAAATTTGCCCTAGAGAAATGCAAGGATGCGTCCACACAAAGACTTGTACACAAATATTCACAGCAGCTTAATTTGTAATAGTCCAAACCAAGAAACAACCAAATGTCCATCAATGGGCAAATAAGCATATTGTGGGACATCCATACAATGGAATATTCCTCAGCAGCAAAAAGGAATGGCCCACTGATTCATGCAGTGGGTCATGAGGTGAGTCCCAAAATAATTATGCAGACAAAACATGTGTAAATACTGTATGATTCCATGTGTATAAAATTCTAGAAGATACAAATTAATCTGTAGTGATAGAAAGAAAATCAGTGGGGATGAGGAATATGTTCACTGTCTTGATCGTGATGACTGTTCCACAGATGTATACATATGTCAAAACTCATCAAATAGTAAACTTTGAATATGTGCCGTTCCTGTGTTTCTCTTTCTTTCTCTCTCTCTATAGTGTTTCAATATAAAGCTCTAACATTGTATTTTAAGTGTCAAAAGGTATATATTAATGCTTTCTTCTTTCCCATATTTTTTCTAGAAAAAATCTTAATCTTCTACATGTAAATGAATGCCTCGGGACAATCGGATCATGTCACATACCCAGAACAGCTAAAGGGAAAAGCACATTAATATTTTTCCAAACTATTACCCTGCTTACAAAGTTACGTTGTGAGTATGCTGCGTAGCCCCCCCACGGCTCTTCAGCCTCATCTCCCATCACACCCCAAAGGCGAGGTAAGCCACGTCATACCGAACCGTCAGTTCCCCAGATACACCAGCCGTGGTCCCTGGGACCTGCAGAGCAGGCCACGCTGAGCCCATCTGCAGAGTCTCCAGAGCAGGAACACACTGCCAGCCTTAAGGGCAGAGCCTGAGGACGTCCGAGGGTGATGCCCTTCCTTGCTCTGAGCTCAGCTCTCCTTGCCTGGTTCCAAGCTGTGGGCGGAGAAGGATGAGTCAGTGCCCCAGTGCAGCCTGCGAGAGGCCAGGGCACTCCTCACTGCTTGGCAGCCTGTGCAGATGCCCTCTGCCAGGCCTGGACAGGCAGATGCCCCAGATATAGGGCTGGATGCTGGGTGAGCAATCGGAAGCTCCTGTTAGGACACAGCCAGCCCTCTTGTGTGTCAGCACAGGCCGGAAGCGAGAAGAACACCGCTGCCTGCTGCAGGTTAGAGCTGAAGGGGCCAACACTACCTGGTCCGGCCTCCCTTCGAGGCTGCACACCAGAGGGCCAGGAGCCTTTTCAAAGTCTCATGTTTACTGTGCTTCAGCAAGCCCTGAGCCCCCAAGGCCTGGCACTGTCTGAAGCAGAAGACTCCAGCAAACTTTGCTTGTCTTCTATGCAATTTCTACTGGCGCCCACTGTTGGTGCAACCTGCCCCCCCGCCCCATTCCACGGCCCAGCCTGGTCCTATTTTCCCAACCCCTGATAGAAGGATCTGCTGGCCTCTTTATGTTCCTCTTGGACTCCAGAGGACAATATTCTCAATTTTATGAATTGTAGAAAGAAACAACACATCCTGCCCAACCCCTGCTCACCCAGGGATAAATGTTAATGGAAACCGCATTGTTTATTACTTTAAAAAAAATTATAGTCCAAGTGTTTGACCAGTTCATATTTGCAGGATGAAGAGAGAGGTGCTTGAAAGCTCAGATATTAAACAAAAAGGTGAAGGACTCTGGGTTCTTTGGTTTCACTTGGCTAAGACCCACAATTGTGTAGACTCTCCCAATCCGCAGGACTGCTTTAGCTTACAAGCATGGGAATCCTTGTATTCCCTGGGAACTCACAGGCTTGCTTATGCTCCTCGGCCTTGTCTGCATTTTGGAAGTTCAAGAAGAGCTGTTAAATTGAATGGTGAGGGTGGTGGAATATTCCTTTCTCAGTAAGATGTATTTGGAAGAGTCTACCATTAGTAACAACATTCGGTAAACAACATGTACAAAGAATCCCAAGATCAAGTGCTTGTGAGGCATCAAAGGCAAAAGAGTTCAGAGGTCTCATTTTATCTTGGCCGGAATGTACCTGAGAGTAGGGGCAAATTTATGCTGCCCAAGTAGAAACTGTTTGACATGCACTGTCAAGGTTATGAGGGCCTGGACAAGACGAACAGGGGGCCTCTATGCATAATTCTCAGAAATAATCTGGAGACTACACATCAGACCAGAGGTAGCACAGGACTGTATATTGGTCAGGGTTCAACCAGAGAGTAACAGAGTAAGTATATATTAAGTGATTTATTGCAAGGAATTGACTTATGTCATTGTGGGGGCTGGCTGGGCAAATCTGAAATCTGTAGGAAAGGCCACCAGGAAGGGCAGACTGGAACTCTGGGGATGGATGGAAGCTGCTGTCCACAGGTAGAATTTCTTCCTCAGGGAATCTGTGACTCTGCTCTTAAGACCCTTCAGCTGATTGAATCAGGCCCACCCAGATTAGCTAGAATAATCTATCTTATGTAAAGTCAACTGATTATGGATTGTAATCATACCTAGAAAATACGTTCACTGCAACACCTGGATTGGTGCTTGAATAAGTGGAGACTGTTACTCAATCAAGCTGACATCACAGATTCTGTCTGCTGGACTCAGGCTAAGCCATGTCCGTGGAATCCTCCTGAGAAGTCTGGAGGACCAGTAGGTGAGTGGCAGCTGGGGCCCCGGAGGGATGGGTCCCCTGTGGTAGGTGAAAGCATGGGCCCCAGCCTGCATGGGAGTTGATACCCTGGGATCCCAGGAAGACCAGAGCCTCAGAGCTGGGTGAGCCTTTAGACACTCTCATTTGAACACTCCCTTTGTGCCTTGAGAAAACTGTGGCTCAGATCAGTGAAACAGCCCAGACGAGCTAGAACAAGAGATGAGGTCTCCCATGTGCAAGGATGAGGAAAGAAGGAGAAGGCAGAGGGGAAGCAAGGAAGGAAGAAGGCCTGATAGAGAAGGAAGGGCAAACAGGTTCTCACAGCTCGGAGCTGAGAGGGACCCTGGGGTTCCCTCATTGCACCTATGGGGAACCTGAAGCCCAGCAGGAGGGGAGTTCCTCTAGGTCACTCTGTGAGTTGAGGGTGAGACTGGAACTGAAGCCAGGCCCATATCTCCTGGGAAGGTGCTGGGTCCCCCCCCCACCGCCCACTGCCCTCCCAGGGAGCGAGAGAGGCTAACAGTGACTTCTCTTGCCCTCAGGCATTTGGAGCTCGGTGTTCTAAGAAAAATAGAATCAATTCATCAATCTGAACAATTAGTTTCAGAGCCAGAGGGCTTGAGGATTGTGTCATGGGAACAACTCCAAACACAGTCTCTACCCTGAACAAACATAACCACCTGTGTCCTGAGTCTGCAGGTGACTCCCCACCTCAGCCATCCAGGTCAAGGGCACCAGGGACAGGCTGCGTGGCTCCATGCAGGCCTCCCCCATCCCAGTTCCCCAGTTCTCACCCCCAAAGGGACACATCGCTCAGGGCAAGCATCCTCTGGACGGCAGGGTGGGGCACCATCTTCTTATTTTTCTCCTGCCTCTTGCAAATGGCACCATGGAGCACAGAGAGGTAATTGGCACGAGGCCGGCCAACAAACTACTGCCTGAAAACGCTAGTCCTCTGAGTCTCAATTCAGCATCTTACATGTGCGTTTCTCCCACTATTTTTCACTCACTTCCAGCAGCCAGCCCAGCACATAGGTGATGCCGTAGAAGGGCCTGGAAGTGTTCTCACTGCGTGTTGGTGGGCAGATGAAGGAAGGCAGGCTGGAGAGGGCTCAATAAGGTATAATTTAGTTACTCTAACTCTTACGTTAAAGGAGAAGTATTTGAGTATGGTTTTGAGGCCTCGTGCTTCAAAAAAGTCACCCAGGGAAATACTGTGGGCCCCTGGGAGAAATGGGAGTCTTGGCTGCTCCGTGACCACGTCAACAGGAGTTATGACTGTGACTAATCCAAACCACACTCTGGGCTCTGCAGAGTGCGTCAGTTCTCCCTGTGGCTCCCCAAGTCCCCGCTCAGAATGGAACCCTTCTAGAAAAGAGGAAACTGATGCTTGCAGCAGGGGCATAAAGCTGCTGCGGGTCACGTCACACTGCTGCTCGGGGATGCCCTGTGTTGTGAAAGGTCACATTTCTAAATGGCTAATGTTAGCACCAGATGCCAAAGCTGGGCGTCAGGTTCACGGAGCTCTAACGTAGAGGCTTTGGCCAGATTAAATAGTCCTTTTATCTGTGATTCAGGGTCGATAACCCCATTTCTGGATTGTCCACCCATCAGCAAACATTTATCAGGCCACTTTTCATGCTAGGTGGTTTGGTATATAAAAAGATTGATAGACCTGTCCTGGCCCATGGAGGTAGTAAGACAGACGCATACAGATACTGAACAAAACCAGCCCGGGTGTGCACACAGAATGCCACATGAGTGGTGCCCTCTGGAGTTGGGCAGTGTGGCGGTCCAGGCCGAGAGCTCAAAGGGGGGCAGATCCCAGGGGGCTGGGCCGCTCAGGGAAGACAGCTGTTCAAGGACCATATCCCTCCTCTTCCTCTCTCCTGCTGGCAATCACTGGCTGGGGCTTTTGCCAATGAGGGTAGGAGCCTGGGAACAGCCTCGTGAAGCAACAGATAAAGGAGGGCACCAGTGTGATAGGTGGAGGGCCCCTTCCCATCCTCCTTTTTTGAAACATCAATAGGGAAGTGGAGAGGGTAAAGCTGCTATTACCTTGTTGTGAATTGTTCAGATTCACTGTCTCAGTAGAAACAGGGTCTCCAGGAAAGGCAGGCTGTCCCCCTGTCGGGTCTGTCTGCTCTGGAACACCCTGGGAAGGGCCCCTTCTGAGACAATGACCCCTTGCCCTGTGTCCAAAAGAGAGAAGAAAGCAGGGCAGACTTGGGGAGACTTGAAATCTCATCCTCTGAGGACAGGCTAAAGGAAATTTTATTTTCAAACCATATGAATATATTTCTTGATAAAATAATTACATTTGAAATTGTTCTGAGAAAAAAGGCGGTGTTATAATCACAATGATGTAATGACCGGAACCAAAAGACCAAATCAGGCACTTCGCAGGGCTGGCAGATGCAGGCACATGACCACTTCCTGTCACCAGGCTAATGGTGACATTCACACGGGGAAGTAAGGATGATGAAGGCAAAGACACCACTCTATTAGAAAGCTGCTCCGAAAATTAGTTTCCCCTTTCTTTGGCTCTCCAGAGACATGCCTGGCTCTGGTTCTCTCTGTATTCTGTCTATTTCAGTCCATTCCACCCCAACAGGTGGATTTCATACTGTCCTCAGTGTGGCAAATGATGTGCATGTGGGTAGACTTGGCCCTGCTTCTGTAGCTGGTCAGTCTCCCCAAGGTCACCTCCGACCTCATGCACTATCGCAGCTCAGAGGAATCTGATTCCATTCCCATGATGCAAGTTTTGCAACACTGAGCTTTTATGACATTATATCTGCGTCTTGGATGAACTTGGAAGCAGCCAGATCACGTCCAGTTGCTTGAGCTTATTCTAGGCTCAGATGTTAACAAATACATTGATGAAATCAGCTTCCAAACTTTTTGTATTTTCTTGTTTTTGATTAAGTAATACACGCGCATAATTCAACAGTCATAACCTGCTCAGTGCTCAGTGAAAATCTTCCTCCCACTCTTGCCCCTCATATGCTACCCCCTTCCAGGTTCTTTCTTATTAGTTTTGTATGTCTTTTCCAGAATATATTTATGCAAATATACATAAACACGAATATATATTTTATCCCCCCCCCATTTTTTGTTTACAAAAATGGTATGTGTACATTGTTCTGTACCTTTTTTCTAAGGTCTTAGAGATCTGACTGTTTCTGTTTATACAGAGAGCTTCTTCATTCTTTCCATTAAAAGGGTGCAGATTGTTTATTAAACCAGTTTCTGTTGCTGACAGGCTAAACTAGTTTGGATGGTCTCAAACTTTTGCTATCACTAACACCACTATGATGAATCACATTGCTCATTCACCATTTCACACATGTGCAAATGCATCTGTCCTATAAATTCCCGGAAGTTGGGTTGCTGGGCCAAGAGGTGTGAAGACATTTGAAATTTGATGAGTTTTGTCAAATGGCCTTCCACAAGGGTTACACTGGTTTATATTCCCACTAGCAGCCTATGAGAGGGACCAGTTTCCCACAGCCATGTCAAAAGCGTGTATTACCAAACATTTGGATTTTCGTCAAGCTATTAAGTAAAAAATGGATTTCAGTTCAATTTTTGGGGGTAACTTAATTTTGATATAATTTTTAAATTCTTAAAAAATGTGCAAGAATATACAAAGAGTAAGCAAAGACTTCCTATATATTCTTGGTTTGGCTTTAATTTGCATTTCTTCTAGTGAAGAGTTAAGTTGTAATTAAAGCCAAAGAACTGACTGACGGCATCATCAACACAACTAGGTACAAGGTGTTCCTATGGACTACATAGAAGCAGGTAGAACAAATCCTTGCAAGCAGCAAGACCTGCTGATCCTGGTTTCCATGCAGGGATGGGGAGGGCACGGTGAAGGTGGGATTCTGCTGGGGCCTCCGCAAGCTGGAGAAGTTGCATTCCCCAACAGATGCTCACAGGAAGCTCGGCAGGCCAATCCCGGAGGGCCCTCCCTTGCTGGGAGGGTGCTCTGCTGGCTCCAGCTTGTGAGTAAGGGCAACTACACGCGGCTGGTAAGATGGGATGGTGCAGGCCCTATGAACTCTCAAAATCAACCAACCCGCAATCTCTCCCAAGACAAAGCCCCATATTAAAGAGAACTGGGATATTATCCAACTTGAACGGCATGGGGACAATGGAACGGAGGAAGCAGGAGGTCCAATGGAGGGGGAAAACAGAGCCAGCAGGCAAGTATGAGGCCATATTTTTAAACACTTGTGAGAAGAGTAAGCCCAAAGACGTGCTGGCAAAAGTACAAAAAGATGTATGCCACAAAATTGACTGTAGCGCTATTTGTAACTGCAAGAAAACTGGAAACAAATCCAAAAATCCATCAATAAGATAGTCAGCCACGGCGCATCCACACAAAGGACTCTGGGCAGTTATAAAATGGAATGAACGATATGTGTTTACTACCAGGGTGTGATGTCCGGGATACAGGACTCACTGAAAAAAGCAAGTTGGAGAAGA
The DNA here is from genome assembly GCF_004348235.1 of Phoca vitulina. Classification (NCBI taxonomy): domain Eukaryota; kingdom Metazoa; phylum Chordata; class Mammalia; order Carnivora; family Phocidae; genus Phoca; species Phoca vitulina. The sequence continues at coordinate 15,153,696 of NW_022589745.1, read as the reverse complement.
GTTGAGTATGCCACTATTTATTGAATAAATGGGGGTGATGGGAACATAAGTACACATGTGCTTAGATTAAATTCTTTTTTAATTAAAAAATATCTATGGGAGAGAGAGGACAATATGCAGGGGATATAAAAACTGGATACCCATGAATATATTTTGTTTTGTAGATTTGACCTTGGAAACATATTGGTTTTACTTAACTGTAAGAAAAAGTAAATCAAAAGGAAAGAACAGCCCTTAAAGTTGAAAAAGAAGTCAATCAGATGTAGCTGTGTATCCAGTTGATGACAAAAACCCACACAGAGAGGAATGACTTCAAGTTACTTTAAAGCCCAGTCATTCAACTTGTGGGGAGAGGCTCACATCCTTCATGTTTTCCTGCCCAAAGGCTCTCTCTTCTGGAGGGGGGAAGCAACGGAGCACTTCTTGGGTATATGGTATTGTGGGGTGAAATGTGCACCCCCAAATTCACAGGTCGAAGTCCTCACCCCCAGTATCTTAGAATGTGACCTTATTTGAAAATAGGGTCATTGCAGATGTCATTAGCTAAGATAAGATTAGCTCATTAGGATGGGCCCTAATCCAAAGGACCCAGTGTCCTTATAAAAGGGGGAGTTTGGACAGCGACACACAAGTAGGGAGAATGCCACATGAAGGTGAAGGCAGAGATGAGGGCAATGCTTCTACAGGCCAAGAAATGCCGGAGATTGCCCTGGTCATACTTTGAAGGCTATGGATATCTGCTCTTAATTTTGCTGAACATCGAGTTCACTGATTCGGATGTCCTTCTTGATGTTTTTCTACCATTTAAAAGAGAAGCAACAGAAAGATGCTAAACCTATGTTAGCATGTTCATATCAGAAGTCCTTAAGGTTAAAATTTAATACCACAAGCCCAAGTCATGATTTTAGCCAAGTGCAGGGAAAGTCATTTTCCCATGGTGATAATTACATAGTACTTTTCATCTTCAGGGTTCATGGGCAACACTTACCAATTACTCCTTGCAATACCCTGGGGCAATGAAAAATAGAAACCACGTATTGAATTTGGCTAAAGGAGATAATTACCAATGTTAGCAGACAAGAAATGCCTTGAGGGACTGGAAATGAATAATTAAATTGTGGTAGAAATATTTCAGGGAATAATTGCCTTCTGCTTTCATTGGGGTAAAGAAATTATGGCTTCCTTGGGAAGCAAATCTTATTTGCATTCTATAAACGAAGAAACATATTCAGACAAGAAGGTTCTTGTCCAGGTAAACACCAATTAGCCAATAATCTAAACTGAAGTTAAGATGAGAACTGTATAAATCCACAGTATTATGAATTTTGAATCAATTTTCTTCTCTGTTAAAAAAAAATTGCTGAAAGCAGCTCTTAGTATCTCAAAACCCTCATTTTGAATATCAGTAACCATTGTCCACTGTGGTGGTGAGAAGGCTTAGGTTAGTGGTTCTCAAACTTTTTGGTCTCAAAACCCTTTATATTCTTATAAAGTATTGGGGACGCCAAAGAGCTTTTGTTTATCTGGATTATAGCTATTGATAGTTACTATATTAGAAATTAAAATTGAGAAAATTTAAAAATATTTATAAATTCATTTTTAAAATAACAATAATAAGTCCATCATATGTTAACACAGACAACATAATTTTATAAAAAATAACTGTATTTTCTAAAATTTAAAAAAAGCCATTAGAAGAATGGCATTGTTTTATATTTTGAAAGTCTCTTTTTAATGTTTGGCTGGACTCTCACATCTGCTTCTGATTCACTCTGTTGTGATGTGTTCTTTTGGTTGAAATGTATGAAGAAAATCGAGCTGCACACAGATATGTAGTTGGAAAAAGGGAGTATTTTAATAACCTTTTTGATAATTGTGGCTTTTTTTCTTTTATTCTACATAAAAAAACTAGTAAGTGGTAATTACTTTTTTTTTAAGATTTTATTTATTTATTTGAGAGGGAGAGAGTGGGGGAGGGTCAGAGGGAGAGGGAGAAGCAGCCTCCCCACTGAGCAGGGAGCCCAAAGCGGGGCTCGATCCCAGGACCCCGGGATCATGACCTGAGCCGAAGGCAGATGCTTAATGACTGAGCCACCCAGGCATCCCTGCAGAAGTGCTGTATGTGGACTTCCCATTTTGTTACACAGAGTATTTAAAAAATGTGGTCTCAAAGGTCAACATAACAAAATTAATAACGTTTTGTTCATCATGAACTTTCTGAATCCAAACTAGCATTTTTAAACTGCCGATGTGTGATGGTGAAGAACACCAGGATGACTAGTTGCGCTCAGTACTAGAACCACTGTTTTGATTTGTGTTAAAGCTCCAGCAGGTTCATCTTCCATTGATCGTGTGCCACCCACCAGATGTCAACACAGTGAAACAAGCAAACTATATATTGTTATGAAATTAATTTTGAACTCAGGTCCTCTGAAAGGGTCTTGGGGATCCCTAGGGATCATACTTTGAGAACATTTGGATAATGGGCCTGAGTGAATACTGAGCCCAGTCAGTATTTAAGAAATTGACATTTTGAAATCATTCCTGACATGATCATTAGGAAAACAACGTGAGAGAGACAGAAGCAAAGGCAGATGGTGGGTGGATGGATGGATGGATAGATAAGATTTCAGTCTGGCTTTGGAGGTTTGACACGTTTCATATAAATCCAGCACTTCTTTATACCTAGTACTCTGTCTTTCTCCTCACTTCATAATCTTGCTTCTTGTGAACTATAATTTATTTTTAGTGCCTCTCCTTTTCATTTTTCACCTCTATTTCCCATTGCCACTGCTCCATTGAACCTACTCTCATAGACCTCACTGAATCTCCCAAAGGTTGGGAGTTGCTAAATCCAACCTTTTCTTACTTGATACTCCTAGAGATCTGACACTATTGACTACTCTCTCCCTTTTATTCTAAGTTAATTGCATTTTTATCAAATTAATAATACATATAGTTATAAAAACTGAAATAATAGACTTGTTACATCTACACACACAAATGTAATGCTGGCAAGAATGTGGAATGACTGGTTATTAGAATATACTTCTAATGGTAAGTGATACCAATTTTCTGGAAAATAACATATGTATATATAGTAATAATATATTAGCTAAGATTTTTTAAGAATTCTTTAAAGAAATTTTTAAGAATATCTATAGTAAATAGATATAACAGTAAATAGAATAACATTTTTTAAGAATATCTATAGTAAATAGATATTCTTCAAATGGCATTAAAATGTTTGTACTTTCTTATCTAAGAAACCCATTCCTAAGACTCCATCCTAAGAAAATAATAATTTTTAAAATGGCTTTAATGCAAAAAAGGTGCTTTTTGCAATGCTATTTATAGTAGTGAAAATACTAGAACAGTTAGTAAATTATGGTTTATCCACCTGATAAAATATTATATAGCCATCAAAATGGATTCCCATAAAGTCTATGTAAACACGAAGAAAACCATTTATTTTTTATTTTTAACCATAGTTAACACACAATGTTACATTAGTTACAATATATAACATAGTGATTTGACAAGTTTATACATTATGCTATGTTCACCCCAAGTGTAGCTACCATCTGTCGCCATACAACCTTGTTACAGTATCATTGACTACATTCCTTATGCTGTATCTTTTCTTCCCCTGACTCATTCTGTTACTGGAAGCCCATATCTCTCCCTCTCCTTCACTCTTTCTGCCCAACCCCTTCCTCTGGCAAACTGTCAATTTGTTCTCTGTATTTATAGGTCTGATTCTGCTTTTTGTTTGTTTATATATTCATTTGTTTTTTTATAATCCATGTATGAGTGAAATCATATGGTCTTTGTCTTTCTTAGTCGGACTTTTTTCACTTAGCATAATATCCTCGAGGTCCACCTATGTTGTCACAAATAGCATGATCTCATCCTTTTGTGTGGCTGCATAATATTCCAGTGTGTGTGTGTGTGTGTGTGTGTGTGTATGTATCACATCTTCTTACCCATTCATTTATTGATGGATATTTGGCTATTGTAAATAATGCCGAAGTAAACAGGGTTACATATATCTTTTTGAATTAGTGTTCTTGAAAGAAAACCAGTTAAAAACTAGATATAAACTTGTATATGTGCTGCTTGTTACAAATGTTATCTGAAAGACCTGTAGAGGGGCACCTGGTTAGTTAGGTGTCTGACTCTTGGTTTCAGCTCACGTTGTGATCTCAGGGTGGTGGGATCCAGCCCTGAATTGGGCTCAGCACAGAGTCTGCTTGAGATTCTCTCTCTCCCTCTCCCTCTCCCCTTCCCCCTCTCTCTGTCTCTTTTAAAATATTTATTTATTAATTTATTTATTAGAGAGAGAGAGAGAGAGCACACGCACAAGGGGGAGGGGCAGAGGGAGAGGGAGAGAGAAACTTAAGCAGACTCCGGGCTGAGCACAGAGCCCGAGGCGGGGCCTGATCTCACGACCCTGAGATCCACTCTGAGCCGAAGCAAGAGTCAGCCGCTTAACCAATTGCACCACCCAGGTGCCCCAATAAGTAAATCTTAAAACAAAAAATCAAAGGCCTTTAGAGGCAATTGCAAAAAATATATACAAAAATAAGATGGGCTCTGCCAAACAATAAAATAAAATAACATAGTACTAAAATGCTTATTATAAAGTACAGTGGTTCCCTTCCTTAGTCCTCCCAGCGCTCCTCAATCTCCCTACCCACTTTGCCTGTCCCTGCCTCGCTTCCTCAGATCCTCTCTGCAGAGACAACTACTATTGATGCTTATACTACATATTCTTTCCATCCCTGTGTTTACATCCTTCTCCAATGTGACTTTGCCGTTCCTAACATCGAGAGGGAGAGTCTAGTTCTCCATCCCTTGAACCTGGGCTTAGCTATATGATTTGTCTGGGCCAATGGAACTTTAGCAAACGTCACACAAGCCCTGCAAATGTGCGTGTGCATTGGGTTTGCCCTTTCATGGTATTCTTACAAAGCCTGCAAGAACTACATGAAAGAGGGAAGCCTGGGTGGCTGTCAGTTAAGCATCTGCCTTCGGCTCAGGTCATGATCCCAGAGTCTTGGGATGGAGCCCTGCATTGGGCTCCCTGCTCGGCAGAGAGCCTGCTTCTCCCTCTCCCTCTGTCTGCCGCTCCCCCTACTTGTGCACACTCTCTCTGACAAATAAATAAATAAATAAATAAATAAATAAATAAATAAAATCTTTTTTTTTTTTTTTTTTTTAAAGAACTGTATGAAAGAGCCTAGGCCGTCTGCCTGCATGATGAGACACAGTGGCTAAATCATCACCACCACCCCAGCTGACATGGAACCAACCACCAGATGGGTGAGAACATTCCAGACCATCCAGCCTCAGCTAAGTTCGCCAGCTGACCACACAATTCAGCTGAGCTGACCTAAACCAGAAGAAATGTCGAGCTTATTTACAGTTATAAGAAATAAAAAGATGTGTGTTGTTTGAAGCCACTAAGTTTTGTGGTGGTTTATGACATAGCAAAAGCTTACATATACGTTCTTGCAGCTTCCCCCCTGCCCCTGCATACACACACTTCCATATTTTTAAATAATAGGTATATATGCTATATTTTCACAAATCAGCTTTTGATATTATCTATTGGCTTCTGTTATGATAAAGATGTATTACTGTTGCTGTCATCTATTCTGCCCCCAAATATACATATTTCAATGTTTTGTGAAATCAATAGTCAGTGTTTATTTGATGATGCCATGTAATCATTATCCACAACTAAACATTGTGGTATCCTCTGGTTAAATTTCTTTCCCAACTTTCTGTTTTTCTCGAACTTACAGTAATTGCCTTGTTTACTCATGTGCGTCGTTTTCTTGGCGCTTATTGTTCTCTAAGTCTTGCCACACTTTCCCAGGAACTATCATGACAGCTTAGTTGGGGGGCGGGGTGCCAGTTCTGAATGTTTTCTTCCTGACTTACCTTCTGGTGACCTTTCTCTTCGATCTCTACTGGCTGCTCCCCAGGCCTCCCACACAGCTGTCATCCCAAGACTTCCCTTTGCACTCAGGCTTTGAAATGCCCTTTGCTTTTCTCCTAGATTTGATTCCCTCTTCCCTAGTTCTCATGTCTTCCTCTTTCTTGGTTTTCGCCTTTGTTTTGGTGTCGTACATCTTCGAGTAGCTTCCTCAGGATGAAAAGCCCGTAAAACTACAGAAGGCAACCATGCTCAGATGTCCAGTTTTCACCCTGAGCCCTTCATCACCTTTGGGAGTCTTCATCCATATCTCACCCCTGTCAGATCTCTTGTCTGCGCCTCATGCCTTCCTCTTTTGCGGCTTCATTTCACTTCTTCTGGTGGCTTTCTGAAGTGGGAAGTAAAATTTTTGAGCCTTATCTCAAAATATAGTTATTCTTTCCCCATCCTTGATGGGTAGCTTGGCTGTGTGTAGAAATAAATTGGAAATCATTTTTTGCTCAGACTTTTAAGGACAACCACTATTATGTTCTAGTTTCCAGGGTTGTTGCTGAGAATTTCAAGGCTGTTTGATTCTGATTCTTTCCATATGGCTTGTTTTTCTTCCCTCTCTCTGGAAGCTTGTAGAAACTTCTCTTTGTTTACAGTGTCTTGACATTTCACTCTGATGTGCCTTTATGTGGATCTGTTTTACTCCAATGCTATGGTCACTGAGCCAGCCTTTCAGTCTTAGAAACTCATCCCTGTAGTTTTGAGAAATGTTATCATAGTAATGATTTTCTCACTTTTATTTCCTCTCTCTCTCTTTCAGGACTTTTTATTATTTACATTTGGATATCTTTGACTAATCCTCTTATTTTCTTTTTGTTCTTATTATATCTCAGTTAAACTTAATACAAAACTCTGTCGATATGATTTCTTTCAAAGCTGGAAGATTTGGAAGTATTCTGCACAGACTAGTTTCTGTCTCTGAGTATTTCAAACCTTGTTTCTCCTCCATGATCCAGGTACTTCCAGAGCAGGTTGTTGAAGGACATGCTCACATGTAGGGAGACCCCTGGCTTTGCCTTTCACGGCACATCACCAGGTGAGTCAGCACAGTGGGAATGACAGCAGTCCTGGAAACCATTCCCAAGACAAGGAAATGCAACTGAGGCACATAAATTTCCATCACACTCAAAATAATGATACCCCAATTCAATTTCTCCTTCCTTGAATGCCCTATATCCCCATAGCCACTAGGACACCACGTGATACAAGAGGAAATGTTGTAAAGGAAAAACAGAGGAGGAAATAGCTGTCTTACCCAGTGGGAGTCAAAATCTCTTATTTTTTGCAAATTAAACAAAAACACATGATCATTTTTTAACACACAGAAAGAGACTTTTCCAGGCCCAAACAAGAGAAGGGTCCTGAAGCTGAAGCTTGTTAGATCAAAGTCTTAAACAATTTGAGAATTAGTAGGCTTAAAGCATTTTGAAAGCCTTAATTTAGAATCAGAATTATAGATCTGGAATTTGACATCATTTAGTTTAACCTACTAGTTTTGCCCATGAAGAAAATAAAGCCAATTGAACTACTGAGGCTATGACCCAGGAAGGTGGCGTAACGTAAAACCCTCAAAAGTAACAATAAGGAAATTTAAGCAATGGAGAGAGTTCCTCAGAACACCCTGATAGGGGCTGAGGCACGACCACAGAGTTCCCTACTTACCAAGTCGGAGTCTGGACAAGGAAAACCTTACTCCCATTATAAAAATGATCATAGGCGACTAACATGCTGATCACAATTAAGCTTACCTATTCATCAGTTATGTCTCAGAAAGGAATAAAGCTATATTTCTTTTAAAACATTCTATAACATGTTCTTTCCACTGATTTAGACCCTGGGTAAGAATTTAGTGTATTTTAAGGTTGCCTGATATTTTATTATGAAACGAACTTTTTCAGGGTGCCTGGGTGGCTCAGTTGGTTAAACATCCAACTCTTGGTTTTGGCTCAGGTCATGATCATGAGATTGGGCTCTGTGCTCAGTGAGGAGTTTGCTTGGGATTCTTTTTCCTCTTTCTCTCTCCCTCTCTGCTCCTCCCTGCACAACCCCCCTGCCCCGTCTCTCTTTAAAACAAATAAATAAATAAAAATATTTAAAAAAAAATAAATAAAATGAACTTTTTCAACAACCAAACACACACACACACACTTACTCATTCACTGGAAATTAGATAAAAGGAATATCATAAACCCATAATTTCTACCAGCTTAACAACAATAGTGTTCATTTTAATATATTTACTTTTGGTTTGTGTTTAGTATTGCTGTAAACACAGTATAGACAATTTTGTATTCTCTTTTCACTTAACATTATATCATAAATATTTTTCCTTGTTTCACAGTTTTAAAAACATTAGAGTATCTCATCATATAGGTGTATCATAATTTACTAAACTATCACTGGTCATTTAGGTTGTTTCTACATTTTTCTATTATAAATAATGATAAAGGATGTTAAAAGATGTCCTTGTGCAGATCATTTCTCATTTTTTAGACTTTAAGAATTGATTTTTAGAAATGGCATCACTAGGTTAGAGAATGTGAATGTTTTGTGGCTCTTAATACATACTATCAAAGACTTTTCCAAAATGGTTGTGCCAATTTACAATCCCACCAGTTATGTACAAAAGTATTAATTTCATGATATCATCAGATCAGGATATTATCTTTTCAAGTTATATTCCTTTAATAAAGGGAGGGGAATAATATTTCATTTATATTTCAATTCTTTGATTTTTCATTTTCCTGTACGTTTCTTAGGAAATTTTGTTACTGGTTGTGAATTGTCCATTCATATCCTTTGCCCATTTATCTGTTTCTGCTGTGATCTTTTACTTATGAATTTCTAGAATATATTTAGATAGCAAAGATATTCAATTTGCTATAGATTATCTTTCACTGTTGCCCTTAGTTTGTTAATTTTCTTTGGTACTGTTATTTATACTAAAACTCCATTTTGGGGTGGGAAGGAAATCAATTGATTTCAATTGAAATCAATTGATACAGCTTAAATGTTCTATTGACTTCTAATATTCTGTGAAGCAGAAATCAAAAATTCCAGTTTTCTTCTCTCTGTTAAGCTTCTTTCAGGTATATAAGAAATTCATTGAGGGGTTCCTGGCTGGTTCAGTCAGTAGAGCATGCAACTTTTGATCTTGGGGTTGTAAGTTTGGGCCCCACGTTGGGTGTAGAGATTACTTAAAAATAAAATCTTAAAAAAAAAAAAAGAAATACATTGAGTACTATCTCTACTAACGTACAGGGAAATAACAATTCTATCAAACCATAGACTTTGGGCAGGTTACTAAGTTGTTTCCATAAGGTAGTTGTGTTTGTTTTGGGGCCACCATCCCATGTGATTAAAAGGGAAACATTTCAACACAACCATGAAATACGCCAAGTCAGACTTTTAAGAAATGGACATGACATCAAGAATTCAAAGGAAAGAACCATTTGAGAAGATGGTTAAGGACGTCTTTTGAACAAAGGAAGTGCTTTTTGAAATATTTCAATAGAACATTAAAGGAAAGCAACTGGGTTCTTTTATTTTTATTATTTTATTTTATTAAGGAGCGTTTTTCAGTCAAAACGATTTTTGCTTCATTGAAGGGGATGGGGGAAAGACTAACTTGAATCCATATTTTCCATCTGTCTCACACCTGATGAAACAATTTAATGAGGAATAATGGGGCTTTAAGTTGATTTTTAACTAATCCTCTTATTTCTTGGAAGTAATGAATATACTGTATTATAGATCCATTCATCTGCTATAAATGCTTTTATTGACAATCAGACTCTCCTTGGTAGAAGTCTTTAAAAATTATCTTCTCTAAGAGTATTATGATGAAAGTTTATAGAGAAGGATAATATAGAAGAACACATTTTAACTGTAAATTATGGTGTGAAAGGTCAAATTAAAATAATATAATGAAATAATATCAGTTGGGGTGGGAGTTTTACAGCTGAAGAATTGCAATCTGCTCGTATATCCTTTTTATCTACCTTCCATGTCATCACTGCTCATATTTTATCTCTGTCTCTCTGTGCTGAGTTCTGGGTCTCTTTGTCAGTGCAATCTTCTGATTCATTAATTTTCTCTTAAAATGACTCAATCAAGAGTTTATCTGATCTATTGAGATTTTTGGTGTTTGTCTCATAGTTTTCCATGTCAGTGTAGTTCCTTCTCCTGTTTGACCCTTCCATTTCTCCCCAGTAGCCTCCTCCACCCCCCCTCTAGCAGTTTATTGAGATATATTTCACCGAAAGTGTACAATTTAATGGCTTTTAGTATATGCAGAGTTGTGCCACCATCACCACAACCTAACTGTAGAAATTTTCATCAAGAAAAAGAGAACATTTCCAACACTGAAAAAGAAACTACATTAAAAACAAAAAAAAAAAAGAAGAAGAAGAAGAAACTTAATCCCCTTTAGCATTCATCCCGTCCCCCACCAACACCAGCCACTGGCAGCCACTAATCTACTATCTGCATATAGATTTGACTCTTCTGGAGATTTCATAAAAATGTCTTATACAATATGTGGTCTGTGACTGCCTTCCTTCACTTAGCATAATATTTTTGAGGTGCATTATGTATCATTCCTTTTTATTGCTGAACTATATCCCATTAGTATTAGTATTTATTTTTCCATTCCTTACTTAATGGACATTTGGATTGTTTCATTGTCAATGGACATTTTTTCCTATGTAAGTAATGCCACTATGAACATTTGTAATGAGGTTTTGTGTGCACTTGATTCTCTTCATACATGTAGGAGTGGAATTGCTGGATATTACAGCACCTCTATGTTCAACTTTTTGAAAAACTGTCAAAACTTTTTCACAACAGATGCACCATTTTACATTCTCACCAGCAATGTATGAGGGTTCCAATTTCTCCACATACTGGCCTTGTAAATCTGGACATGTAATTTAACTTCTCTGTGGCGTTAAATAATGTAAAAGTACCTGCCTTATATTGTTGAAAGGATTAAGTGATTGGATCCAAGCATGGAACACAGTGAGGGCTATGTAATTTTTTTTTGGGGGGGGAGGGGAGTGTTACTGTAGTCTAAAGTGGAGAAATGTCATAATTCATTATGAGTTAAATTGCTTCCACTGTACTCCATCTTTCAGGGTAGCCTGACTTAACTATGGCCTCCCAGATAGTTTGGAAGTATTATCCAAACTAGGATAATTGTCCATGGACAATTCTTTCAATGTTGCAGAAGTAAACAAAGTCTCTGCTTTTCTAGAATTTACATTTTAGTGGCGAAATAATCAACAAATCAACATGTAACTTCAAGCAGTGTTCACTGAAGCCGTATCAGTGCACTAACCTTTACTCTGAATCCACTGGGGTCTCCATCTAAGAATATACTTGAGAGGAAGGCCTTTCTATTCCCTAAAAGGTAATGTACTTGCCAAAGAGTTAAACCATGTATTTTTTTATAAGACTTTATTTATTTATTCATGAGAGACAGAGGGAGAAGCAGGCTCCCCAAGGAGCAGGGAGCCTGATGCGGGACTCGATTCCAGGACCCCGGGATCATGACCTGAGCCGAAAGCAGACGCCCAACCATCTGAGCCACCCAGGAGCCCAAACCATGTATTTTTTTAAAAAGGTAAAAGCCTTAAGTCTCGTACAAATACAAAATGAACACGTGTCAGATATTTTATTTACTCACTTAATGAGGAAACCAGTAACATATCAGAACCAGTTTAAAAGGAGAGTTTAAAGTACTCATATTGTTAAATTGTGAATGGAAGATGAATTTGCAAATAGAAGCAAAATGCCTTTTTCTGAGGAGCGGTAAGATTCAATGTCAAGTTCAACGGACAGGAGTATTTCCTCTTGGTATTAGTTACCTACAATAGAGCTGTACAGAGTTCTACAAAGAAAGGTGGACAGCCCATATACAATCAGGATACCCAGAAAGGGGTGTCAGACTATGGCTGGTTTTTCACTGAAGGCACCCAGTAGTCTTTTGGTCCATTTTAATGAGCTTCACAATTTTTCCCAGTAAAGCTCACTCTTATCTGTATAAACCCAGCAACCAAGCAGTTCTTCCACTTTATCTTGCTTCTGTTTTCCTCAATCCTCTTAGTTGCCTGAGTTAGGTGTTATTTCTTTGCTCCCACCAAAAAGCCCGCAGAGCGAGGGAGTGTGGAAACCTAAGCCTATCCCCTCCGACAAGGCCCCAGTTTCCTCTCCCGCAGTGACGAAGGCCCCCGGGCGGGGACTAGCAACGCCCCTTTCCCCCTGGCACCGCCCCCGGCCAGCCAAATAATCGAGCAGCGCGCAAAGGTCACGTGAGCAGTCGCAGTCCCGTGACGCCTCCGGAGCAGAACGTGGCAGACATCACTCAAAAAAGTCCTTCATGCCCGTTTTCTGCCACCAACCTATCTCGTCTCTGCCTCTACGCATTAAATGCCTCTTTTCTTGCCGCTCTCGCCCCAGGGATGGTAAACTACCAGGTTACCCCGAACCTTTCTAGGCCTTCGAGCCAGCCCTTGCCCTCGCGTAAGAGGCGGGGATCCTTTAGCGCTAAAGGGACTCGCACTTCTGATTGGGCGTGACGTCTTGTCAATCTCCAAGTTTTCCCAATCAGGGGCCGAGTCCACCCCGCTTTCCGCTCTTCCATTGGCCTGTGTGCGGGGAAGGTGGAGGAAGAGGGGTAAACCGAGGTCGCGCGAGAGCGGCGCTCGGCACTCAGTGCGCAGGTGCAAGGAGCTGGCTGGGGCCCGGGCCGGGGGCGGGCTAGAAGACGCGTCGGTTGGTTTTGGAGGCTGTGGCAGAGTTATCTGGGTTCGACTTCTGGGCGGAAAGCGTTTGTCAGGGGCACATCCTAGAACGAAGGTTGTGAGATTCCCGATGGTGTCCATGACTTTCAAACGGAGCCGCAGCGACCGGTTCTACAGCACCCGGTGCTGCGGCTGTTGCCATGTCCGCACCGGGACGATCATCCTGGGGACCTGGTACATGGTAAGGGCGGGCGGGGCTGGAGGGTTGGGGCCCAGGGGAATGCGCATGAGCGGGAAGTGGGGGAGCCAGGTCTGAAATGAAGGGAGTGTTCACTGGGAGGGGGTGGGACTGAAAACGGGGTCTTGGGTGGGGCGAGAAGGCATAAGGGAGCCTCTTTTTAGGGTGCTGTAACTTTGAGGGAGGGGACTGTGGCCAGGAATCGGAGTGGGGGTGGGTAGGAATGGGGAGATTGTTCCTCGGCTCCAAGTAGAGGAGAAAATCGAGGTGGGGAGAAGCGGGGGCGTTGTGGGCGGGCGAGGGGGGCATGGAGAATAGGGGTAGGTGGGAGAGTTGAGGATACTGGGATTTGGCGGGGAGTTCTGGAAACTACCTGATTTCGGTCCTTTTTGTAGTTCCGTGATCAGAAAGAACACTCTTCCACCTATGTTCCCTGGAGTTTTTTTCCCTACAAAACAATTAGGAGTAGACCTTGAGAAATGCAGCCGAGTTTCGACATTGTCTTACCTGGAAGGAAATCGAAAGATCCAGCTGTAACGCAGTTGCCTGTGGTTCCTGGACTTTATTTGTTACGGTGTGTTTGTGATGTAGGCGGAAAGGCCTCTGTTGTAAATCTGGAGATTGTCTCGGAGGCCGTACCTTTTTGCCAGGATTTACACTCGATCGGCCTTTTCCTGGTGCAACTACCCGCTGCCCATTAGACGCTTTTTATTCCGTTTTTTTAGGAGACCTTTATTGAGAGCCTTCTCTATTCTGGCCACATACACTGGCATTTCCTGGGTTCCAAGATCTGTGTAATTCTATGTCATAACCAAGTTGACAGTGTTATTGATTGGTGGTTCACCAGTAATACTTTTGTGATTTCTTACCACCATCTCCAGTATCTACACATTGAAGCTAATTTATGACTGTTGGGATAGCTTTAGGCTATAATAATGACTTTACTGAAGCTTTGACAAACTTCTCATATTGTTGACTTCATTGGCTGCTTTCACTAGTGACTTTGTAATTGGTTGTTTTTGTGGGGTTGTTTTGGTTTGGAGGGTTGTGGCATTAGTGATACTGTATGGTTTCTGTTAACTTGCGTGAACTACAAAAAACAAAAAAGGAAAAGCTTTATCACATTCTTTTTGCCTTTCTCTGTTACCATTACTTCTTTACCCAGTGCCTTGAAATCATTACCATTTGAACAAACACCAGATGAGAATAATCTTAGTTAGGCAGATACTGTTTCATGGCCGACCCCCAGGAGACTACTACTGACCAGGGATTATTTCTGACCGCCCTGTTTTGCTTTATTGGTGTACATTAAAAACAACAAAACTTGAATGTGTAGGCTTATTTGCTTGTTTCTAAATTTATTTTAGTATTTTCTGTACTTTCATATTCAGAAACATCATCTTATTGGTATAATATCAGATTTCCCCTCAAAAATTCTCTTTTGTTTTATATTTTAGCTGATTTGTGATATTAGACATTAGTCAGTTAATGGCAATAGCAGTATTTCTAACTTCCTTTTCTCCTCCATTTTGCTAAGGATCTGGGTCTTCAGTTTCTTTTGTTTGTCCTTAGTTTTGCCTTCCATTCCCCTAAATGAATCATTCAAATCTTTAGGGTCCTCAAGCCTCTTACTCGACCCTGCCTCCCTCATCTTGAGAAGATGACCTCCCCTCCTACTGAACTGAGAAGTTGTGTCCATCAGCTGGGACTCTTGCCTGCAAACCTAATCTTCCCGTTTCTTCTCAGATCCTTCTCTCCATTCACAGAACAAAGGATTTCTAACTCCTTCTCAAGAAGGAAATAAACACCATCCCAGTTTCAACCATCTGAATATTATTGGCTGTATTTCTTTCCAGTCTTTTCTAGGCAGATTTTTTTTTTTTTTTTTGATGCTGTGGGCTCTGCTCATAAAAATGAAAGGAATAGCAGGGAAAAATACGAGTTATATACAGCAAAACCCAAAACGCAGGGAGAAAAACTTTAGTAAGGGCATTTATTTTCCATTGGAGGCACTTGATGTGAAAACATTTTACATCTCTTCCTTTTCCCCTGCTTCAGTTTTCACAATTTTAGAAGGAGGCCATACCTGTTCTTCCGTTGCATGGACTTTTGGGTTAGCAGAGCATTATAAACTGCTAAAATCAATTCGTCTGTCTTATATAAGGGATTTACTGATCATTTGCAATGTAAAAGGCTTTAGTGGACATACAAAAAGAATAAATTACAGGGACCGTTTGTTGTTATCTTTTCTATTTCTATTACCTGCCACACAAAGGCTCTCAGATGTTTCTTGTCTTGAAAGTGGTATCTGCCCTTAAGATACGGTATTAGAGATTTTTAGAGCACGTATACGAAAATGAAACGGTACAGTGACAAGAGGAGAAGGTGATCAGTAACATCAGATTCTAATTGGATGAAGGACTGGGAAAAGGCCATTGGTTTTGTTGGTGACTTTCAAAAGTGTAGCTTCAGTACCACAGCAATATAAAAAAACACAATTTCTGCCAATTGGGAAGGCATGTAACCTTTTAGAGAACAAGGCCACCTACACGAAAGTGTAGTATAATACCTCTAAACAAAGAGGACTTGTCCAAGCGGTGTATTTTCTTGCTGGAAACTTCTTTACTAAGACAGAAGTAATAAGGGATTGAGTGAGGTAGAATGCCACTTCCCTCTTCCTCCCTTCCTCAATTTCAGGTGGGAGGTTATTTACGATCCTCTTTAGATTGCCTCTGTGCTGTTTGAAACCTGGGATGATGGGGGCAGCCCTCCCTCCTGCTGGGCCAAGACACTGTATCAGTCAGTCAATCTGATACAGTGTCATTGCTTTCTGGCAACTGGTCTAGTGTTGAGGCCAGTCTAACACTGTGTTCTAAAGTATTCTATGGTATTAAGTAGTGCAGTAGGACATAGAGAAGCTGGAGCCAGTTTTATGCACCAGAGAGGTACCAGCCCTGAAGTGTTAGCTTTTGGCGTTTTAGATTGGAAAGAAGCATAATCCCCGGTTAAGGGATACAAAATTTCAGAATGAGCTCTAGTTTAAATTCTGGCATTCCTTAAATTGTTTTCTCTGTTATTTAGCCAGATGATTTCAGACAAGTTTGTTACATAGTGTAAGTTCAAATGTTCATTGAATAATTGAAAATAGGCGTACAAGTGGGCTATAGGACTGTCCTCATTCATGATTGATGTTGTTACAAGAATACATTTTGAGCATTTGTAATAATTTTAGGTCTTGGAAAGACTTAATATGTGGCTAATTTTTAATGAATGTCTCAGGCATAAACAATCTGGAGTTTATAGCTGGGAGAGAAGTGAAGACAGCTTTCCTCAAGCTCTATTCCTTTCCAGCCCTCATTCCTGGTTTCTTTAAATAAGAGTAAAGCTTGTTTATATTTCCAAGTTAATATTCTTCCTCAAACACTTTTTTTTGTGTGCCTCAGTACTTTTGCATGTGCTATCTCTTCTCCCCCCTCCCCCAAGTCACTTTTTAAAAACTTTTTTAAAGAAAATGTCAAATATAAAGAATAGCGAGATAGCATTAACATCTCCCATTTACTCATCACCCAACTGTGACTAATAACAACATTTTGCCAATTCCGTTTAATTTTTTAATGGTTAGCTCATGTTTTCTTGGTGAAGCTTTTCTTGTTTCCCAGCCAGAGATATCTGATTTCCTCACTGTGTACCTAGAAAAGTTCCTACATACCACTTGTATGTGCTCATTAAATAGTACTTATTACACGATTACGAATGATTATCTTTTTATTTTTCTCCTCCACAAGATGTTCTCTTGAGGGAAAAAGATGATAGGTCTTACTCTATAAAATGTGTGTAGTAGCTAGCTTGTTAATTAACATTTGAAGTGTTCATTAGACATTTGTAAAATTAATTGTCTCCTCCCAAAAGTAGTAGGAATAACTCATTTGTAACTGCACGTACCAGTAAACAACAAAGTTTATATGTATGTGAAACACTTAACAATTTTTAGAGATTGGCTATTTTGATCTTTACCTGCTGAGAGTGCTTCACTGAGTCGCTCCGAGTGGAGCCTGTCTGCCTGTGAGACCCTTATCAGGATGCCCTGAAGCACGTACATTCTTTTAATTATAGTCTCAGCAGATACTGAGTTGTGGCAGAATCCGTGGGAACCTAAAGAATAATGACTTAAAACAAAAACCAGCTCCCAGAGAATGTTCTGGGATGGGTGTGGCAGTGAGATGAGAAAGCAAAGAGGAATTCCTTTCTGGAGGCTGAGTACTTCATGGGTCTGATAACTGTAACAAGTAAAATCTACACATCTGGTTTTTGTAATTGTTTACTTATACAAGGTGTGCAAAAGGCTTGCAAAAATAATGCAAACCATATTTGACCCAGTAAATTTACAGGACTCCTTCCACATTGAATGGTATGTCCATAGTCCATACCATTGACATATTTACTGTATTCTGTACCTCCATATTGTGAGGTTTAGAAGTTAATCATTATTGTAATTACATTTTTGTTTTATTTCCTGAATAAATGAAAAAAATCAATTGGGAATAAAGATTCTGAAATATAATTAAACTACTTGCTCTTTTCAGAGAAATTTTGTATCAAATTTTATATTGTAAGGCTGTAAAATTGATTTTTTTTTTTTTAAATGCTCTGTGGAACTTAGTAGAAATATCGACTGTAATCAAAAGTAAATAGCACAGGACTGGAATAGGAGCACAGGATGGGTGCTCAGTTTAAGATCACAAGGATGGATTTTCCAGGTTAATACTTTAAAATGTAAGGTGAAGTTCTAATGAAATATAGTGATCTAATGGAATATAATTAACTCAGTGAAGATTCGAATTGTGTGAGCTTTAAAGAAGTAACACTGCAATTTATTTTTTCATTTCTTGGTCCTTTTGATTAGAGCTGTGATTTTTGTTTAATACTCAGGGTTGTGACAGTGAAGTGAAATTTGAATTGTCACTAATTCTACAAGAAGATAATAGTGGATGAATCTGGCTTATCCATGTAAGAGAAAATAGATGTTATAAGTCCTACGTGCAATAAAAATATTTAGGAAGGGAAAATTAAACTCCTAAATATTTTTGGTTGTGTCATTTCCTTCATTTAGTCATTGAGTTTGTTTTTCTTGATATGAGAATGTTTTTTCTGTACTGTGCAGAGCTTTTTTAACTATGACTATATTGTGGTTAGCAAAGAATAATTTGCTGAATTGATTTCAGACTGATTTTCGTACACAGAATCTATAAGATTTAGGTAGATATCTCTAATTGCTCAATAATTAATTCACCTAGTTGGATGAACTACTCATACTCGGTAGCCAAAACCCATTGCAATGAAGATGGAAAAAATCAGGCTTCAACCAGGGAGCCACCCTTGCAAGTATGATTGTCCTTTGTAAGACCTTTCAGGAGTTGGAGGATAAAGTACCTTGCTTTTGAGCATTGCGTGTTACTGAACATCTTTACTTGGACAGTAAAGTATAAACATCTTATAACCTTAGATAATAGTTTCTTCTGGAGAGACCTCAAAACAGGAGTTGCTTAGGAATGGGTATGAGTAATCATGTGGTGCTCCGAAGCAGGTTGTCCTAAAAAGAAACAGGTTTGTATCCTAGCTTTCTCCTCTACCATATCAGTGAACTTACCACAAGTTATTTCACTTGCTGAAACTTAGTTTTCTCGTCTGCAAATGGGCTTTAGTAATATTTTCTTCACCAGGTTGTTGTGAGGAGTGAGTGAAGTAATATATGTGAATATGCCTGGTATATAGTATATCCTCAGTAAATGTCAGTTGATTCTGAATTTGGTATTGTGACATTGTTTAGATCTCCTAATCTTACTGAATGATAAAACTTGGGTTGCTTGTCTTAGAGAATGTGAAGTGCCTTCAATTGAGAAGCTGTTATTTTTCATTCAGGACAAACAGGAGAGAGCTACCTAACAGAGTTTGTTTAAAGTACTGTTGATGATAAGGCTCTAATGTTTCTTAAAAATACCAAATATTCAGATTTTCACAAAAGGAAGAGGACAGGTTCTGTGAACTTTTAGATAGGGAAGCCTAACTCCAGTCCTAGGTGGTTTTCTGTATTGAATCATTAACGGGACTGTTTTTGAGCACCTCAGGGAAGGGTGCCTCCTGGGCTACTGCAGGGATTCACTAACCACTGGAGGCATAAATAATTGCTTCTTGAAATAGAGTTACAACCTTGGTAAATTAGGAAAATTCACCAGATATTATGATGGAATTTCGGCAAGAAGTTTGACAAAGACTCAAGATGTTTTTCTGAAAGTGATAAAGAATTTTATTCAAAGATTGCTGGTTAATGGGAAGAGGACAACCTCTGACAGCTCCTGTGATTGGCCCAGTTCTCCTTTACTAGTGACTGAGATGGAGATACTGATTACATGCCGACCATATTTTCAAATAATGAAAGCTAAAAGAGATAGGAAATCTGTAGGGTATTCCGAATCTAGATCCAGAACATCTTGACAGGCAAGAATATATACGGTGAAATTCCATTGCAAATGTATAAGGGCTTATGCTTGGGCCTCTGAATCTAACTGTACAGGTTCAGGTGGTAACTTAGCAGGATCAAGTGTGAAAAGAATTAAGGGTGGGAGTTACTCTGACACGACATTCAAAAAATTTATGAAGCCAGTACGATTTCAGGCTGTGCTAGTTGAAATTTGTTAACTTAGACTGTAGGAACTGAGATCCCTGTGTGCTCTGACCAGGCTGATCTTACCTCATTTTCATGATATGTCCAACAAACTGGAGTGTGTGTATAGAGGAGAGCAGAAGGAGGTAGTGAGGTAGCTGGACAGTGTTAAACCATTAGAGAAATGGTGGAAGTACCTGAATGTTTATTCTAGAAAAGATTATTTGACGGCCTGTGTCAGCTCCCCTTAGGTGTTAGAGGTGCACTTACTCAAAAAGGGGAGCACATTATTTCAAAAGGTAGAATTAAGGACAGTAGGCAAAAGTCAAAGTGAGCTAGTTAAAATCTTGGAAAGTCTTTTAAGCATTTGAGTCAGGCCTAAGAGGAAATGAAATAGTTTTCTATCATTAGATAGGACATACTGTAGAGGAGTGTCAGGCTTATCTGATGGATCACTATTTACTTAACTGATGGCTATTATATATATCTGATGGATAAGTATATTGGATGAACTGTAGTTTCTTCAAGCCCAGGAATTCTGAGATTGGTGTATGAATAAATACATGACTGAACACAAACAATTTGTAATGATTCCTTTTAATTGTTTTGCCATTTATTAACATAGGTTCAGTCATGTTTAAGTTTATACTTTAAGAAATACTGACTTTTAGGGTGGTATTGCATATTTTATCTATAGGTAGTCTGCTACTGTTTTCTGTCTTTGTTACTCCAAGTAAAACAGGTTAAACATGGGAAGACCTCTGAAGATTGTGGTGAGGACTGTTTCCTGATTAATAATATAATGGATAACATCTTATCTTTCACAGGTGGTAAACCTGTTGATGGCAGTTTTGCTGACTGTGGAAGTAACTCATCCAAACTCCTTGCCAGCTGTCAACATTCAGTATGAAGTCATTGGCAATTACTATTCATTGGAGAGAATGGCTGGTATGTTTTTAGTTGGAAATACCTCCTGCTCATCACACACACACACACACACACAACACAGAGATTATTTAGAGGATTGATTAAATTGTATTTAAGTTACTCTACTTGCTGAGGCGTAAAAGTGTTTTTGTGGGTTTTTCAAAGATACTCAGTGAGAATTGTAATTGAGCACTTCTGGCCAGAAAATGTTAAGGACTACCAGAAGATTTTTTGAGAAATGTACATTGTATACCTTGATTCTTATCAGTGCTGTGGAGAGAAGAAGAAATTACAAAAAGACTTGTAAGCCTTTAAGGTCAGCTGGCAAGTGTAGTAGAGGATGGGAGCAAATAGGCTTACAGGAAAATAGGAAATACGAATTATTGGAATATTTGCTGATACCTTTTGCCGAGGGTCACAGTTCTAAATATATTTCAATCATTTAGATGAAGAAAGACGATATTGGAGTTAAAAATAGGAGACATTCATGGAAATTGCTTTTTTAAACCTGTTTATTCTCTGATAGCATTTTCATTATCTTGCTTTCTCTGAAATACAGGTGCAGAAAGATTCTAGTTAAGATTTTATATTGGGGGGCGCCTGGGTGGCTCAGTCGTTAAGTGTCTGCCTTCAGCTCAGGTCATGATCCCAGGGTCCTGGGATCGAGCCCCGTATCGGGCACCCTGCTCGGCAGGAAGCCTGCTTCTCCCTCTCCCACTCCCCCTGCTTGTGTTCCCTCTTTCACTGTGTCTCTCTCTGTCAAATAAATAAATAAAATCTTAAAAAAAAAAAAAAAGATTTTATATTGGGCACCTGGGTGGCTCAGTCCATTAAGTGTCTCCCTTCACCTCTGGTCATGATCCCAGGGTCCTGGGATCAAGTCCTGCATCTGGCTCCCTGCTCAGCAGGGAGTCTGCTACTCCCTCTACCCTCCCCCCCTGCTCATGATCTCTCTCTCTCTCTCTCCCTCAAATAAATAATAAATAAAAAATAAAAAAGATTTTATTTTATAAATGTTAGAAATTTAATATTTGAACAGAAAATTATGCCTCAAATTTTCAGTGCAAAGTTTTTTGCATGTTTAAAATATCACTTCAGAAAAATGTTCTGAGTACTCGTGTGTATTTATAATGTTACAGGATCTTAAGTTATTTTTAGGTTTATTAGCTTTTATTATAAATTCTTGAGCTTCATTACATTTATGATCTTCTCTGATAAATTTATCAAGTGGTTTTTAAAACAAATTTGGTTGTTAATTCACATAATTCACTCACTGTCTATAGGGCTAACTGCTGTTTCTAGGATTCAAGTAGAGTTTTGTGGCCATCTGTTGACATTATAGTATGAAAACACTAACAGTTGTTTAAACTGTGTTCAAGTGCTTTTTAAATGAGTCTACTGATTGTCTATTCAGATATATATAATCCTTTAATTCTGTTGTTAAATGCGATAAAAGAGATACCAAGAACATACTAGAAACATCCCTCCTGGTGTTTGTTTTTTCTTCCCAAGTTAGTCTATTTCTGTTTAAAAACCAAAATACAATAATGAATAAAACGTTAGTTTTTAATGGCTATTTTTGGTACTTTAGGCTGTAAAATTATGCAAAACCTGATGTCAGCATTTTTTCAGCATGCAGTGTCAGCATGTGTTTCTCTTAAAATCAAGGTGTAGGAAAAGATTTATGGTTATTGACATTCTTGTAGGTCTGTACAACTGGCTGCCTTGGCTAGAGCTGCAGGGATGGAGTCACGGGTTTCCTGAACGGTCTGTGAGCACTGTGCCTGCTGTAGAGAGAAGCAGATGTATTCGTTATCATACTAGTGTTGATTATAATTCTGCCAAAGCCCCCTATTCTTGACAGAATATAAAAATGCATAGCACTTGGTCATATGGTAGTTTTTGTGTCTCTTTGCAGGTGGAAAGTTGATTTTCCCATGACCCAGTGTTATAATGGCAAGTTAAGTTCTGATCATTGGCCTGCCAGCGGATTTTATTTATTTATTTTTTTTATAGCCTTTATTTATTTTTTCTATTTTTTTAAAGGTTATTTATTTGACAGAAAGAGACAGTGAGAGAGGGAACACAAGCAGGGGGAGTGGGAGAGGGAGAAGCAGGCTTCCTGCTGAGCAGAGAGCCCGATACGGGGCTTGCTGGGCTCCATCCAGGACCCTGGGATCATGACCTGAGCCGAAGGCAGACGCTTAATGACTGAGCCACCCAGGCGCCCCAAGATTATTTTTTTGAGGGAGAGAGAGAGCACGCACAAGCTGGGGGAGGGGCAGAGGGAGAGGGAGAAGCAGACTCTCCGCTTAGCAGGGAGCCCAACGCGGGGCTCCATCCCAGGACCCTGAGATTATGACCTGAGCCGAAGGCAGACACTTACTTAACCGTCTGAGCCACCCAGATGCCCTGGCCTGCTGGTTGATTTTAAATAATAAGGTTCATGGTTATTTTTAATCAGCTAAACAGAATACGACATTCAATGTATATGAAATGCTTCTGCAAAATATACAAGCTGTTTTTCAAATATGAATTTAACTTTATATTCACGTTGGTAATGGGTGAACACTTGGGGCCCCCTGGAGAAAGTTCTTAAATGTGGTGGTGGCTGGAAACCGGAGGTTCACATCTGGGTATTTAGCCCTCATATTTTGTTTGCTTTATTGACTCACAAATACTGGAGCATCTCTTGTTCTCGGTATTATATATGTATTTTTCACCTGTCATCCCATTTCTCCCCTATTTGGCTATAGGGCATCTAGAGGATATTCTCTATCCTCTAGAAAAATTTAAAGAGGGCTCTTCTTACCTAATATAGTGCCAGATATTGATGATGTTTGTACTGCCAAGTGACAAGATGGTACATGACATTTATCTAATAGTGGGAATGTTCGGCAATTTTTCAAACAGCCGTTATTATTAGCACCCTTCTGGTTCTTAATCTCTATCCAGAGTCAAAGAATTAACTTTAAATCTGTGCTAAGAAACTCAAGTCGTGTGTGACTTAATATTGTTGAGATTACTCTGGTGTTTTGTGAGGCAATTAATGAACTTGAATAATGTAGAGGAAGGGGACAACCTGAGAAGGAGGTGGGGAACAAAGAAAAGGCCTGTAAAGTATCGGAGAAATCATGAAGAGGGGATGGGGAGCAGCGAGTTCACATGTTGGGATGAGGGAGAGGAGGTTAATGGAGAACCTTGAATTTCTGATTGTGTAGTTTATCTGAGGTTAGAGGGGGCAGCTGTAATGCTCTGTATTTAATATATTTGTGTCTTTCAAACAAATACCAGCTTTTCCCTCGTGTGGAACCCTGCTTTGCTCACAAGACCCAACTTGTGTCATTTCGTATTTTTTTCCTGATTCCCCTGGGAAAGCTAATTGTTTCTGCTTCTGTTGTAGCACTTTGCCACATTGGATTATAATTCTCTGTTTGCACACCTTCAGACTCTGGGCAGAGATCTGTCTCTTTAGCTGAGTGACTGGTTGATGATAAAAGTCAGTGAGTTGTAGCCAATTTAATAAACAAAAACAAAGGCGTGAGTTCGTCAAATGTCATTACTTAATGCTGAGACAGATTTTTTTTTTTAACACGCTTGGTCTTAGATTTTTTCATAGCCAATCTTGAAAATACTCATTTTTTAAGCTAGCTTTAAAACATCATTTTGTCATGAAGAGTTCTGTTCTTTTTGTTATGTTTGTTATGTAAGTAGCTTAATTAGATTTTTGTTTTTGTTTTCTTAGATAATGCCTGTGTTCTTTTTGCCATCTCTGTTCTTATGTTTATAATCAGTTCAATGCTGGTATATGGAGCAATTTCTGTAAGTATTCTATATTTTCGACTTTTAGAGTTTGACCTTTACTGAGTGGTACTTAATAATTTCATATTTATGTTGTGATGTTGTGGTTGTTATTTTTTGTCTTCAGTATCAAGTGGGTTGGCTGATTCCATTCTTATGTTACCGGCTTTTTGACTTCGTTCTCAGTTGCCTGGTTGCTATCAGTTCTCTCACTTACTTGCCAAGAATCAAAGAGTATCTGGATCAATTAGTAAGTGTGTATGCTAATTAAACCTTTTTTCTTTATTTTAAGTAAAATATTTAAATAGAAAATTTGAGTCAGCTTTAGGTACTATTTTTATTTTATTTTAATCTACCTACTTCTTTAAAGTGTTTTAAAATAATTATTACTTCTGTTAATTACCATGTTGAAACCAGTAAGATACAGGTAGAATATCCTCTAACTAGTACCATTTGAATATTCCAGGGTTAAAAGTCTCTAAAGATGGATATCATAGAACGTAAGAAGTAGTTCAACTTTTGTTTTGAGTATACTAGTGGTATAATAATTTGGCTCTAGAGGTTTCTCCCTCTCTTCAAAAGTAGAGCATTCCTGTGAAATCTTATTTAAGCAGAAATGTTGTAAATGTTTATTCCCAGACCCCCCAAATAATCTTCTTAGTCTTTTCTGATACCCAAGGGCACACCTTGCTAACGGATGCACAAAATAAAGTGCGGTAAAGCAAGGATGCCCACAGACTCCGTTCACCCCTCTGGCGGTTGGACGCTGAGACGCTGGGCGGGGCTCTCAGGGAAGGAGCTCTCAGGGAGGGGGCGGGGCGAGGCTCTCAGGGAAGGAGCTTTCAGGGAAGGAGCTCTCAGGGAAGGCGCTGGGCGGGGCTCTCAGGGAAGGTGCTCTCAGGGAAGGGGCGGGGCGAGGCTCTCAGGGAAGGAGCTCTCAGGGAAGGAGCTCTCAGGGAAGGCGCTGGGTGGGCCGCTCTCATTGGGGTGTGCGCTGTCGCTCCCAATAGCTTGCTTCCATACGGACGCTGGATGCTCTTGTTGCTCTAAC
This sequence comes from Phoca vitulina, assembly GCF_004348235.1. Taxonomy (NCBI): domain Eukaryota; kingdom Metazoa; phylum Chordata; class Mammalia; order Carnivora; family Phocidae; genus Phoca; species Phoca vitulina. The sequence continues at coordinate 15,128,280 of NW_022589745.1, read as the reverse complement.
CCCTTTTTTCTTTGTAGGCATCCATAGCTAATACTTGAATGCTTACTGTATCCTTCACTCTATTTGAGGCAAATCGTTGGTGAATAGTGTAGGTACAAACATAGCTTCCCTCTCTCTGAGGAGCAGCCCATGGATTGGGGGAGTTAAGAGGTTATCTGTGATAACGAACTGGAACTGTCCACTGCACCATTAAGTGCGGAGCTTAGATTAGTGCTGTATGATGAAGCGGCAGGGAACCTTCTGGGCTGGAGTAAGATCTGGAAGGAGGCATGGAGTCCAGAAAAATAAAAGTTCATTTAAAAAATGCTGTCTTGGGGTGCCTGGGTGGCTCAGTCGTTAAGTGTCTGCCTTCGGCTCAGGTCATGATCTCAGGGTCCTGGGATCAAGCCCTGCATCGGGCTCCTTGCTCAGCGGGGAGCCTGCTTCTCCCTCTCCCACTCCCCCTGCTTGTGTTCCCTCTCTCGCTGTGTCTCTCTCTGTCAAATAAAAAATCTTAAAAAAATAAAAAAAAAAAAATAAAAAATGCTGTCTTTTAGGAATTTTCTCCCCGCTTCCAGATTTCCTGCATAGTCCATCTTGCATACCACAAATTTATCATTTGTTCAGAAAACATTTGGTGGTTGCTTCTTATGTGCAAGGCACTCTGCTGCATTCTTGGGATACATCAGTAGAACTTACTTGCTAGTGAAGGAATTGGAAAATTGACAATTACTCCATTAAAACTGTGGTAAAAAGCTGTGAAGGGAAGGTAGGTTGCGCGAGTGAATGTCACAGAGCTGTCAGATGTGGGCTGGGAGCAAGACTTGAATTGCACTCAAGAGTCTGAGTAGGAATTAAGACAGGGAAGATACAGAAGCAGAGGTCACAAAGACCCCTCGAGGTGGGAAGGAACATTCTGTGTGTAGTCAGAGGACTGTAAGGTGACCGTGGTGGCTGGCACATAGATTAAGGGAGGGAAGCAAAGCAGCAGTGATGAGTGGGAGAGAAGCAGCTGGGGGCAGGGCCTAGTGTCCGGGTTGGCCGTGGTCAGAAGTTTCCTCATTCTAGATCTCTCTTGTCATGTCTGGCTGAAAAATTGCAAACCTCCTGAATAAAAGCTATAGCATTCCCCCATGAACCGGTCCCATTCAGTTTTTGTCTTTCTATTTATAAATGAAGGCTTAAAGAACAGTTTTGTCCCAAGGAGACACTTAGCTAGGGTTTGGAGTTGGTGTGTGGGTACTTTTCTTCTTTTTCTTTTTTGGTCCTTTGGGATTTTTGCATGCTGCTTTTTTATAAAAATTATTTGGGCTTTTGTGTTGACATTTCCAGTAAAAACATGTTTTCAAAAATTAGATGAGCTTTAAAGGAGAACATTAGAAAGAATTTTTTTTGCTATTCCTTTTACAGACCCCAGTGGTTTCTCCCCTCTGTTATATTCATTTGGTCTCTCAGACTGGCAAGTACCTTCTCTGTTGGCCAGCTTGTAAATCCTTAATTATTTTTTCGTAATGCCCTTCTGGAACCCAGCTCATTGCCTTGTACACGATAAATGCTAAATAAATATTTGAGTAAATAAAGTTGACCCTTCGCAGTAGAATGTCGTATGTCTGCAGTGAATCACAGAGGTTTGCTGTTTTTATAACCAGGGGCGTGCCTTCTTTTTCCCCTTTCTGATGAGCTTTGAGACTGATGACTGGCTTTTAGAAAAATGAATTTCCCGAGATAGGACTAAATGACCCATGGAACTTAGATAAGTCTTAGCACCTCCTGACTTGGTGACTCAGGGACAAATCTACAGTTGTATACAGGAGATAGTGGTTTTCCAAAGGCCAGAAAGATGTAGAATAGTGAAAAGTAGAGGATGAGCTCTTCTCTTTGGACAGCAGTACTCAAATATGTTTTAAGTGTTCAGTGGCATGCATTAATGATGATGAGGCTTAAAGGTACCATGAGTTAAATTCTGTTTATAAGTTTTTATTGGAAATCAGTTCTGACTTCGGTGCCTTTTCTTTGTATTTTTAAGATGCTCTCTAGACTATCATGAAGTGCAAGTGCCATAGCTGAATGATGAGTGTGTGTGTTTAATTAATAAACTTCATGGTTTAGAGCAGTTTTAGGTTAACAGCAAAACTGAATTGGAAAGTGCCCTCCCACCTCCCCCACTGTCCACATCCCAAACCATAGTGGTCCGTTTGTTACAAGTGATGGGCCTGCATGGACACATCATTATCACCCAGAGTTCATAGTTTACTCGAGGGTACACTTGTGGTGTACATTCTGTAGGTTTGGACAAGTGTGTAAAGTAGTCACTGTGGTATCAAACAGAACAGTTTCACTGCCCTAAAAATCCTCTCTACTTTGCCTGCTCACCTCTCCCTCCCCTCCCCCCCCGCCTTTTTTTTTTTTAATAGCCCGATTTTCCCTACAAAGATGACCTCCTGGCATTGGACTCCAGCTGTCTCCTCTTCCTTGTTCTTGTGTTCTTCGCCTTATTCATCATTTTTAAGGTGAGTTGCTGACTAAATGTTTGGGCAGCCAGTTAGACTGTGACACAGTTCGTCTAAAACCTTTTTGTTGCCTTTTCTCCTTATAGTTCACTGTTAGGGGACAGTGTTCTGACATAGTAGTAAAGGTAACTTCTGGGGGATGTCCTCCCTCTTGTTTCCGGAGAGTGGTTGGAATTCCAGGATCCTTCCTAAGTGTAAGGAACATCATGTTTTTGGATCAACAGATCAATGATTTGATTGAAAATCTGTTAAAATTCCAAAGGTTCAGAGACAGAATTTCTTTTGCAGCACAGTGGTTATCAGACCTGAATTAAAACCCTAGTTCTGGTTTCTCTGTAAAATGCTATCAATAAGACTTGTGATATTTAAGTGTGAGCAGGTAGGGAAAGGGCCTGGCCTGTGCTAGGTTCAAATGGATGTATGTTCTCTTCTCCATGGAGCACATGTGGGGGAAAGCATAAGCCACCTTAATTTTAGAGCAGGTAGTCTGTTGAGTTTCTAGCATATGGAAATTTTGTTTGCCTCTTTCAGGTGTATCTAATCAACTGTGTTTGGAACTGCTATAAGTATATTAACAACAGAAACATGCCAGAGATCGCTGTGTACCCTGCCTTTGAAGCACCCCCGCAGGTGAATGACCGTTTTAATATAGGAAATCTTCAGTAGCCATTCTTGATTATTCTCAAGAGCCTAGATCTTGACTTCCTCTTCAATGCCGTATGTATGGTTCGGGCATGGATAGCTTACATCCGCAAGATTTAGCGTTTCCCTTTGGAAACCTGGGTGTGTGGGTGAGGGGCCTCCTGCACTGCTCGTTCAGCTTCACTCCTAGGGAGTCTCCAGGATGGTTGCATTTTCAGGGGAGATCAGACAGGAAGCAGCCGTGTGAGCCATATCAGGCTCGTGGCTTTTGGAACTTCTAAGGATGGGGTACTGTCATGTGCAGCTTGTGTTGCTTTCAAAAAACATCCACATGATCAAAAGGGGAAGCTGGTTTTTCTGTGGGGAGATGAATGCAGTGGGTTCCGTGAGTCTGTGGGGAGGCCTACTTCAAGGGCCCTTTAGTTGCTGCTGTATTAGCTCTTCCCAGTTTTCAATATGTAGAATGTATGTGGCCCATGTAGGGCCAGCCTGTCACACTTGGAGACACTTGGGTTGGAATGTCACTCCTGCATAGATGTGCCCTTTACCCTAGAAGAAATGATAGAAGGGCCTGATCCTTTGATTATAGATTCTGATGAAATCCAGGATCCAGCACCTTATTGGAGGTTTCCTTTAGTGTAGTTCCGTGATGCCCTTAACCTGGATTTGCAGCCCCTGAGGCACGGGTACTTTGTCAGTCACGCTGTGCGGGGGAGGAGAGAGCCGTGCCACCTACTTCCTTTCCTGTCAAGGTGTCCTGGTAGCCTCAGGGTCTGTTCAGAAGCAAAATTCTGCCCCTCTCCCCTCCATCCCTCTGTCTTCAGCAGTCTTGGATCAGACAGCTCACCTCCAGTTACCAGTCCTCTCTAGAGCTCAGGAACTTTTCAGCTCACAAATTCCTCAGCTAAAATCTGAAAGCTGAATTATTCCAGGTAGGATTGTAAAGATGCTTTAAGTCAATATAATTTTTTTCTCTCTTCAGTATGTTTTGCCAACCTATGAAATGGCCGTGAAGCTGCCCGAGAAGGAGCCGCCGCCTCCTTACGTACCTGCCTGAGGAGATCCTGCCTTTGTCAATAAACCCTATACCAGCTTTTTGTCTCGTTTATTGTACAAGATGCTGCAGTACAGGGCTCTTCAGACTTGTTTGATATAAAATTCGTTTTCCTTTGTTGAAGCATTTATTTTCAAACACTAACAAGCTCTTTGGACATCTGTTCAAAGTCTGTTTTTTTTTTGTTTTTTGTCGTTAAGTCTATACATTTTAATAGTTTTTGGAGACAATCTAGGTTAAGCAAGAGCAAAGTGCCATTGTTTGCCTTTAATGGGGGGTGGGATGGGGGTATTCTCTACACATTTTCTTTTTTAACTTTGAACTTTCTTTATATAATAGTTTGCATTTTGGTTATTTGCTGCCCTGGATACTTTCAGGAAGAATGACTTAAATATTCAGGGTGAGTGAGTTGGATATAAGATCTGAAGTTTTCAGCTATGAAAACAGGAAAAATACATAACCTTTTAACTTGACTGTGGAAGACGTTGGTTGCATGTTTCTAACTTGTATGTGTTTCCATCTTTGTGATAAGATGCTTTAATAAATCTCTTAAATATTTATTGTTGTCATTTTTTAAAAAGTCCATTACCTTTTTTTGGTAGATAGAATTTAACATCTTCCATTACAGTAAACTCAGACTGTCAGGGTCTTTTGGTACTTCGAGAATATAATGCGGCTTAATTAGAAAGCATTTCTTTAGTCCAGTAACTCAAATCTTATTTAACGTTATGGTGAAGATATTACTTGAATCACAGGCCAGAAATTACTGATGGTTTGTTAGAAAAATTATATGATGAGGGTAGCAAGCTGTCTTTTTATGTAGAGATCATTTAGTATTTAGGTAATGAGTTCATCAAGAATAATTCAATAGGTGCGCCTGGGTGGCTCAGCCATTTAAAAAGTGCCTGCCTTCAGCTCAGGTCATGACCCCGGAGTCCTGGGATCGAGCCCTGCATGGGGCTCCCTGCTCAGCGGGGAGCGTGCTTCTCCCTCCCCCTCTGCCTGTTGCTCCCCTTGCTTGTGCTCTCTTTCTCTCTGTCAAATGAAAAAATAAAAATCCTAAAAAAGAATTCAGTAATTCAAGAATAATTAAAAAATGTATCAGTTGACCTTCAGAGTGGAGCCAAAGAGAAAGCAAGCAAACTGCGGCTTATATGCACAACTAAAACTACTCCACCTTGCATCTTGCTAAGAATGTAGTAGTAGTGGCCTTGCTCACGTCGACCATATAGACACATGAACGTATTTTACACATTTCTTAAAGGGTTAATGGAATTGTTTGGCTGCAGTTTCACTTTTATAAACACCTGCCACCACCAAAATAAAGAGTAAACTTTATATTTAGAAAGGACATACAGTTGTGTCTGGGAGTATACCCAGTTTCGGGTAATATAAGATATTTTACTGATCTTATGATTTTAGAACATTTCAAAATCATAACTTTTCTGGGCTAGGTCTCACTTTGTTTCTTTATAAAAACTGAAAAAGAAATCTTAGAGATCCATCAAGTTACCTTAGTTATTACTGTTGGTTTAATTGTGTTCTCTGTTAAGATCATGCTAAGCAGTGTTTAGATATTAACCAAACTCTTATTAGCTCTTTATTAATGGTGGGATTACATCAAAATGTGAACACATCAGGACCCTGACTTGGTGGGGCTCCTTTTAGCGCTGGGGGTGGGAGTGGCATTTGCCTGTAATCCATAGCCAAGCTCGGTGGGCCCAACTGGGCATTGTTCCTCCTGGAGTGGAAATGGTGGGCCATCGTGACTTTTAATCACGACTTTATTTGGAGCAGGTTTATCTTCTGGAAAAGGACACAGGCCTTGGACTTCATGAAGGACAGTCACAATGTGTTAAACCCAGTCATTTTCCCTAAGGCAGGGGAAAAACTTAGATTGTTAAGGGTTCATGTTTCCAGTAAAGGGAAATTTGTCATATAACAGTTAAATATCCTCCTGAACATGCCAAAATTGTTTGCATTAAAAAGGTAAATTCCCTCTGCTAGTTTTGCAGAAAAATGTTAGTAGACTAGTGTATTTGATTCTAAAATTCAGGTAGAGATAACACTGAAAGATAAATGTTTAGGCGTTTGGCCTTGTTTTTTAAAATAGGAAGCAACTCCAGCTTAAGTAAGGAGCTCATAAATCTCACCATTCTGACTTGAGTTTGGCACTGCTTCTGATATTCCCATAATAAAGTCTCATGAGATCCTGATGCCTTCCTAAATCACAAAGTCCTGTTATATTTGCTTTTTTTAAAAAAATATTTATCCATCAGGAGACAGAGTGCAAGCTTGGGAAGAGGCAGAGGGAGAGGGAGAATCCCAAGCAGACTCCCCGATGAGTATGAGTGCAGAGTCCCAATGTGGGGCTCGATCCCAGGATCCTGAGATCATAACCTGAGCTGAAATCAAGAGCTGGATGCTCAACTAAGTAAGCCACCCAGGTGCCCCCCGTTACACTTTCTAACCTCGGTTTTGGTTTTTATCATCCAACATTGTTGACTACCCAACCTCTTGGCTTTCACAACTTTTCACTGAGTTTTGCCTATCTTTGTCATCTGTTTGGTTTCCTTTTGTAGCTTTTTCACCTCCATCTGCTTTGTCCACTCTGTGCTCCGGTTTTGGCCTTCTTGCTTCACATTCTCAACATTTAGTTATATGAATGTGGCTAGCTGTAAAAGCTCCATAAAGTTCCAGGTGTTTCTGAGACCTATGAAACAAAACTTGAGCCCTGTGAGGCCCTTGTTTCCAAAATTGAGCTCACTGGAGCATGCATTTTCTCTGGCATTATTAGCACATTTGACGTAATGGAAAGAGGATGGTGTTAGGGATTATCTGCTGGGTTCAGTACCCAATTCACACTCTAACCCTGAGCAAAAGTTTAACTCAACTGGTATATTTTGAGCCTGTACTTTGTTCCAAGTGCAAGAGACACAGTGATGGGCAAAACAGTAAAAAAACAAAACAAAACAAAAACCAAAAAAACCCTCCTTGGTCTCCTTTTAGTGGGGAGAGACAGATGATTTAAAACGATATAGTAAGTTAGTGACAGAGCTACGGAGAGGAGACAAGAAAGGGGAATGGGGTGGGTACAATTTTAAAGGATGTCAGGAAAGGCTGCACTTGGAATAAGGTGACATGTGAGTGAAACCTGAAGGAGGAAGATCTTAGGCAGAGGGATATGTACGAGTGCACTGGGCGAATTCAAAGAATAGCCAGCTTGAGTGAGGAGAGTGGAAAGGGAGGAGAGCCAAGGGCAGTGGGCGGTGAGCTCGGGGAGGTATTGGGTTGGCCACTGTAGGTCATTACGATGACTGACTTAGTAGAAGGGGAACCTACTGGAGGGCTCCGAACAGATGAGTCCTAAGAGGACTTGTGGTATAACTTCTCTGAATCTGTTTTCTCATCTAGAAAAAGACTCTGCTAACTCACAGAGTTGTAAATAATAAATGATATAATTCATGTGCAGAATCTAGAACAGTGTCTAGCACATAAAAAAGATCAGTAGATATTATAAAGCAGGTTGTATAGAGGAGTTGTTGAGAAATCAGATACTGGATTCAGACAAGTTGGTTTTAAACTTCAGTTCTGCCACTGATTTACTGTGTGAGTCTGGCCAAGTTACTTAACCTCTGTGAGCTTTAGTGAGCTCCATGTAACTTACTAAGAGAAGGCAATGTGTACGGTGCTTAGCACAACAGCAGACCGACTGACAGCAAGTCCTCAGAGAACACATCTATATATATTGAGAGATCTTAAAATTACTTAGAAGGTTTTAGTAAATTAGGTAAACTCTGTAAATTGGCCATTTTCTCTTTTGATTATTTGGCAAATGGACTACCAGGGCATTCGCTTTGAAAAATGATTTGTTGAATCGGCCTGCTTCCTTTCCTCTTCCTCTAGCATCTGGGAACATCCCTCCATTAAGCTCATGTTTTATTTTGTCTGTGTCTCTGTTAGTGAACAACTTAAAGATGAGGTCTTACTCTTTTTCCCATCTGCAACACTTGGCACAGTGGCTCACACAAAGTTGGGAGGGAAAGGGAGGGTGGTAAATGTTTACTGAATGAAATACTTTGTCTCCACAAACTGTACACTGCTAATAGACTGTTTTCAATATGAATTGGATATGATCTAAACGTTGGGTGTACCACACCTACATTTAAAGGTACTTGCGGGGCGCCTGAGGCTCAGTTGTTGGGCGTCTGCCCTCGGCTCAGGTCATGATCCCGGATAGAGCCCTGCGTCCCCGCGTCGGGGCTCCCTGCTCAGCGGGAAGCCTGCTTCTCCCTCTCCCACTCCCCGGGCTCGTGTTCCTGCTCTAGCTGTCGCTCTCTGTCAAATAAATAAATAAAATCCAAAAAAAAAAAAAAAAAATGTACTTGAAATCAAAACCAAGAGCCTTTCCATTGATAAATTGTACATTTTCTTCTGTTTGGTGATGGTCTAATCCCTGTTTTCTAGCCTGTGACTAATTTGTTCATAGTCATCGTGAACTTAGTTTTTTCTAATCGTTTTTTTTTTTTTTTTTTAAGATTTTATTTATTTATTTGACAGAGAGAGACACAGCGAGAGAGGGAGCACAAGCAGGGGGAGTGGGAGAGGGAGAAGCAGGCCTCCCGCGGAGCAGGGAGCCCGATGCGGGGCTCAATCCCAGGACCCTGGGACCATGACCTGAGCCAAAGGCAGACGCTTAACGGCTGAGCCACCCAGGCGCCCCTTTTCTAATTGTTTTGATGTCGCTTACAGCAAATGACCAATGTTCCATTTTCAGGACTCCTTTTACTTTCAGAGAAGGAGCATGTTATAAATAAGCCCAAGCAAAGTAGTACTTTTGCTTTTCTGAGGTTGCTTTGTGTTCCTATAAAAGTCGTGATTTTGGGTATGAGAAAATAATTTAGAAGATGCGTGCCAGAAACATGGAATTCAGGCATGTGAGAGAGGCAGTATGGGGCTGGCAGAATGAGCACGCAGTCTGGAGTCAGAAGGTTGAAATTTCAGTCCTAACTTCACCACGCTATTAATCCCTCGTGCTGGGGAGTTTAACTCTGGTTGAGATTCAGTTTCTGCATCTGTAAAAATCAGGAAGATGCAAACCCCTGACCTACACACTTCTGGGAGTTGTTTTTAGGATCAAGTGAGGTAACAGACATGGAAGAGTTGGCAACTATCAAGCACTGTGTAAATATTATCACGAAGGGAGTGTGTGAGCAAGGAATGGCGAGAGGAAGGATTGAAAAGGGAGAAGAGTATTTGATCTGGAAACCAGAAAAAGAGTAACTGTTTCTGGTCTGTTAGAAAGGAGTTTTGTACCTGTCATCATTCAGTGAAGTAGCTGAAAATCTGGATGAGGCATCAGGAAACCTGATTTATATTCCCTCGCCCTCCCACCAGTTGAATGACAGTAAATAATTCATTTCCAAATGAGTGGCTGACTAGGTTCTTTCTTGTGTTGACTTTCTGTGACTCTTATTTTTGGCTAAACAGTTAATTATCTTTTAAAAAGAGGAAGATAATTTTTTAAATTACATATATACCCATTTAGTTACCATTTCTGGTGTTTTTCTTTTTGTAGATCCACATTTTCACCTGGTATCATTTTTCTTCTGCCAGAAGAAAACTTTTTTTTTTGCAGTGTGGTTCTACTGCTGATGAATTCTTTTGGCCTTCGTGTATCTGACAATGTCTTTATTTTACCTTTGTTTTCAAACAATTCTATTCCTGGATATAGAGTTCTAGGGAGTCAGGTTTGTTTGTTTTTAAAGATTTTATTTATTAGAGAGAGAGCATGAGGGGGGGAGGGTCAGAGGGAGAAGCAGACTCCCCGCTGAGCAGGGAGCCCGATGTGGGACTCGGTCCCGGGACTCCAGGATCATGACCTGAGCCGAATGCAGTCGCCTAACCCACTGAACCACCCAGGTGCCCCTGTTTGTTTGTTTTTTATTCAGTACTTTGAAGATGTTGCTCCACTGTCTTGTACATATTGTTTCTACTGAGAAATTTTCCATCATCCTTAACTTTGTTCATTTATTTTTTTAACTTTTGGTGATGAAAAGCTCTGTCACTGGTTTTAAGCATTGTTTAAAATATGTTCTTTGATTTTTTTTTTTTTTGAGGTATAATATATACAAAAAAGTAAGGTTTTGTGTGTGTGTGTTTCTTGTGCTTGAGGTATATTGGGTTTATCGGTTTCATCAAGTTTCACATGTTTTTCAGCCATTATTTCTTCACATTTTTCTTCTGTCTTCCCCTCCCTCTCCTTCGGGGATTGCATATAGCTGGAAAGATAAGGGTAAGCTTCCTGTAATGAAGTGATTTGAGATAGGCTTTGAGCATTGGACAGGATTTGAACTGGTGGAGATGCGGGCAGAAGACTTGATAACTTTAATACAAGGGGATCAAGAGAGGAAAGAGGACATCAAGATTCACCCCCATGTGGCTGGGAGAACGCTAGCTCCACAGGCAGAAAGGAGGCATAAAAGGGAGGTCATTAAAGAATGTGGAGGGGCGCCTGGCTGGCTCAGTCAGTAGAGCAGGCGGCTCTTGATCTCAGGGTTTTGAGTTTGAGCCCCACATTGGGTGTAGAGATTATTTAAAAATAAAATCTTAAAAAAAAAAAAAGAGGAAGACGTTGAGTTCATTCTTGGATGTGGTTGAGCCTGAGGTGCTTTTGTGATCTTTGAATAGAGAGTACAACAGGCAGAGTATTAATGTAAGTCTGTTGCCCAGGAGCAGGACTGGGACAAGAGACATGGTTTTGGGAATTATCACTAGAGAGATGGCAGCTGAACCCACACTCAATGGAATTCCTAATACGATGGTACACAGAGGCCCAAGAAGGCCTAGTCATTGAGATATTCCACTTATAGCCAGAAAGAATAATAGTTCACAATGATTCACAAAAGGAGATTCATTGAAGCACTATTTATCATTAAAAACAAGTAGAAACTAAATGTCCCACAATGGAGAATTGCATAAATAAATGGAATCTATGATGGAATACAATATAGCCATTAAAAATGATGTATTAGAAGAATATAACAAAAAATGTTCACTATACATTAAGTACAAAGAGCAAATAATAAGATCACAATATACAGTGTGATCTCATTTTTAATAAAAATATATGAATATACAAGCAGAGAAAGAGATAATCCCACATACCTAACCTTTGGACGTTAGTGTTTCGGATGGTCTTTGTTTTCTTATTTTTGCTTTACTACATTTGCTAAACTCTCCACGGTAAGTTGCATTACTTTTATCGTTAAGAAAAAAAAATCTATTACAATTTTTTTAAAAGCTGACCCAGAAAAAGTCTTGTGGATTTCTAGACTGGGAAGCAGTAAAAGAAGTGGAAAAGGAAATAGACAATTCATGTAGAATCAGGATTACAGAGCAGCCCTGCCGGAAGGCGCTAGAACTGGGACACCTGCCAGCTGTGGAGCTGTCTGAACTCTCCGAGGAAGCCTTTGGATTTGGTGATCTGAGTTTTAGTGACTGCTCTTGAGAAGTGTGATGGAGGAGAGAGAGTACTCACTCCCTGGCCCAAGATGTCTTCTGACCATACAGTCAGTCCCTCAAAGGCCTTCTGTGCTGGGGGGCCACTTCCTTGCAGGGGCCCTTGCACGGGCCCTTGCACTGGATCCCGCCCAGGCCTGTTGTGGAGACCATCAGAACCGGGACATTGCAAACTCCCTCAGGTGTCAGTTGCCTAGAGAGATTGTTGACTGCAGATTCCTAGGCCCAGTCCCAAACCGTCTGCCTTTTAATGCCCAAGTATCAGGAAGCTGCCTTTTAATAAGCCTCCTGAGGGCTTCTTAGACTCAGTCAAGTGGCAGAACCTCCGCATTCAGGCGTGCACAGTAGGCCTCCTTCCCTTAGGTTTCTAGCATGCAGAGTCAGAGAGAACTGAATCTGGGAGTTTCTGGAAATTACCACAACTAGGTGTTTTGGTCACGAATCAGTAAGTCCAGGATGTGAGAAAATAGCTCTTGGAACCCAACCGACACCATGGCCTTGCACGTGTCCCGGGAGCCTTTTGGAGCTGGGCAGCGCGCAGAACCTAGAAGGTAAGAGGGGGCGTGGCTCCCGGGGGTGACGACGGGTCTGAAGAGGCTTCCAGAGACATTTCCCAGTGGGTCTGAGCTGAGAGCTAGTGCAGCTACCCTATCACAGGACGCCAAGCAGCAGGAACAAAGAAATCAATCCACGGAGGCTCTCCCACCTGGGCCCCCGGAAAGCTGTTAGTGGTCAGGATTAGGGGCGCCTGGCTGGCTCAATCCGGGGAGCATATGGCTCTTGATCTCGGGGCTGTGGGTTTGAGCCCCACCTTGAGGGTAGAGATTACTTAAAAATAAAATCTTAAAAAAAAAAAAAGTCAGGACTGGATGGCTCAAAGGGAGGGGCCTCTGACGAGAAGCCGATCAGGATTCAGAGGCCAAAGATTCTTACCAAATCTAGAGAGGAGACCTCAGAGGGCACCCCCCCCTCCATCCCATTATAAAAGGTGTATAAATAAATTGTGCTAGATTGTATTATGGTTTGCAACGATTTGCTGTAAAAGCCTTCTATTCCCCACCCACAGACCTTTCTTGCCCACATGACTTGCTTTGGCCAATCACATGTGAGTGGGATTGATGTGAGCCACTTGCAGAAATGTTAGGATCTGTCATCTGGTTCTTCCATCTCTCATTTCCTTCCTTTGCCACAAGACCAGCATGTCTCAGATTGGGTCTGCCCCTTGTCTGGGTTCCAGAATGAAGACGCCGTGGGGAAGAATTGCAGCCAACCTAGGAAGGACACATAACAGAGCAAGAAGTACATTTCTCTTGTTAGGAGCCCCTGAGATTTTAGGGTCGTTATTACCATAGCCCAACCTAGCCAGAGCTGACCAGTAAAGAAATAGTTTCTATTTTTTTTTTTTTTTAGGATTGTAAAAACAAAATGGTAGTATTATAATGAATTTTTAGGGAAAACTACCTATAATTTCTTCCCTAGCCTAACCAAATAAATAGTTTTAATCTTCACATATGCCTACATGCAAATGCGCTGAAACAGACTATTACACTTTATGTTGCTTGTACCCCTGAATTTCTTCAGAGAAGGAGTCTGGTGGTGGAGGAGGACCAACTCCCCACCAGAGGAGGCCAGAGGAAAGGGCGATCTGTGGAGCCGGTGCCCAGCACAGAGCCATCTGTTGTCAAGCAATGAAGTGAAACTGAGCAAAACCATTTCCTCAGCATCCTTGGGCTCTTGGATAAAGTAATGCCAGGTTATTTCTTTTCTTACAGTCTATCGTGCCTGTTTACTATCCCGCCAAGGCAGAGTTAAATTTCAGCCCTGTTCTATGATCTTCCATTTCCTAAATTTTCAGTCCCATTGCAGACCTGCATGCAGTAAGGGGGAATTTACAGGAAGTCAGCACCGAACAATGCCAGGCATCAGCTCTGCCCTTCTGGAGCCTACAGTCTGGTGGGATATAAAAATAAATAAATTGAATATAAACTGAATAATTAGAAATTGAATAAGTCCCCCAAATGAAACACACAGGATGCTATAACAGAGCAGAAAGGCGGAGACAGTAGGAAAGAATCTATTTAAAACAGAATTTTTTAAACTGCTAACTGGGAAACATTAGTGAACTACAAACTCATGTACTCATGATCACATTTAAAAAAAAATGAAATAGAACTGAATGGAGGTGGATAGAATAGCATCAAATGTGGTTAAGTGTTAATATTGTTTCGTGCAACTATCATTTCTGTGGATATATGTGTTATCTATGTAGCTGCTGGCTCATAATCTAAAATGTAGTTGTTATAATGGATTGTGGTAAAAATAAGTTTGAAAAACTAAGATCTGGCCTCAGGGAAGGCTGCTCTGATGAAGACATTACAATGACTGATGACCAAGGTGGGAACAAGTTTGGCGTCCTCCAGGACACGGGGAAGGCTAGCATGACTGAAGCATGGAGAGCAGGAATACAGTTCTGGATGTTGGTCAGTGCTGCAGAGGAGGTGGGATTGAATCTCAATGAGCCTTGTTGGCTGTGAAAAGGAATTTGGATTTTCCTGGAAGCGAAGTTGCAAGGTTTAAGAAGAGAAGTGATTTTAAGGTTACTGCGTGGATTTTAGAGGACTAAGTCTGGAAGCAGGAAGACCAGATTGGATCTGTTGGAACTCACGTTCATTGTCAGGTTTTAGGATCCAGCTCAAACCTCACCTGTTTTTAGAAGCCTTCCTGCTTTCCTCAGTCTGCTGCAGTCTCTTTTTCCTAAATTCACCATGTTCCCTTAGACAGGTAGACCATTATGCTTTCTCCCGGTAGACAGTTCTTGGAGGGTCCCCTGGGTAGCCCCCAGCCCCGTGCTGCCACCGTCACTCTTCCGGAGAGGAAACGGGATTTAGGGAGCGCCTTCGAAGCCTCTGTTGGTACAGGCTGTCCTTCCAGCTGGCCGGGGGGGCTCTCTGGGGAATGTATATTTGACTTTCTATTCCTGTAATATAAGTTCAAATGTTTACGGATGTTTGAAGCTGGGATGAAAGCATTTCTATTCATGCTGCCAGAATCTGTGAGGCTTTTTTTTTTCTTTTACTGAGAGCCCACAGCAAAACTTGGTTACTTGGCTGGCGAAAGGAATGCAGTGCGAGCAGCGAGATGAAACCTCGCCGCAGGCACTGCTGGCGGGAGCGGGAAGGCAGAGCCCGGGGTCCCCTCGCCTGGGGCCGGGGGTCAGGCCTGCCGGGGCAGGAGGAGAGCGCCCGGCCGGCGGGCTGCAGCCGGGGGGGTTCGCAGGCCAGGGCACAAGTCTCGGGAGAGACGGAGCGCGGCCAGGAGGCGCCCGGCCGAGCCCACCCAGACGAGGCCCGGCGGGGGCCTCCGCGGGCCGGGCTCCGGGCACCGCGCCGCTGCCGGCTCGCCCCAGACATTCCGTTTCTGCCGCCGGAATGCGCGGACAAGCTCCCGCGGGCCCCGGGCTCCGAGCCCGGCGGCTCCTCCCGCCCTCCGGCGGTGGGCGGGGCCGCGGGGCGGGGCCGCGGAGTGGGCGGGGCGCGGGGCGGCGGGACCTTTAAATTGGCCTCCTCGGCGCCGGGCTCAAGCGCTTGGCTGCTGGAGCGAGCGAGCCTTCGACGACGACCCCTGCAGGAGTGCGGAGCCCGCCATGCCGCGCCACCTCTCGGGACTGCTCCTGCTGCTGTGGCCGCTGCTGCTGCTGCCGCCGACCCCTGCCGCCCCCGGCCCCCTGGCCCGCCCGGGCTTGCGGAGGCTGGGGGCTCGGGGCCCAGGGGGCAGTCCCGGGCGCCGCCCTGCTCCGGCCGCCCCCACCGGCGCGCCCTATTCCGGGGCCAGCCAGCGCGGCGGGGCCCGCGGCGCAGGTACCGGGCCGGGATTGGGACCCCCGCCTGGGAGGGACGCGAGCGGGCACCAGGGAGGGACAGCCGGCAGGAGGGAGGTGGGGAGGGTCGGGAAGGAGGGATGGGTGGTAGGGAAAGCGGAGCATCGAACAGGAGAAGCCCCGTGCAGCCGCCAAGTGTTCCGTCTGTCCCAGCCCGAGCCAGACTGCGGTGCAGGAGAAAAAATCCCCTCCCCGATGAATCCTGTGAGGAAACGGGTCCAGACAAGGGAAGGGAGATGCCTAAAGTCACTCATAGTCAGGACTAGAATTTGGGTCGCCTGAAGCTCAAACTCCAGCCACTTCCCTCTGCAATTTGGGCCTGGAGGATGGGGCACCGTGGGAACGCCGGCCGCCTCCCGGCGCTCTGTGCCAGCCCTACCTTTCGGTGCAGCTGAACAAACCCTTCCTGAGATTCTGCCTTTAGTTGTCTGGAAATCACTTCATCTTTAGCCCCAGATCAGTGTGTGACCTTCCCTCCCCTGGCCACAGCCTTCAAGCTGTCTCAGTCCAATCTAGGATCTGGATCAGAATTGGGACTGGAATTCACACGAGGGAGTGGGGGTGGGAGGCCAAGAAGGACACCTGAGGGGCCCCTGGATGGCCCCAGATCTCTCTTGTAACCGTCCTGGTCTCCACCTCCTGTTCTGCCCCTGACCAGGTGTTCTGCTTGAACTGACTGGGTCCCAATCCCAACCTGTACTCTCTTAGATCCTCAAACACCCAAGACACTGGGTCTTTGGTGAACAATTTTCCATTCCCCTTTTTGGTCTGTAGTTGGTTCCTCTCGCAGAGATTCCTAGAGTAGCAGAGCTTGAAGATCACCTGACACAACCCCTAAAAGCATATAAACTGAGGCTTATCAAATGACCCAGCAAATCAGTGTCAGAGCTCAGAATAGAACTCAGGGCTCCAAAATCCCACACAAGGATCTTTCCACTGCTACAATCTACCAACCTCTTAAAATGGGCTTACATAAAATGTAAAGTTTCAGTCTTGCTGAAGAGAGGCTGCACCAAACCATTTTCTGGGTCTCCAGTCTCATTCATGCCTCAGGTTGTTTTGTCTATCCCTTTTTGCACCTTTCTGGATAATGTTGAGAAAGAGCACAAAGGATTCTTTCCTGCACCAGCCCCAATGGGCTGGATTTGAAATGGTGACAGCATTGTCTTTGAGCCAGGGCGTACCAGGGTTCTCAATGGTTAAATTCAGCTGGTAGCCTACTTTGCTCCAGGCTGGGAGGAGGGTGGGGGTGTAGGGAAGTCTTTCTTTTAAAAAGTAACCTTGCCTCTGGTCCTGACCTACCTCTCTTGGGGATGGGACTGGACAGGGAGGAGGGATTCTGCATGGGATGTTCATGTTCCCCCAAAGCAGCACTGGCCCTGCATTACTTGTATTCCAAACTGATCTTGAATGATACTCCTTTAATAAACAACACATTTCACCCTTTCCCAAATTCCCTCCTTTTTGCAACCAGAAATTGCTACGCTTTGCTATGGGCTTTTATTTCTAGCAGGACTATCAAAAATCAGCAAAATTGTAAGTATGGAAATCTTTTAGGAAATTCAGATTCTCACTTTCTTGGTTTCTGAGACTCAAAGTGCTGCTATCTAGAAAAGGGGAGTGAGATTCAAAAACAGTGATGTTGCAGAGGGGGTCCAAAGTGGGGGGTAACCAGATGCTCACGGAATTTCCTGCCATCTGAGTTGAGCCTCTGTATTGGTTTTCTATTGCTGCTGTAACAAATTAGTACAAACTCAGTGACTTACAAACAGTACATACTTATTATCTAAGAGTTCTGTAGACCAGAAGTCCAACACTAGTCTCAAAGGGCTAAAATTGTGTCAGCAGGGCTGCGTTCCTTTGGGAAAGATCTAGAGGAGACTGTTTCCCTGCCCGGTTCAGCATGTAGAGGTTACCTTCACTCCTTGACTCATGGCCTTTTCCCTATTTTCAAAGCCACCAAAGGCAGGTTGGGTCCTTCTCACATCTCATCACTGTGATCTCCTCTCCTGCCTCTCTCTTTTCCACTTTTAGGGGCCTCTGTAATTACATTGGACCCACCCCAATAATCCAGGATAAACTCCTCATCTCAAGATCATTAACTTAATCCATGTGCAAAGTCTTTTTTTTTTTTTTTGCCATATAAAGTAATATACTTACAGGTTCCAGGGATTAGCACATAGACATTTTTGGGGGTGAGGGGGCTTTTTTCTGCCCACCACACCCCGCTGTAACCTTCCATAAAGGATTCCATGTGAGAAGGAAGGAATCATGGACATTTACCATAAGAACATAACCTTGACATTAGGACAAGATTTGGGTGTTAGTGAAATCATTGTCAAATATGGGTTTCATATCACCATGTATTTTTCCTTTTATTCCAATTATGTAAAATACCTATATCTATGTCCAGGAAGGATTTTCAATAGGATTCTTCTTCCTTGCCCCTGATGCATGGTAATCAAGGGATGAAATGAAATTCGGGAGTTGTTCTAAAAAAAAAAAAAAAAGACTTGATTCCTTTTGACTTAACTAAATACATGACATATAGCATATTTCAGGGAGGTGGCTCAAAGTCAACAAGCAGGATGTTTACTAGGTCCATGAGATAATATTGATTTTTTTTGTGGTGGAAAATATTACCTCAGAGAGAGGCAGCCATTCAGTGAAAAGCCCCTTTAGGCTGGGAGTCAGGAAAATTGGAGTCCCATCCATGACCTGCTGTTTTCTGGCTCACACACCTTCCAGAACCTCAGGCTTCTCACCTGTCAAATGGGTATAAGAACAACTCTGCACCTCTGACTTCACAGGGTTGTTTGTTTTGTGCTCTATGATCTCTAAAATGTTATTGAAAGTAAGGTATGATTTATTTTCTTAATTGAATACCTCCAGGAAGCAGGATAAAACCAAGAGAGCATGAGCCAGGGGGAGGGGCAGAGGGAGAGGGGAAAGTAGGCCCCCCCCACCCTCAGGAGGAACCTGATGCAGGGCTCTATCCCAGGACCCCGGCATCATGAAGGCAAACCCTTAAGCGACTGAGCCACCCAGGAACCCCAAAGATGTGTGGTATTATTACTAAGTGCTTGGTACTTTTTTTTTTTAAGATTAATTTATTTATTTGAGAGAGAGAGAGAGAGAAGGACAGAGGGAGAGGGAGAGAGAATCTCAAGCAGACTCTGCGGTGAGCATGGAGCCAACGTGGGACTTGATCTCACCCCTGAGATTGTGACCTGAGCCGAAACCAAGAGTCAGAGTCTTAACCAACCTACTGTGCCACCCAGGGGCCCCGGTGCTTGGTACTTTTGAGTATGAAAGATACAAGCTTCTTTGCTTTTGTAGCCCCAGGGCTAAATACATGGTAGGTCCCCACAAAAGTATCTGGTGAATGAAAAAAATGAAAGGGGTGACTGCGAGAGTTTGGTGGAGGTGGAGGGTAGATACCAGTGGACATCTCTGCTCCTGAAAACCAGACACACGGACAGAATTGGAAGCACAACAGATGTAGATCAGATTGTCATTCCTCTTCTCACTTTTAAGTATCTCAGGCTCTCGGGGTCCCAAAGTTCACTAAACCTGCTGAATGATGAGAAGGAAGGAGCACTTAGGGCTACTCTGCGTGCAGTTTTTACCCCGTTGGTGAGGGAATAGAAGAAGGAAGCTTCCAGAAAAGCACCAGTGTGCTTGCCTCTAACTCTGCCATTGCCTGAGGTGTCTGTGAAGCCTGGGCAGGGCACCGAGGCTGTCCCGAGTTTACCTTTCACACTGTTCAGGGCCACTGTCCCATTGCCACTGTTCCATTGTCCCATGGCTGAGGTGCCCAAGAAAGGTCTGGAAACCATTCATTCCTGGGAGTCAAGAGGAGCCTTGGGAGCAATACCTGAAGCAGAGGGATGAGGTTCTAGGTGAAAGTTTGGGGTTCAGCCAGCCTGTAGGTGAGATATTTGGAGAAACTTCACCCCTCTGTGTGAATTCTCACTAGGGAATTCGGAAGGACCTTAGTGCTTTCAGCATCTAAAGGGAGGATGGTCTTGGGGGAAGATAGCAGACAGGGGCCCTCCAACCCCAGGGCTCTCTGGGTGTGAGGATTGCCCCATTTCTGATTGGGCTCCCATCCTTGCTCAGCCGTGCCCATTCCCCACACCCTACTTTGCAGGTGTTTGCAAGAGCAGGCCCTTGGATTTGGTGTTTATCATCGATAGTTCTCGCAGTGTGCGGCCCCTGGAGTTCACCAAGGTGAAAACCTTTGTCTCCCAGATAATTGACACTCTGGACATTGGGGCGGCGGACACACGGGTGGCAGTGGTGAACTATGCCAGCACTGTGAAGATTGAGTTCCACCTCCAGACCCACTCAGATAAGCAGTCCCTGAAACGGGCCGTGGCCCGGATCACCCCCTTGTCAACAGGCACCATGTCAGGCCTGGCTATCCAGACAGCGATGGATGAGGCCTTCACAGTGGAGGCAGGTGCTCGGGGGCCCACTTCCAACATCCCTAAGGTGGCCATCATCGTGACAGACGGGAGGCCCCAGGACCAGGTGAATGATGTGGCGGCTCGGGCCCGGGCATCTGGTATTGAGCTCTATGCCGTGGGTGTGGACCGGGCCGACATGGAGTCCCTCAAGATGATTGCCAGTGAGCCCCTAGATGAACACGTTTTCTACGTGGAGACCTATGGGGTCATTGAGAAACTTTCCTCTAGATTCCAGGAGACCTTTTGCGGTAAGTCTTTGCTCCCAACTAGAATATTCAGATATTGTATATCCAAAGAAAGAGAGTTATTCTTTTTTTTTTTTTTTTTTGTAGAAACTTTATGGAAAACTGAAATATAAGCAGTGCTTTTCTTGAGTTTTTTACCAACTTAAACACACTTTGTTGGTTTAGGAATATAGAGTTGCTTTATATATAACTTGGTTTGCTCATAAAAATCTTCATGTTTGCATTAGAAATGTGAAGGTCTGGAAATATCCAGGATAAATGATCCTGCTGTTCCCTGATGGGGTCAGGAAAAAAAAAAAAAACACAACACCTCAAGACACCTCTTTTCTCCCATCTGCCCACAACTCCATTTTTCCCAGATATTTTCTTTAGCTTTACCATCTCTGGCTTTAACAGAACTCTGTTTGTTTTCCTGCAGAAGACGGGCAGCAGCATCTGTCTGCCCATGGAAGGATCCGGGGGCTTTCCAGTGTAACTGTCAGTCAGGGTTTTGCTTATTCTCTAGATCCTCTAGTTTTCAGATTCTGCTCTTCCTCTGATTATTCTTTGTGGAGGGACAGGATTAAGAACAGGGGGAGGGATTGGGATTTCAGTTCACTTGTGAGATAGCAAGAAGCAGATTAAAAAAAAAAAAAGATTGTTACTGTCCTTCTGTCTTTTTTCGTTTAGGATAGAGTTTGAATATGAGCATGCTAATTTAATTGGAATTTGTAGCATGAATCAGTCAAATCCATGAATATGAATCCATTTAAGGCGGGGCTTTATTCTTAGTCACTGATCAGAATTATGAATATGTAAGACTCATACTTTTTTAAGTTTTTTTTTTAAAAATATTTTTGCATATTTATTTGACAGAGAGAGAGACAGCGAGAGAGGGAACATGAGCAGGGGGAGTGGGAGAGGGAGAAGCAGGCTTCCCGCTGAGCAGGGAGCCCGATGTAGGGCTCGACCCCAGGACTCTGGGATCATGACCCGAGTCGAAGGCAGATGCTTAATGACTGAGCCACCCAGGTGCCCCCTCTTTTTTTTTTTTTTAAAGATTTTATTTATTTATTTGAGAGAGAGAGAGTGCGCGAGCAAGCACAAGCTGGGTGGGGGTGGTGGAGGGGCAGAGGGAGGAGCAGACTCCCTGCTGGGCAGGGAGCCTGATGCAGGGCTTGATCTCAGGACCCTGGGATCGTGACCTGAGCCAAAGGCAGATGCTTAACTGACTGAGCCACCTAGGTGCCCAAGTTTCTTTTTTTCTTTGTATCCATCTATCTATGTTCTGTCTTTCTATCTACCCATATTCATGCTTTATTATTTTTTTAATCATTTAGAGATATAATCTTTCAAAGCCCTCTGTGGAATTATCCAAACAGGTGTGGGCAAATTTTTAGTTCAGGTGAATTTTAAAATGTTCTAGATACCTTTTGCTGTGTAACCTATTCCCCACCTCTTTATTCGATATGCATTAATTGATCCCTGATGATACAAAGATAAAGGTATTCCCTCCCTCCTGTCAAGCAATAGTCTGGAGGTGGTGACGAGAAACAAGTGAATCAGTAATTACAATTGCGAATTTCAAGGCGACTTTACATTGAAATTAATGTGGAACTCGGCAGTCACCCCAGTTGTCAGGAAATGGGAGATGAAGTCTTGGTCTGGAGCAAAGTTTGGCCTCAACTCAGCCAGACCTGGCTGGTGGCCCCTTGTCTTTCCTGTCCCAGGACACTGGGCCTTCACAAGCTGCCCTTGGCTTTGGTGGCATCTACTTGGCGTTCATTGGTTTCTCAAAAGAACATGGCTTTCTTTCTCCCAGGAAAACCCCCTGTGCTTGCGGGTGAGAGCTTTTCCGTAAAGACGCTGGTCTGTGGCAGGGTTGGTCTCCAAGCTAGCACCTGGGGTTGGCCTTGAAGGCCGTAAAGTAGCAAGTGGTGAGTGGCAATCTTTCCCTTCTGGTACAAAAGACCTGCTTGTTCTGGGGGGAAAATGTCCTCTCTGTGGAAAAAAGACTGAGGGGCAGCTTGTTGTAGTCAATGGGTTGGAAAGATCATTCCATGAAAAGGCCCTTCTTGGGAAAATATTAGCCTTGACCTGTTGCCAGAGCAGTCGGGGCTGGGTTACCTGCCCAGGGGTGCCAGCCTCCTCCAACAGGCCTCCTTGGTTTCTCAGAAATAACTAAATTCATTGATTCTTCTTTCACAACATGTCACTAGGAAAAAAATCCAACAAGGTATAAACACCTCCAGGAGTGAAAAGATGGGGATGCGGCTTAGCTGACGTGATCTTGTTTATTCTGTTCTTCTTTTCTTTTTCCCTGCTTGCATCCATCCTGTGAGTCCATTCTCCTTGCGGACACCAGAGGCCCTGAAGTTGCGTTGGTGTACGTGTAGGCTCACGCACCCATGCTGCTCATTCAGAAGGCAGTTACCTGCCTTGCCCTCCACCATTTGCACGTTCAAATATGTATTGCCGCCCAAGAGCGAGTGAGTTCCAGGCCGAGAGACATGCCTGTGTGTGAATTCTTTTTTGACACAGACTACAGAGCTCTTGGAAAGCAGATTCTGGCGGCAACAGGACAACTAGCTCATAGACCTTCCAGGGGTACATTGTAGTTCTCCCCGCTTCTTGCAGTTGGGAAGTAAAAGGTCTTTTTCCTGCGCTAGGTGGATACATTGAATAAAATATCAAGTTGTCTGACCCACGTAAGTGTTTGGCTTCAGCTCCAAATTCAGAATTTCCTTTCTCTTTGAGAAAGCTGAAATGAAATTTGTAATTTTAAATTAGTATCATTATTCGTGTAAGAGTGGTATTTCCAATAAGGTAGAGGCAGAAAACAAATAGTTTTTATAGCGAACCTCATTGAAAAGGAACCAGAGGGCGGTGTCTTTTTGACAGGGAAGGAAGTATCTGGAATGTTTCTTATGTGTCGATACTGACGATTTTACACTTCCGGTGTGCAGCTTCGGACCCGTGTGCCCTTGGCACGCACCAGTGCCAGCACGTGTGTATCAGTGACGGGGAAGGCAAGCACCACTGTGAGTGTAGCCAAGGGTACTCCTTGAATGCCGATAGGAAGACGTGTTCAGGTGAGGCCTGCTTCGGGGAGGGTGCGTGACTGGGACTTAGCTGGGGACCTACTCTCCAGGTTCGGGACTGGCCTTATGCTTTTCTCCTGTCCGCCTTTTGGGTGGTTCACGGTTGCTTGTCAATGTTTTTCCTCTAAAATTGTTGGAGAAAAGTGAGGTAATACATAAATCAGCTTCTTTATAGTACCTATAATTAGTTTTCGAGAAAGGGGTTAGTAGGGAAATGGATTAGTCAGGAAGGGGGCCAGAACTCTTGGTCCTTTTGAGGATTTTGGAACTTTTCCTGGATTTTACTTAATTAAATACAAGCTGCCCCTTTGTCTCTGTGACCAGAACCGCTCATTGAATTTGGACACAGAAGAAAGTTTAGAGAGGTTCTCATGCATCTGGTATATGAATACTCACATGCAATCAATAAAGATGGGAACTAGGTCCATTTTTTTTTTTTAATCCTCGAAAAAAGTTTTTGAGAGGAAGGAAACTTAGAGATCATTTAATTCAACTTGCTCATTTTGTAGATGATGAACTTCAGACCCAGGCAAGGAAGAAGACTTACCCATGTCATGGGGTCTGTTAGTGAAAGAGCCAGCACAGAAATTGGTTCCCAACCTCCTGTCCCGTGGCCTTTCTCTTATGCCAAACAGTCCCTGTTTCAGTGTGTGTGTGTGTGTGTTTGTGTGTGTGTGTGTCATGGCTCATAATTAATTTACCACGTTTTCCTTGTGTTTACATTTGTCCTGATGGTCTTTTGATAGCTATCGATAAGTGTGCTCTGAACACTCATGGATGTGAACACATCTGTGTGAACGACAGAACTGGTTCTTACCATTGTGAGTGCTACGAAGGTTATACCCTGAATGAAGACAAGAAGACGTGTTCAGGTAAGTGGGGGAGGAGGCTCTCCTTTAGCTACCTCCCCGTCTGCATACCTCCCTAGCCAGTGTTGGAGGGGTAGGTCACACTGACAAGGCCCTTGGTTGGTTTTTCTCCCTTGGGCCTTTCCCATTTCTGAGTCGTATTAGAAAAGTCCAAAGTTGCAGCAGGTGTGAATGTTTCATGGCCCCCACATGTGAGCGTGTTGTTCATTTCCTTCTCGGTAGCCAGCCCTGGTGGTGCTTTCCAAATGCTAAAGACAGTTTAGTAAGTTAAAATCAAAGAACGCTCCACAACATACTTATTACCTACAACGGGATAAACAGTTCCTTCATAGTGGAGAGACCTGGCAGACAGCACTTCAACCAAGTGGTCAGAGGGAACTCCACCAGTAATGACCCACAGTGACATCATGCACCTCCTATGCAATGTCCTGAGGGCACAGGAGCACCTCTGTTGTCTTCGTTAAAAATTCAGCATCATGAGGAAACGTGAAACGAACCCAACCTGGGAGGCATTCTACAAAGTAATTTTCCAGGGCTTTTCAAAGCTGTCAAGGTCATGAAAGACAAAGATGGAGGAAATGTCCCAGAGAGGAGGGGACTAAGGACATGTGACAATGAAGTGCAATGTGGATCCTGGATTGGATTCTGGACCAGAAAAAGGGCATTAATGGTAGAACAAATGGCAAAATTTTATTAAGATCTGTGGATTAGTTAATAGCATTGTGTCAGTGTTAATTTCCCGGTTTTGATAATTGTGCTATGGTTATATGGGATGTTAACATTTGGGGAAATGGGGTGAAGTACAGCACTTTTTGTACTATTTTTGGAACTCTTCCATATGCCTGCAATGATTTCAAAATGAAAAGTTTAAAGACCAAAAAAAAAAAAAATTATCATGTCCGTTTAGAGAAAAGTGCATTGAGTGACAGTTTAGGTCTTGAGTTCTGATGCTGCTCTGAGTCAGCTGGTCTCCTTTGGATTCAGCTTCTTCATTTAGAACAGGTGAGGGCTGAATCACAGTTTCGTCAAACTCAAATTCGATGTCTTTCTGAATCTAGTGTAATTAGCCACATAATTGTTGGTATCCCTCTGATTCAGCATAAATACAATAAACCTAAAAGGAATGCTTTAGTATTTATTTGTTTGTTTGTTTATTTATTTAGTGTTTATGAGATACTTAGATTATAAAAACTCAGTTTGGATGATTTTGAAAAAGCAGTTGGGGAAAAAAGAAGAATAAGGACTGTGTGTGGGATTTTGCTAAACTCCGCTTTTAGTATGAGCTTACAGTACGGATGGCTGTGGAAAGTTTCCAATAGGTTTGCCTCTTATATATTTCTAGCCGCAGGTAAGAAGATTTCTATATATGAGTAATAAAAGACTTCTCCACTTTTAATTTCTTTTCTCCTGGACTTTTTTTTTTGGCAGCTCAAGACCAATGTGCCTTTGGTACACATGGCTGTCAGCACATTTGTGTGAATGACAGAGATGGGTCCCATCACTGTGAATGCTACGAGGGTTATACTCTGAATGCAGATAATAAAACGTGTTCAGGTAAGGTCCACTCAACAAATTCTTTCCTAGCTGGCTCTTTCTATGGCAGTGAAACCAACTTGCAATTCACACAGTGAGAGGTTCTTAAAGATACTTTAAGGAATCAGGCTCTAGACCTTCTATCCTGCTTATAGACCAAGGCATACATTGCTCAGACAGCAGTGAGCTCACTTGATTTTGCGAATATAGCTCATTTCAGAAACGGGTAGGGAGTGAGGGATATGAGAAAAGCTAATTAAATGTAAGATCCTTATCCAGGAAAATTTTAGAGCTCTGTACACTGGGGACTTGTAAAGCAAATGGGAACTTTAGAGGAAGTCAGTTGGAGAGTAACTATTTGGTGTGATAGGCTGGACTGATCTTTTTCCAATTAAAACTTGCCCTGGAACTTTTCTGTAGCGTTAATCTTAAAGCTGGATCATTTTAGTAAAGGAGACTTTGTCAATGACTGAATTAGACCCACACAGATCTTCCAGTAAATTTGAAGTAAGTTGTTCCCTGACGGTTTCTAGATGATCAGTCTTCTGTGAATCTGAGCCTTATGACTTGGCGAATCCTCATTAATTTGATTTAAACTCACTGGCAGAACAGGATGGCATTTATAAAATAAAAACACTCCTGAGAGAAATTCCTGCCTCTAAAGGTGATGTTTAATTTTGGCCTATTCAAACTTTTTTTTATATAGATTTTTATGTATATGCTCCTGTCCCTTGAGAAGAGATATTATGTGACCTTTTCAAGAGAGACGAAGGGAAATGGCACATGACCAATTCCCTTTAAAAAAAAAAAAAGAAATCAATTAAAGAGGACTGAGCACCTATTTTGTTCCCAGGACTGTGCAAAGCCCTGTGGGGATGTAAAGAAGCACATTTTCTGCCTCTGAGCAATTTGCAGACTGGGCCCAAAGAGAACCAACACCCTGAGAAAGCAGAGACTAGCCAGGGAGAGGGACAGACAGTAATGGAGGGCTATGGAAGTCTGGGGAAGGGCACGGAGCGTGTAGGGCAGCAGGTGGGCCTCGAGGATGGTGGAGGTTTAGATGGAGGACAGCAGAGCCAGATGGCCAAGGGGAGCGGCTTGTGTTGGTTTGTTCTGGGGGTAGGACTAAGTCAGTTGGGGTGGAGAGACCTCAGGGCTGTGCTTCTCAAACGGGTTATCGGTATCCCACTTGATACCTTAAGCAGCCAGGGACATTGAAGACCTTGAAAAAGGAAACTAAAACAAATTTACATTTAAACTAATAGATATTGTGGAATAAAGTGGAACATTTAAAAAAAAAAAAATCAAAGAAAATGTTCAGTTAAGGCAGACTGTTCCAGGCCATACTCCCGGGTCACGATAGCCAATGTTCTTCAGTGCCTACTGTATGCAGTACGTGGTTCTAGGCATTTCAGACACAGTCACACATTTATTGTTGCTCACAGCAACTTTATGAGGAAGCTGAGGCCCAGACAGGTTAAGTAACTTGCCCACGGTCACACAGCTAGTGAGTCGCAGAGCGCGGATTTGAACCCGGGCACTTGCTCTGTTGTGGTTACACATGCTGTCACATGTCAAGCCATCATGTTTCATGGTTGCCATGCATGGTCGTACAGCACAGGATAGCACAGGTAGAAGAGCAAGACCAGATGGCGGGAAGTTAGAGCGTCAGAAAAAAATATATTTATGGAGCCCAATGCGGAGCAGTATTTATATATTTTAAAGTAATAACGGATACTGTTCTGAAGCTGAGGTACATAACATGGGTCACAGTCCCTCTAACAGCCTGCTTTTTCCCCTGCTGGGCGGTAGCAAGGCTTGTAGATTAAAGGTGGAGCCCCAGATCTGGGGCTGGGGGTGGAGGCGCGACCAGCTGCTGGAGCAGCTGCTAGGCTGGGGGAGGGAGAGGGGAAGGGACAAAATCTCAAGCAGTCTCCACGCTGAGTGCAGAGCCCAAGGCGGAGCTGGATCCCATGACCCTGAGATTATGACCTGAGCCAAAACCAACAGTTAGGCGCTCAACTGACTGAGCTACCCGGGTGCCCCCTATTATTTGGCATTTTGCTGGAAAAATCTTAAGTAATGAAGGGGAATATCAGTGTTAAAGTTAGAAAGACACTCTATGGATAAATTATGTAGAGACTTGCATTTCACTCAAAGCTCTTTTATAGGCAATAGTGAGCCATAGAAGTTTCCTGAGTGTGGAGGGACACTGAAGAGTTAGAGGGGGACAGACAAACGCGGTTGGTCCGTGCGATGGTGGAGGAAGAAACTGTGTCTCCCGGGAAGACTTTCTGGGTTTATTAAAGGAGATCTGCTGTTTTTATTTATCCTGGGCCAGTCTAGATATGGGATGAGATGAGCATAGCACTTTGCTCTCCACTCAAATTTGGGCCAACTGTCTTCCTCCTTGTAATATACTTACTGTGACAGATAATAAATGCTCCACTATCCAAACCTACACCTCTCCTCACCATCATCACTAGTATCACTATCTCTGTGCGTATGTGCGAGTAGGCTGGTGCTTTCTGTCCCACTCTGCCCGCCATCAAGGGCAGCCCCTTGGTCAACACAGCGTCAACTTCATGTGCAGCATCAGACTTAGCTCCATGTGCACGTGGGTCACTAATTCATTATTTTTGGTGATGGTGAAGATGATCCATGTGTAGCTGGAGATGTTGGAGGCACTAACAGGCATCCGGAGAGGCCGAAGGTAAGTTCTGGAATATAATCAAGACTCAGTGCAGCCCCAGTCCTGCAGGCAGGAAGAAAAGAGGAGGCACCCCCAGATATCTGCAAGAAATGAGAAGGAAAAGGGGGGGAGGCAGTAAAAGGTGGGGCTGGAGGGATGTGAGATGTAGGAAAGGAAAACGGGCTTTCTCCTGAAAGGTGGGAGCTGTGTCGCTGACTGCGGAAGGGTCCATTCTCAGCACCTGTTGAGACCAAACCGAAGCTTTTCTCTCCCATAAATCTGTGTTTCCTTCGTCACTGTAACCTGGGACTCTTTTCTTTCCTGCCCCACTCCTGGGCAGTTCGCAGCAAGTGTGCTCTGGGCTCGCATGGTTGCCAGCACCTTTGTGTGGACGACGGGGCCGCGGCCTACCACTGCGATTGTTACGCGGGCTACACCCTGAATGAAGACAAGAAGACGTGTTCAGGTAAAGACTGTCCCTTCGAGCCCGTTTTGTTTGGAAGGGTCATCTTCTAGGAGCAAGTTTTCCTCTTTAAGCTCGAAGCACAGTTCTGAGTGGTTCTCCTGGTCCGAGGCCTCTGGAGGTTCCCAGCTGTCTTCACGATGAAGCAAGTCTCCCCCCAGCCATTCCTCCCCCAGGATTCCTTCGTCTCTCTTTGTTTTTCTTTCTAATTACAGTCTCTTCCTAAGTTGGATTTTTGGTTGTTGTTGTAGTGACGGTAAGATACACATAACATCCGATTTTGCACTTTGACCATCTTTAAGCATCTAGTTCAGCGGTGTTAAGTGCATTCCTATAGTTGTGCAACCGTCCCACTCCCCAACTGCAGAACTTTATCATCCCACACTGAAACTCTGTACCCCTTCCCTTCTGTCCCTGCCCCTGGTCACCTCTCTTCTTCACCCGGTCACCCCCTTTGCCCCCGGATTCACTGCTTCCACATCCTCTGCTCTACCACGTGGACACCTGGATACTCCAGGAACATGCCCTGCCCGTTTCCACCCTTGGCTGGGACCCCCTTCCTTCACCACTTTCGCTTGTCAAAATCCAAGAACCACACCCTTGCCAACATTTGGTTTTGTTGGATTAAGTTTTTGCCAATCTAGCAGGGGCAAAAAAGCATCTCCCTCTGGTCTTTATTTTTTTATTTCCTGGCTACTTCCTGTATTTATTGGTCATTTGAGGTTTTTATTGGGAAAGGCTGTGTATGCCCTTACTTTTCGCTTGGGTTATTTGTATTTTTCTTATGGATACAAAGGAACTCTTCGCATTTCTGGATATAAAGTCTTTGTTGTTTTATGTGTGGCAAATATCTTCTCGTGTTTATTTATATTTTTTACTGAAATGATGTCTGCAACAGTATTCATGATATTTTAATTCTTGAGTTGTGCAGTAGCTTTATTAGTGTTTATTTTCATTATGCTTCACCACTTGCCTAAGTGTTCTCTAAATTGCTTTGTGTGAATCAAATACTACACAATAGTGTTGGTATGTTTGTTTCTCTAATTCCCAGGCCTAGTTCAATTTTACCCCCTCTACCAGAGTTTTTCCCTTTTCATTCCATTGAGCTCGGTCCTCTTTCAGCCCAGGACGCCTTGTGTTGGGGTTACTTGTGTGCTCCTTCAACCATTCCATCGTCCATTCGGTCAACAGAGCACCTGCTGTGTTCTAGGCACTAGGTATATAATCGTGAACAGAACGCGTATGGTCTTTGGTAACAGTCTAAGGGGAAGAGACAAGGAAATAGCAATTTATAAAGAAGAGCCGTGAGAAAAGAATAGGGTCCTGAGACCATGGGGGTTGGGGGACCTACTTCAGATTGGGAGGGTCTCTCTGAGGAAGTGACATCTGAGACCCGAGGATCAGCGGTAGTTAGGTTGGGATTGGGGTGCTGGTGGAAGGAGGGAGAGTGATGCCAAGGCCCGCATGGTGGCTTTAGGGGGAGAGGTGGGGAGAGGCAGCCAGTGTGAGGGAAGCACCCCCAGCCAGGGAAGTGTGGTGTCACTTTGGAGACGGAGGCAGGGGCCGAGTCATGCTGGTCTTCTGGGGTGAGGGGAAGGAGTTTATATTTTGTTCTACGGAAAATGGGAAGTCACTGGAGAGTTTTAAGGAGCGGAGCGGCATGATCCTGCTGCTATGTGGATCGGAGGGGACGAAGAGCAGAGGGCCGGGACCAGCCCGAGGCTGTTGCAGTGGTCCCAAGTTGGGTGAGGAGGGTAGCGGTGGTGACAGAAGCAAGCTGATTCCAGATACCTTTCTGAGGCAGAATGACCAGGATTTGGTGATAAACGGGATGTGGGGAATAGGGCAGGAGAGGAATGAGGGTGACCTTCCTATTTCAGACTTGAGCCTGAAGTCTGAAATCTTCGTTGAGGTGAGGAAGACTGAGAGTGAAGCAGATTTGGGGAGAAAAGTCAGAGTTTGAGACTTGTGTGTTTATGCTCCTGTAGACAGTAAACTCCAACCCCTGAGGGTAGTAGATGTTGTCTGTATTCCTAGCATCTTCCATAGTACCTGACACTCAGTAGATACTTCTTCAGCTGAAGTAAAGTATGGATCCGCTTCTTGGGGAGGGTGAAGATAATAGGGAATAGCTTGTAGAATTTGAATATGTCAGGGTACTGTTACCCTATCTAGGGGTTTAATCCTCAAAAATATCAGTCTTGGGCATTATTTCTTCTCCTGGAAGACAGGGATTCCAGCCTCATTTATGATGGGTTAGATCCTGACCTCATTTGCCTAGCCATTTACTTCTCTGCTCAGCAAGTATTCATGGAGCTACTCTTATATATCTAGTACTCTGTCAGGTCTTGAGGAAGGAACTGGAGACATACCAATGTTTTGTAGTTTGTAGTGTACAAGTCTTGCACTTCTTTTGTTAAATGTAATCTTAAATATTTTATTCTTTTTGATGCTATTGTGAATGGGTCCATCTCTCATCTTTCAATTGTGCTGCATCCCAGTTTTAAAATTTTCTGGGAGCGTTTTAAATAGACTATCCTACTGAGCCCTTGCCCTCACAGAACTTATAGTTCATCAGGCAAGATACACTGGAAAAGCATCTTGAGTGCCAATTATATGCTCTGTATAAGAATGATGGGCATGTACTTAATTTCAGGAGATACTTTCTGGCTTACTGACTGACTGATTTGGGCTGGCTGTCCCTAAAAGTCAAGAGGATTTGGACAGGTAGATAGATTATATTTATGGTCATGTTAGCTCTATATCCTATCTTTGTAGAATGTGGGAGAAGACATAGGAGGCAAAAGACCATTCTCTGTCCTCAGGTGATGGTACTGCTCAATGGAAGATTATACATCAGTTTTCAGATCTGGGAAGTTACTCTTATTTCTATTAGGCAACTTTAGGGGCTATGATAGTGAGTAGGAATAGCTGCTTCACTGTATTTCAGAAAGAACTAGGAGTTAGCATTATCATTCTCCCAGGTTCTTTGCTTAAATGCTGATACAAACCTAAATTTTTACTTCCAAAGTATTTATGGGTAAGAACTAGAACTCTTAATTCAGACCATTCACTAGAATAATAGTCTGTATAAGAAATCAGGAATTATCTAATTTTAATTCTTGAAATATTTTGGCCAAAGAGAGAATTCTTTTCCTTATTTTCATTTCTTAATGAGGACACAGTATCATAATAAGATTAATTATCTTAGCTCTGCATTCTTGGCTTCCCCCTACATCAACTTTTTAAAAATTTACCTTAGATCATAGAAAGTTTCCAATAGTTACAAAGTATAGAGAATATAATGAACTCTCAGATAATCAACACTCAGGTTTGATGATTGTAAATGTTTCCCAAAATTCAATTTCTTCTGTGACATTAATATTTCAAAGTATTTTCTCCTCTTTCTGTGTGCTCTTATATCCTTTTACCTCCTGGAAAATGCATTTAGGTAAGTCTTAAAAATGGAAGGATTGAATTACAGATTTCCTGATTTGCTATGGTTTCTAATTAGCTATAACATTTTATGTACTGTCGTCGTCAGCCATTGAAGAAGCACGAAGACTCATCTCCACAGAAGATGCTTGTGGATGTGAAGCTGCACTGGCATTCCAGGATAGGGTCAACTCCTATCTGCAGAGACTGAATGCCAAACATATCCTTTCTGGAAGGTTTTCTGCTTTAAGCCACCCCAGGTAGTATAATTGAGCCAAAGATTTTAGGACATTCCACAGGATAAGGGCCCTATTCATTACGTTTTAAGATGAGCAATAGTAATACAGTGTTTATTTTTTTAGAGTTCTTTTAAAACGTTTTAATAGACTGTTTTGCCCATTTAATATTTACATGCTAAAAGCTGCCTAACTATTTCTTTCTCTAGTGCTTTTCCATAGCAGTATATGCTGTGTTATTAACAGATGGAGCTATTATGCTATGATTCCTTAATATGGGCTTTCTTAGTTTAGAATCTGTAGATGGACGGAAGGAGTTAGCTGATGAGTGAGGTGATAGCTCTAGACAACTGGTCAAAAGCAGATTTCACAATGTAACATGGTACCATCTAAGGAACTTTCGAAATCAGTTCTGTAACTAAAGGAGTAATTCAGGAAAAGTACTTTTTCTTAGATCAAGTTAACAACACTGTCTCTAGGTATCTTAGAGGAGTGGTATTCAAATTGGGGGGGGGCACAAAAAGTTTTACAAAAATCCATTTTCAAATCCTTAAATTGACCTACCAAAAGTGTTACAGGGGGTCAGCTGGCATTCTCTGTTCCCATCTCTTACTTCATATTGCCATTCTCCTAACTTTACACAAGGAAGGCATACCTCTTATCTAACCTGAATCTTCTAAGGTGAATTTCTTGGAAAAGTAAAATCTCCAGAGAGCCAAACAAAAGGACAGTTCAACAGTTTTCTAATCAAGCTTCATAAACTCCCCCAATTTATTTCATTCATTTCATTCATTCATTCATTTCCATCCCCCAGTTAAATTTTGCCTTTTATTTTTAATAATTTTATGTCAACATTTATAATTTATTTATTGTTTGATCAATTATGTGCTCATAATAGTTGTAATGATAACTCATTCCAGATGATTAAAAAAACTGTGGGCCTTATGGTCAAAGAAAATTAATTTAAAGGTAGTTTCAATATAAATGTATATGTGCTTGTTGTTTGTATAAATTTACCTCAAAGAAGTCTTGGTGATCAAGAAAAGATTTTCAAGATTCAAAGTAGAACAAACTTCTGTGGAGAAAGCAGAAAGGAAATACAAATACAAGGAAATACAAATTCCTTTATTTTAAATATTTGATTTTAAAAGACAGATAGTAGGTATCCATTCAGTATGGCATTAATATATAGGATATATTTGAAAGACTAATTTAGATCTTATTTTTTAATTAAAAAAATTTTTTTTAAAGATTTATTTATTTCAGAGAGAGAGAGGGACAGCAGGAGTGGTGGGGAGGGGCAGAGGGAAATGGAGAGGGGGAGCAGACTCCCCGCTGAGCGCAGAGCCCAACACAGGGCTGGATCTCAGGACCCATGAGATCGTGACCCAAGCGGAAACAGAGTCAGACGCTTAACTGACTGAGCTACCCAGGCGCCCCTAGATTTTATTTATAAAAAACCAATACTTATGATATGGCAGAAATTGCATATTTTGTAACTAAAACTTATGATGAAAATTTTCATATAATTTAAATATGCACAGACATCACTTGTCAAAATTATTTTAGGGGACAGGAGCAAAAATGTTTGAAGACAACTGCTCTGTATCATCTCTGAAGACCACTGCTTTATAACATGCTCTCTAAAGAACAGAATTTCTGACTTTTAGAGTTTTGATGAGAAACAATTTCACTTTTTCTTTATTGACAATAGAATGTAATTATTTTATTTTATCTTGTATTGAAGTGTTTGAAAGTGTGTTTGTGTTTTGTGATGTCTAAAAATAAAAGGCGTTGGCCTTAACAACTAGCCACTTGATGACATTTTGGGGAAGTTGCAAGCAGATGAATATGGACAAATACATCACTGAATTACTCAGATTTTTCACCTGGAAATACGGAGGGCTTGGTGTATTTAATATTTTTGCATACTTCAGTGTTCCTGCTAATAATTTGCCATTGCAAATGCTTGGATATTACTGGATAAGTAGTATGAGGATCTTCTGGAGAATCAGTATTGTTTTTTTAAGGAAATAAATACGTTCACATCTTTAAGAGCAAACTTTAGTGTCTCTAAGCTATGACTGTGAAATGATTCGTAGGAAATAGAATGAAAAGTTTAGTATTTCTTTATTTACCAATTGAGCCATTTAATGTTTAAATGTTTATATTAGTAAGATAACCATTCTTACAATGGGAACTTTTGATCTATTATCTCTTGATAGTATTTATAGTATAAACCAGTCTTATTGAGTGTGAATTATACAAAGTATTTACACATAAAAAAGTTCATATAATTAAACTGAGGTGAATATAATTTAGAACTGTTTCTTTAACGCTTTGTTTTTGCTCAGTTTTTGTTGGAGTATTACTGAAGCTGTGATCAGGGGATTGTAACACGCATAGCTAGATCAAGTGAACACTACATGAAATATTATAAGAAACCCATAACTAAAGACTTTAGTTTTGAATTAAGAGTGTTATAACTTTTTACTAAGGATAAAAAAAATCCTACATTATCTTTACTCTTTCACTTTAGGATCCAATCAATAAAATTATATATTTATAAATATTGCTCTAACAAGTAACAACAAACCTAATGTCTCTTTAAAGTTTTAAAGTTTAAGCCTAACTTTTTTTCACTTACATATTTGGTATATGTATTTTTTTTCAGCTTGAAAGCTTATAGTTTTTAGAAGAAAACAGTCCTTTAAATTGTGACTACTCGTTTTTTTGTTTGTGTTGTCTTTAGTATAATAAAAAGTTATATTATTGTCATGACTTTTTAAAATTTCATCTATTAACATATTTCCTTAGACTGAATTAACAATTATTTTGAATATATGATGATTTCTTGTTAAAGGACACAGTGTTGTAACTCTTCCCATAATTTAATCGCATACTTTTAAGGTTAAAAATGTAAGTTCAGGTTAAATAGGCTTTTATCAAGGATGTTATGGGAGAGGGAATAAAACAAAATTATCTAAATTTGGATAAAATAATGAAGTACATTAATATAAGCACCTGAAATGTAAATATAACTTATAGATGTAAACCTAAAATCAGTCAAAAATCTAAAAAAGAAACTTTAAAGAGAAGAAATGAAAAATAAATACATCAAAGCAGTATATATTAAATGAAACATACATTGTCATTTCTCAACACTTTTGAAAGATGACTTAGAGCAGTATTATTTTCCAAACTTATTTTAACACAGAATCGGTAATACCTATTTTTTTTTGTTTTCGGTAATATCTATTAATATGTCATGGACACATGGTGCTATAGAAGGAATAAATGACAGTTCGTGTGCAAGCACTGGGGGAAGGTAAAGAGATGATTTTTCAAGAGTGTGACCATCTGTAACTAGTTTCAACTAATCATCTCTTCTACTTCACCGATTGATTGGAATCCCCTGTCTTAGGTAATTCTGATTTGTTTCATGAGCCCAGTATAGGGAGCTCGTTCGTTGTGCACAGGCGCCAACGTATCTTCAGAATTTACAGTCTGACGTTGAAAAAAGGTACACATTTGAAAACAAACATATTATCTGAATGGGATGGGGGTTAAGTTTGGAAGTAATTTCTCAGGGAGACCTGATTTTTACATTTGGCTAGGCACAATTGGCGGAGAGGGTAGGAACATATAAAATGGCCTCGGAGGCAGAAAGCATATTGGCTTGCTTGGAATGGGGGCACCGTCGTAAAGATATTTCCCTATTGAAGGAAAAACTAATTTTAGCTGGGGTTTAGAT
This sequence comes from Phoca vitulina, assembly GCF_004348235.1. Taxonomy (NCBI): domain Eukaryota; kingdom Metazoa; phylum Chordata; class Mammalia; order Carnivora; family Phocidae; genus Phoca; species Phoca vitulina. Next base: position 15,091,918 of record NW_022589745.1, on the reverse strand, counting down.
TTGATGGGAAAGGCACTGGGACCCTTGTCAATTCTTGAGTGTGCTCGGAGAGGTAACAGACCCACTTCAAAGGATCTGAACATTATTTGCCTGAAATGGGGAAAGACTAGGTGGGGGAATTGGCTCCTGCTGCTGCATAAAGTACGAGCTAGATTATACAACTCAACACCAATAGCCGCAGAATATAGCAAAAGGGAAAATCAGATATAAATTAAAAGACGAGCCAGACTAAAATAATTCCATGGGAGTTTCTGCCCTGTGCCCAAATTGCGGTCCTTTGTAACTCTCCAAGCATTCAAAAAGGACAAGGGAGAACTGAAGAACGAATTAAGGTAGAAAAAGGATATAGAAAACAGTCGACCTCAGGCGAGAAAATACCAAACACCAACCTTAATGATTCAAAAATGGAAGGCTATGCCCCAATGGCAATTCTATGCCGCAAAGGCCCAAAGCTCATACACATTCCTTTTACATGAACCACTCACTGGGCTGCAGTAACAGCTTAAATAAGCTGTTAAAAAGTTCTAAGACAGAATAAACACCATCTCCTACCCCAAAATTGTGCCAGTGTTCTCCAATCCCCAAAGGCGTAAGGGAAGGATTGCGCTTTCACCTGGCGGACGGCGCCAGCCCACCGCATACAGTAAATGACTTTCCTTTCCACAATGCTGGGACTTTGGGGCTTACAAAACACCCAATCACTGTGACCTCATCTGAATGAGCGCCTTTGCTCCTGAGTTGACACTGACACCTCAGGCAAGTTCCACCGCGACCATCAGAGGTGTGACCTGTCCTCCGAGCCAAAGGAAAGGAGGACAGCTAAGGCGACGAGGTGGGGCGCTGAGGTCACCCTCCCGACCCCAGGCGCAGGACAAAAAGGCCCAGAAACAAAGCGATCAGGCCCAACCACGAGCTCATCCCCGCGTCGGCAGCTAGTCCAAGACCCCCGACATCCGCGCAGGCGCACGACGCCCGGCCGAGCGGGGACGAAGCCGGAAGTGTCCCTCGGCGCCCCGGATGCGACCTGGCGGCGGTGGTTGCCAGGGCGACGGGCGCTCCCAAGAGCTGCTGGTACTCGAGACTGGTGAATTAGAACAGGTTTCCTTTGGTGGGCCTGGACGGCTGGGCTCGTCCTCTCGGAGTTCCCAGGATGTTCTTTTACCTGAGCAAGAAAGTGAGTTTTCCCGCGGTCGCCCTCGCCTCCCCTTCGTTCTCGCGTCCCGCGGGCGATTCCCGCATCCTGCCGGCGAAATCTGGCGTCCTGATCCCCAGCTTCGCCTTCCCGCCTCCCACCTTCGTGCATCGCCCAGCCTCCGACGGTCCCGAACCCCAGATAAATCTCGGCGGAGCCAGCAGCCCTCTCGCATAACTCTCCCATCCCTGCCCCTGGCTGGGTCTTTTTTGGGGAGCCAGCAAGACAGATCATTGTGTGCCTCTCTATCTTTTTTCCTCCACCTATTGTTGACCAGGTGCCTTACATTCTTTGGATTGTCCTGGGCTGCCGGGCAAGAGAAAAGTAATAACAAAAGGTAGCCCAAGTGTTGTGTGTGGAAAGGGAATATGGACTGATGGTCTGCATTTATACCTCCGTTTCCCTCTTCCTTCCTGTAAAACGTTCATCAGGTGACTTTCCCACTGGGTTCCTCCGCGGTCAGTGCCTTTCTCTTGTGTGCACTTTTTTCTGTCTTTCGCAAGTGGTGGGGCAGTTCAGGAGATCCTGCCATGCCCATTTTCATCTCAGCTCACACTCTGCAAGAAGGACCGTTTTTCTTCTTGGGGTGTGTGTGTGGGGGATTTTCTTCAGCCTTCATCTGTAAGTCACTAGCCAACTCCTTCGTGAAAAGCTGTGAAAGCGGCTGTGGTTGCTTTTCAGATTGCCATTCCCAATAACGTGAAGCTGAAATGTGTATCTTGGAACAAGGACCAAGGATTCATAGCATGTGGTGGTGAAGATGGATTACTGAAAGTTTTGAAATTAGAGACGCAGACAGGTAAATGAATGCAAGCCCAACTGTTTGAACTTGATGGAAAATTGGCTAGTATCATTTGTTCACTGAGATTTGCTCATGGTATTTGTCAGTATGCAATTCTAATTCTTTTAAAACCAAAAATAAACACAAAACTCCCAAACAGTTAGTGGTGTTTTTTGTAGAGTATTTTTGCAGTAAAGTTCAGAGAATATCGAATGTAAAAATCAGATGGCTATTGCTGAAGTTCTTGATGGAAAAGGAAAAACAATGAGGAATGAGAACTGTATTGCTTTGTCCTTTTCTGTTTATTGTGCTCTGCTATTTGGACTCGAATAAAAATGATGTGAATCCACATTTCAGTTAGGTCACAAAATCTCACATTTTGTCAGATTATTTGCAGGCCTGTATCATCCTTTCTGCTTCTCAGATATGTTAATAATTATTCATCTAATTTCCAAGAACAGAAAATGAGACTTTTTAAAACATTTTTGTCAGTAAGTTTCATGTGATTACAGGTTGCTTTCTCTTTTTTTAGTTCTCTGGAATCATATCAAACAGTTTCACATTTCTTTTAACATCCATAGTATTGCTCTAGAATGGAGAGCTAGACGATCCCCAATCTATATTGGAGATCTAGATGAGGAGATTGGAGTTGGAATCTCAGCTCTGCCATACTGACTTTCAGCAAGTTGGTGAACATCTTTGGGTTTTAGTTCAGTCTTCTGTAAGATAAAGGGCTGAACTAAATTCCATTTTGGATTCAAAGGCTCTACACTTCAACCCTGGGGCCTTTGCACTTGCTATTTCTGAGTCTGGACTACTCCCCTTTCCCCTCCTCTTTTCCCCACCTCACTTGGCATCTCCAGTTTATTCCTCAGTCTCAGCTTCAATATAATTTCTTCAGAAAGCCTTCCCTGGTTCTCCCTCCCCCCAGTCTAAATTAATCTCCCTCTGTCACTATCTTATTATGCCTTTACTTCCTCAATTTGTAATTTTACATATATGCATATATATTTATGGGGGTGGGTGAGTGTGTGTTTAATAATATCTGTCCCCTCGGTAGACTACAAGCTCTCTAAGGGTAGAGGCCTTAACTATTTCATTTATCATTTTATATTCAGAAGCTTCCACAGTGCATGGCACAATGTAGACATTTAGTGAATGAATGAATGAATAAAAGATTCTGCAAAATCTAGTAAAAACTGATTTCCAAAGACATTGCTTTCTGATCCCTCTTATGCTTTAGAATTTTCAGTCTATATGTCATAAATGTTTCTATTTATGATCTTTTGGGAAGGAATAAGTAGCAATAATAATTACAAATATATTTCATATACTGGTTAAACAGTGTTTTTTTTTTTAAATACATTTTGCTTTATTTTGTCAGAATAATATCTTTACAAGGGGGTACATATTATTGTCCTATGTTTCCACCATGAGAAAAGTAGATCAGAATGAGGCATACTTAAAAAATCTTTCTAATATCATCCAGGAATAAGAACTCCTTTTAAAATAAGCAAGAAATGTCAAAGTCTTATAATCTGTTAGTTTAATGTATTTGCCGTAATATTTTTTTCCCTAGATGATGCAAAATTGAGGGGTCTTGCAGCCCCTAGTAACCTTTCTATGAATCAGACTCTTGAAGGTCATAGTGGTGAGTCATGTGATTTTTAAAATCGTATTTGAATAGTCTTTAGGCATTTAGAAGCCATCTACTTAATGCAGAAATGTTATCATTTTTAATAATGTTAATATTTAAAGTAATCATTTTTATTGAGCCATAATTAATTAATTGAGCCTAGAGTCTTTCAACAACTTTTACATGATTAAACAATGTCTTCAGTAAATCTAAAACAAAGTCGGTCTTATTTTATATATTAAAAAATACTGTTATTTGTCTACAGATAGGATATAATCCTTTTTTAGAATCTGCTCCGTGGTTCCACATCAAAGTAGACTAAAGAGACATGACAACTGAATGCACTCTATGATCCTAGATTGGATTTTGGAATGAGAAAAAGAAGTACCTATAAGGGACATTATTTGGACAATTGATAAAATTTGAATGTGGACTGGGGTTAGATAATATTGTGTCAGTGTTAAATTCACTAATTTGTAATATGGTTATGAAAGAGAATGTCTTCTTAGGAAATGTACACTAAAGTACTTAGGGATTAAAAAAAAAAAACAACTAAAAAAACCTCAGTTGTTCATATAACCCAGAGGTTTAAGATATGCTCAAGAGTGTGTTTCTAGGGGGAGGGGGGATGGGGTAACAGGGTGATGGGTACTAAGGAGGGCATGTGTTGTGATGAGCACTGGGTGTTATACACAACTAATGAATCACTGAACACTACATCAAAAACTAATGATGTTTACAGTGGCTAACTGAACATAAAAAAAAAGAGTGTGTTACTAATAGAATGGAAAACAAGAGGGGGGAAAAGAGAAATTAGGGCATATATCAACCACAAACAACTCCCCCATCCCTCTAAAAAAAAATCCAAGTACTTAGTATGATGTCCTTTGGGCATTATTATCCTTGGGAGTCAGACCAGCTGGGTAAATCTTACTTACATTTGTTTCTGTCATCAGATATATGGCAGCTCTTGCATCTGACCGTAATAGGTGCCTTTGCTGGCCTGGAATAGGAGCAAACATGAAAATATCACATGTTGTAGGAAATGAGTGACAATAGCGACTACATCCTATGAATATGTTTGAGTGATTTATTAAGAGTGGCTAGTTGCACAGGAACCATATTGATTTGAAGATGCTGTTGGTGTTTATTATAAAAATACAAATTTGAAATTGTCGCCTTTTTTAAGTTTCTAAATTGTTTTATAATTTTTTTTAGGTTCTGTTCAGGTTGTGACATGGAATGAACAGTATCAGAAGTTGACTACCAGTGATCAAAATGGGCTTATCATTGTTTGGATGTTATATAAAGGTATGCTAGGAGAGCTTATGGAACCTTTCACAGATTGGAGTCTGGGTTATGGTATTTGAATGGGGAAACAACATATTTGAAATAGACTCCTTTGAACCAGCAGCAGGAGTTCATCCTGACGACACGGGGGTAATATTTCTGGATTTGTTGCTGCCTACTTTTCCTTTTAACTTTATTTTTTTTTTTTGAACTATGACCTTGCATGAGGAAAGTGAACTAGGTGACTGTTGGTTATCTCCAAAATGAACGTAGGCCCTTAGCAGGATAGTTTCTACTTGAGATAGCTTTTTTTCCCCCCAGGTTTCCAATAAGAATTATTTTCTGTGTGATCAGTGGCTAGAGTTAATCCAGTGGGTAAAAACATTTATTAAGAAGTCAGGGGCAATAATTCATTCCCTTTATTGAGTCATTTAGCTTCCTTTTCTTTCATGGATACAGATTTTATCTCAGTTCTGACAACTGGCTCATGATTTGCACCTTTTGGCTACAAGAGAGAGCAAGAGAAGGATTAATTTAGGTGCATCACTATTACCGGAAAATAACACATAATACTTGATCTCTTGGGGCCTGTAGCCATCATCTTTAAATGTGTGTTGTTTTGAAAACATTCAGGGTGTACCATTTAAAAATTCTTAATTAAAAATATGCTGTACATGAATTTATGTTTTTCAAAGCTTATGTATGTGTGTGTATATCTGTGCAGGGAGTAGAATATGAGAGTATTAGGAGATTAGGGTAAACTGTCTTTTTCCAAGGTGGGTGTTCTCTGGGCCTCAGTCCTTACTCTGATAATGCCCTCTTCGACTAGTTATTTCAAATTATGTGATAATTTGCTTGGCTGTAGGTCAGAATTCCTGATACCAAAATGTAGTAAAAAATAAAAACAAAACAAAATAGCCTTGTGATTTGCCTCACATTTGGTTACACTTTGAGACCTCTCACTCCAGCCCTGTGTACAAGAATGGTTTTGTCATTCAGCGTTAGTGATGTGAAATCACTAAAGTGATTTGCACTGTTGAAAATTTTTTTCAAGCAGGCTTAGAGTTTTTACCTAATGTACTTGTATTTAATATGCTTATAATTAGTCATTGGAGAGTTTATGCATATATATAAAATTATTATGGTTATTTTTTTTTTCCTTGGTTATTATCTGAAGTTTTAGACTTTGAGAAAAATCGGTTGTTTTGGCCTGTCAAAAGCAAATAAAGTTTTATTTTTTAATGGACAGAAAGGAAGAAAGAAAGAGAGAAAAGAGGTGCATTTATTGTGTTTTCTGTGATAATCTTTGAAGCAGTTGTTGGTCAAGGCCTCAGCTAATTTTTTATTTTGTTTTTGTTGGATTTGAAGGTTTTATAGTTTAATGTCTCAGATTGTAGAAAATTTTGCAGTTACTTATCCCACAGTGTGCTTTATGGAATGTTTTCAACTCTTATGTGAAAGTTTTGACTTGTAATTTTTTTTTAAATTTGTGCAAATAGGCTCTTGGTACGAAGAGATGATCAATAACAGAAATAAATCAGTGGTTCGAAGTATGAGCTGGAATGCCGATGGACAGAAGATCTGCATTGTATACGAAGACGGGGCTGTGATAGTTGGTTCAGTGGATGGTAATGCTTTGTTGCACACAGAACTAAGATCAGTATTTGGTTGGCATTTTTGCCTTTAGAGGTTTAATTAATTATATGTTAGCTTTCTGACAGAAAAGTAAACATAAAAAGAGAAAACAGTTGATATACAATTTGATGATGTTCAAGAAACATTTATTTTTTTTTAAGATTTTATTTATTTTTTTAAGTAAACCCTCCACCCAACATGGGGCTTGACCTTACAACCCCATGATCAAGAGTCACATGCTCTACCAACTGAGCCAGCTAGGTGCCCCTAAGAAACATTTATTTTTACATATACTCAAGTAAAAAATCTATTTTTAAAAAATTTCCTACAGTGGCACTGAAAAAAGAGTGAATTAATTTTTCAGGATTATTTTAAATGTCTGCCTAGTTATAATTCATTTTTACACTTGTTAGGCTATTTTATTATAAATACGTAGATCTTAGTTTCAATAAGTATGTAGGGATATAACAATCTGGTTATTTTTAAAAAATTGAACCATTGAATATTATTGACATATAACATTAGTTTTATTTTTTATTTTTTTATTATTTTTTAAAGATTTTATTTATTTGAGAGAGAGGGAGAGAGAGCATGAAAGCACAAACAGTAGGGAGGGACAGAGGAAGAAGCAGACTCCCAGCTGAGCAGGGAGCCCGATATGGGGCTCGATCCCAGGACCCCGAGATCATGACCTGAGCTGAAGGCAGCTGCTTAACTGACGGAGCCACCCAGGCACCCATAACATTAGTTTTAGATGTACAACATAATGATTTGATATTTTTATATGTTGTGAAATGATCATCTGGTCATTTTTAAATAGAGCTGAGCATGTTGTTATTATTGTGTTTTATAGCTTTAAAACCTATGTTTTTCAAATTTTAGTTCATAGGTAACACTGGGGCTTCTGAGAGTCTGTACCTTCATTTTAATGTGAAACTCTATAGAGAAATAATTTATTTCAAAATGATTTCCATTTTTTTTTTTCTAGTGTAACTTTGTTTATTCCACAAATGTTTCTGAGAGCTTACAAAGTCACAGCTATAGTTCTAGGCACTAGGTACGACAAAAAATATTTCAGATCTAGAACGGGAGAGATGGATAAGTAACCAGGCAATTACAATGCCTTGTGGTAAGTGTGGAGACAGGGAAAATACAGCAACATATAGTAGAAGTATCTAATCCAGGCTTGGAGGGATCAGGGAAGGCATCCTGGAGGAAGTGATATGTGCTGAGGCATTAGGCACCAGGAAGGTTGGTTTGTAAAGTGTCCTAGGCCTAAGAAATAGCATTTGAGGAGGTCCTCAGGGGTTGAACTTAGCCATGGTTAGGGTATTGAAAAAATTTTGAGAGTCAGTATAGTATAATATTAAAAGGAGAAGAGTTGTATGTGATGAAATTAGAGACATTAGCAGAAGCCAGATTATGCAGTTTGTAAGTTATACAAGGAGTTGGGATTTAACTTTAAGGGCACTAGGGAGCCAATGAAAGCTTTTAAGAATGGGAGCAGTGTGATCGAATTTGTTCTTTGGAAGCATCTCTGTGACTGCAACATGAAGACTGGAGGGAGGAAAGAAGGATAGGGGGCAGGTGTACCAGTTGGGGAATTACTATGGTAATTCAGGTGAGAGGTGATGGTGGATGGTGGCTGAACCAGGGTAGTGACAAAGAGGCTGGAAGTAAGTGGACATATGCTGGAGATACTTAGGAGCTAGAATAGATAGGGCCTCATTATTGATCAGTTTGGGGATGAGGGGATGGAAGTGTCTAGAATAATAGCCAGTTTTTAGCTTTGACAACTGGATGGATGGCCATGCCATAAAAATAAGGGATGTGGGAGGGGCGCCTGGCTGGCTCAGTCAGTTAAGCGTCTGCCTTCGGCTCACGTCATGATCCCAGGGTCCTAGGATCGAGCCTTACATCAGGCTCCCTGCTCAGTGGGGAGCCTGCTTCTCCTTCTCCCATTCCTCCTGCTTGTGCACTCTCTCTCTCTCTCTGTGTCAAATAAACAAAATCTTTTAAAAAAATAAGGAATGTGGGAGAAAGTCTGATTGTGAGGGAAGATTTCGTTTTTGGACATACTGATTTTGTCATGCCGTAGGACAGCCAAATAAAATATGTCAGACCATAATTACATGTATGCATCTGTGGCTCCGAAATATCTGGGCTAGAGTCATACTTTTGGGAATCACCAGCAGGTAGATGGTAATTTAAACCATTGGAATAGATGAAAAACCTACGGGCCACTGTGGGATAAGAACCTGCAACATAAGTGTTGGAGATAAAGGAGTAAACAAATGCACAGAAACCAAGAAAGAAGGAAGGGGTGGTTAAAGAAAAGCCTGCAGTGGACCTAGCAACAGGCCTTAGGGACCTCCTGAAGGTCATCTCAGTGGACGTGTGGGGTGGAAGCTGGATTGGGTTGGGCTGAGGGTTGAGTGGGAGATGAGGAAGTGGTGACTGCAGGTGTGAACTCTTTGGAGAAGCTTGGCTGGGAGAGGAATGGTGGAAATAGGGTAGTGGCTAGAAGGGAACTTGGGGTTGAGGGAGATGTTCTTTGTTTTGTTTTATTTGTTTTTATTTGAGGTGGTAGTTTTGAAGGATAGATCTGAGTATATTTAAATACTTGTGAGAAAGGGCCTGGAGAGAAGAGTTTAAAGAGAAAGAGAAAATGTGAATAATCAGTAGAGGGGGATCTTTGCAAAGCTAGGAAGGGCTTAGACCAGAAAGTAGGTGGAGGGATTCACCCTAGGTGGGTGTCTGGTTGGGGATATACCTCTTCCTTTGTTTTGGGGGGCAAAGCAGAAAGGGTTATCATGGATTCAGTTTTGTCCTGAATGTTTGAAAGTGGAAATGAGGGATTTCTTTTTTGAAAGCTTTTATTTTCTTTCCATGGTTGAAGATGAGTTCATCTGCTAATTGGGAGTAAGGTCCTAGATTAGAGTTTTGAAGAGAAGGGAGAAAGTTGGAAACAGCTGCTATTTCAAATGTTTAGTAGGATATTTGGCACATAAGAGGTGCTCAGTAAATTTTATTGACTGCATAAGTTGAGCAAATACATCGTGCTGTGATGAATGTGAGAGCTCTTTAGGGAAACAGAATTTTAGGGCAGTTGTTGGAGAATTGTGACCTTGAACCTTTAATGAAATAATTATGTTTTATGTTTTATTTTAGGGAATCGCATTTGGGGAAAAGACTTGAAGGGTATACAGTTATGCCATGTAGCATGGTCTGCAGATAGTAAAGTCCTACTTTTTGGAATGGCAAATGGAGAAATACACATTTATGATAATCAGGGGAATTTTATAGTAAGTGTATATATTTTCACATATTCATTAGTTTTGGTTACACAATTTTATATGATTATTTTATGTATCATTCGTATATGTATACACATTTATTATGATGGTTTGTGTCATCAAGAAAGTCTTCATTTCAGTTTTTTTTCCTATCATTTAGATTTTTTAATTAAAAAAAAAAAACCGGGTCGCTTAAAGGTAAATTAATGCTTTTAGTTCAGAATTCTTGGTAACTGGGAAGGGCAACATTTCAGTGTATTGAAGCTGAGGGATAATGAGTTGGATGAGGTACAGTTTAATCTTTGTGTTTTCTAATAGCAGAAGCCTAAGTTTACATGAGATACCAACGATACATATTTTTTTTCCAGTGATATTTTTGTAGCAAGCTACTCAAGGTTGTTTGTAAAAAGAATGGAAGACTTAAACAGTAAAGGGCAAAAATCAGGTCCTGGGAAGAAGGCAAAATAGAAGAGGCTCAGCAAGCACAATCTCAAGAAAAACTCTGGTTTTGTGAGATTTAGCTGTGTTTGATCTCTGATCTTACTTATGGGGCAGTTTTGTTTGTCGTGAGGCTGAGGACATTACATAAATCTATTTATTCGCGGAAGTGATAATAGCCAGCTTTTCCATGACACTTTGCTATTTTTGAGGTACTTTCATATACCTCTTGTCATTTAGTCTCATAAATTCTCTGTGAGTTTTTTTTAATCCTCATTTTGCAAAAGGGAAAAACCGAAATTCAGTTGAAGTTGTTTGTCCCAGGGTTGGTAAACCAGTAAGCCATGGGGCTGGCATTTGAAGTCAGATTTTTAAATCCCAATTGTTCTTTCTACAATACTCTATACTGATCTGTTTTAAAAGATGAAATATTAACCTAACTCATTTGTTTAGGTGAAAATGAAACTGAATTGCTTGGTGAATGTCACCGGAGCGATCAGCATTGCTGGGATCCACTGGTACCACGGCACGGAAGGCTACGTGGAGCCAGACTGCCCCTGCCTCGCAATTTGTTTTGACAACGGGAGGTGCCAAATCATGAGACATGAGAGTGACCAGAGTATGTAATTTTTCTTTCTTTTTTTTTTTTTTTTAATGTGGAGAACTTAAAAAATATTTTAAAATTATTCTGAAGATTATACAGTTCTGTAGGCTAAGTATTTTACCACAATTACCTCATTTTTTTCTTTTTGACTAGATCCTGTTTTAATTGACACTGGCATGTATGTGGTGAGTATCCAGTGGAACCACATCGGCAGCGTGTTAGCTGTGGCAGGCTCCCAGAAGGTTGTCACTCAGGATAAAGATGTAAACACTGTGCAGTTTTACACTCCATTTGGTGAGGTAAATGTCTTTTTTCTTTCCTATGTAGTGAGTAACGTAGGGGAAAAAGGTGGAGGAAGCGGTATAAACTTGTCACCTTTTTGAAAAGGGACATTTTGAGTAAAAATGATGGAATAACAGGCATCTTGTCTTTGATTAATGTCCTCACTTCTAAGTCTTGATAGTTGTATTTTATCATGGAATTTAGTTTACCCTCTGTACCTTTAGAAAATGAGCTGTTTCACCTAAGAAATCACTATGCAGTAGTATTTAGAATATTTTCTCTGTGATCTGAATGTGCATCTTTTTTCCTAGCTGGTTTTTGTGTTGTTTTTAATATAATTTAGTTGTTTCAGATTAATATTTTGGATTTTTAATGTGATATATTAAATGTACATGGATGTTAAGCACACATATCTGTCTCTTCCTCCTTCAGACTTCTTTTTTTTTTTTTAAGGTTTTATTTATTTATTTGAGAGAGAGTGCAAGTTGGCAGAGGGGCAGAGGGAGAGGGAGAGAATCCCAAACGGATTCCCTTGAGTGTGGAGCCTGATGCAGGGCTTGATCCCAGGACCCTTGAGATCATGATCTGAGCTGAAATTACCAGTTAGACACTTAACCAACTGAGCCACCCAGGCGCCCCTCCCTCCTTCAGTCTTCTAACAGTTTTAATTTGTTGAGGAATAACCAACTATTTTAAGAAAATCTATCTTAATAACTAATCTTAGGTGATGCTACATTAGAATACAAGCATTGTTTTCATAAATGCATGTGTTATCCTTCTTAGTAGTACTATTAATTAAATTTTTTTTTTAGATTTGATTTATTTATTTGAGAGAGAGAAAGAGTGTGCGTGGCAGAAAGGGAGGGGCAAAAGGGGAGGGAGAGGGACAAGCCGACTCCCTGCTGACTGCAGAGCCCAAAGCAGGGCTCTGTCTCAGGACCCTGAGATCATGACCTGAGCCAAAACCAAGTCGGTTGCTTAACCTACTGAGCCACCCAGGTGCCCCTAATGAATTTAATTTTTAAGGAGAGTTTTATCGAAGATGTAGTGGAAAATATCAAATAGGAGAGTTAATGTATTGTGAATTTTAAAGAATTTGGAAAGTGAGAACTTAGTAACTAAGCTTAATAATTTTTTACCTGTTTTATTTTCTGTTTCTAGACTCTATTTAGTCCCTATTGGTTTTTATAAATTCACCATAGACTTCAATATGTGTTTTTGCTACATAAAAGCCTTCCCCAGTTGTTTTAATATTTTAAAATACATTTTAATAATTTCTCTGAGGGTAAGAAACGGTATCAGCTCATGCTTTTGAATCAATGTCTCAAAATACCCAGTAGAATGTGATGTAGAGAATAGATTGTACATTGCCAGCTAATATTTTTGGTAGATGTTAAAAGCTAAGGGAAAACTGAAGTATGGTTCTCAAGGTTCCTAACTATTAAAAATCTGAATTCATGGGGCGCCTGGGTGGCTCAGTTAAGCGTCTGCCTTCGGCTCAGGTCATGATCTCATGGTCCTGGGATCGAGGTCTGAGACAGGCTCCCCGCTCAGCAGGGAGTCTTCTTCTCCCTCTCCCTCTGCAGCTCTCCCTGCTTGTGCTCTCTTGCTCTCTCTGTCAAATAAATAAATAGATAGATAGATAGATTAATTAATTAAAAAATATCTTTAAAAAAATCTGAATTTGTTCTTAATTCATGTTCTTTGTTGGTTATTTTTGTCAACCATTGGCTTATTTATCATTATTTTATCTGCTTATTTTTGGTAGTTCAACCTTTTCTAAGTGGAAAAACATGGATTCTAAGGCCTATTTATCTTGCAAAACAGTGTGTTATGTGTTAAATTGACAACTGTAGGTTGGTTTGGCATGCTTGTAATTAAAAGTATCTAGCATAGTTCCTCAGGGTATATTAGTCACTTGGTATTTTTTTGAATGAGTGAATATATAGGGGACTTACTTTGGATCTATGTTATTAAGATAGGGAAGGTAACTTAGAATGAGGTTATCTAAAGATTTAACCTTAAGGAAACCTCAGGGAAGAATTTGCTTTTGATTCTGAAGGCCTGAGTCTTCTGGTTTTTATACAGTGGTCCTAGCCAGGGAAGGGGATGACAGAGCATGTGATTTGTCATCAGGTTGGCCTGGCTTTGGCTGTGAATTCCATTTCCACAGCGTCGTCTCACTTGGAGAACTTCTTTCACCTCTGAGACTCAGTTTACTTATGTTCTGAAATAAAGGTAATACCTCATGGCACTGTTGTAAAAATTACAGGAGGTAACAATGAGAAAATGCCTACCCCAGGGCTAGGTGAGTGCTTACTACAAGTTGGTTTTCTCTCGGTGTTGCTGCCATCACCTGGCTGGCCTGCAGAGTTGGGAGATGGCCTTATTCTCTTCCCAGTGAGGCTCGTCACTCCTAGGAGTGATGCTGTAGTGATGTTACAGATGCAGACCTGCTCCCTCTGGTTTCATGCAGGCAGCAGGACAGACAGAGTGGACCCTCCTAGGTTAAAACATTTTTACCCCCATCGGTTTCCCTGGCAAAATGGAGTTTCATACGTTAAAGCTGACTTGCGAGCATATCTGCTTAAGAACAAGGGATAGCAGTACAATTTATTAAAATTCTTGGGTCTGTCAAAACATAGATTTACAGTATTTTCTTTTTATGGCCACATTAAAATGTCTTTGTATTAATTTATTCACTTGTTAATTTAGCCATAAAATGGGCTATGTTACAGTTAAAGCTGTAAGTTGGTTTGATATCATTGTAATTAAAAGTTTCTAGCATGTCTTCATATATGAAGACATTAATTTGAGTGCATGATACATTTATTTACTTAATAGATATTTATTGAGTACCTGTTTATCAAGCAATCCATTAAGGGATAGGGACATAAATGTGAATATGATGAAGTTAGTGCTCTCTGGTAGCTCACTTTCTGAATTCTCTGGACCTGTAGAAGGAAGGAAAAGGCAGGAAACAATATTAAAGTTGCATCTTGGAGGATGGAGACTGTGCTCCAGGAGCACAAGGGAGAGTAAGGCTGGGGAGGCAAGGGAGAGGAAAGGAAGATTTCAGGCAGAAGGTCTATTATCCAGGTCAAAAGTTTGGAGGCACAGTAGCCCTCTCATGAGGGAGAACACAGGAATTATGGCTAAATAGTGAGGTACTGAGCCAAAGAGTATAGCTTTGAGCCAAACGGGAAGAGGCATTGTATACTCTGCTAAAGAATGTGATGGTGGGAAGCTATTGATTTTTAAAAATGATTAAACATTTTTTTAAAGCAGGATGAGATAATGATTGGATTTGTTTTCCAGAAAGGTAATTTTGACAGTAGAACAAATATTGAATTTGGGGGGTAAAGGCTGGGAAAGAGAAAAGAGATAAAAGGTAAAGACTGCAGTTAGACCATTACCGTAGTTCATTCAGGAAAGGGGGAGGGGCAGTGGAGGATAGATGAGAGTGAGAGCAATAGGACTTGGTGACTGATTGGCTATGGAGGATGAAAGAGAGACCAGACTTAAAGATTGCATTTACTACCACAATAATTCATTCATCCCAAGAGGCACAATTTTTTTTTAAAGATTTTATTTTTAAGTAATGTCTACACCCGATATGGGGCTCGAACCCACAACCACCCACTGAGCCAGGCAGGTGTCCCCAAGAAGCAGAATTTTTTACAACTCCAAAATTGGAATGTATCTTATAATCAAAGTTTTCCTGTTTTGATTAGCAGTAGGTTTTATTCTTTCCTGAGTTACACATAAATATGCATATTTAGATCTCTGGCATCTTGGATTTGATGAAATTTGATACTGAATTCTTTTGCTTTTGTTTGTAAATTTCTCCTATCAGAAGTATGTTTTTCATTATAAGAATTCAAGGAAAATGATTTTGAAGTGAGTAGTAACCTTTCACAAAATAATTTTTATAACACCTTTGATCCCTATGAAGTGATTGGTGGTAATTTATATTTTATTTAATTGTGATATTTTAGGTTAAATATAATTATTTTTTCAGCATTTGGGTACTTTGAAGGTTCCTGGAAAGCAGATGTCTGCACTATCTTGGGAAGGAGGAGGACTGAAAATTGCACTAGCTGTTGATTCTTTTATATATTTTGCAAACATTCGACCTGATTATAAGGTGAGTATTGTGAGCAGTTGTTAAAAAAAAAAAAGCTGTTTTTACTAAACAGTTTTGCTACAGCTCAAAGTATAATGTACGTTTCTTGCATGTGTTCGCAGCCACTTTATTTTAGAAACCAGATGAAAGGAGACGTTTTTAGCGTGAAGACTTTAGAACCTGAAAACTTTTCTAGAATACTATACATAACGAATAAAATACCCCTAACAGTCAGGGTCTCAGCAGGAAACAGATGACACACTCAAAAGAATAACTGAAGAGAGACTGATGGAGGGTTTATTACAGAGGTACGGGCATGGCTAATGGGTCCTGTAAGGGATGACAACGCAGGCATCCAGGGATTAGCAACAGTGGGCAAGGTAGGAAAGTATTGTTCCTGGCACCCGCTAGAGCTGTGGCTATGCAAGAGGGATTATCCTGTGGGAGCACAGCCTCTGCCGGCTGGCTGTGTAGGAACAGTTTTGGGGAAGAAATACGTCAGCCCATCTCTCTACCTGTTGGTGCCTTCTATTGGCCAGACCCAGCTGGAAACCAGAAGGCAAGGTAGCCTATGTGTTGGAGTTCATAGAAGTCAGTCTCCAGGGAACAGCAGGGTAAAAAAAGGCAGCGGGAGAATGGATCAGAAGGGGAAAATGAGAATAAGCAGGATAATACTGATCAGTATTTTTTAAAAAGATTTTATTTATTTATTTCTTAGAGAGAGAGAGCACAAACGGGGGTGGGAGAGGGAGAAGCAGGCTCCCCGCCGAGCAGGGAGCCCGACACGAGGCTCGATCCCAGGACCCTGGGATCATGACCTGAGCCGAAGGCTGATGCTTAATGGACTGAGCCACCCAGGTGCCCCAATACTAATCAATATTTTATCTTAAATTTAACATTTGACCCAAAACAAGTTCAGAAGTATGAGATTACTCAATCTGGTAAACTACCAAGAATATTTGCTATGAAAAACTTATTTCATTTTTAAAAGGCAAAGCACCTTGGAGAACTGTCTGATTCTAGGACTAGGGTGGGAAAAATACAGGAGTCTCTGACAGTGCCAGAAAGTCAGCAAGTGCTCAAAACACAAAAGGATAGGGCATACCAAAGAGACAAAGGAGCCAACCTGGAAGAGCTCCCAATGGCCAAAACTGGAACAATTTGAGCAACAAAATAAATGATGTAACTTTGCATTGTAACCAAATTGTAAAATAAATGTCCACAAGCAAAAGCTGATCTAAAATAAATTATTTAAATAAATAAATGGAGGAGAAGAAACAAATCTTCCTTACAGAAGTATTCGAATTACTTAGATACTACCCCCTCTGGTCCCCGGCTTCCCTAACTTGAACATGTGTTGCATTCAGTGACTCATTTCTGAAGAGCAGGGTATGGAAAGGGGAAAAAAGAAAGTCCCCTTACCGTGGAGAGACCTAGCAGACACCGCCTTGTCTTGGCGGTCAGGGCTAGTGTCAGTGGCGTCACACAGGTATCGTGTACCCCCTGATGTGGCACATGAGGAGAGCCCTTCGCTTCTGTCATGGTCTCACTAAAAACTGAGAATCCCAATCTGAGCGGGAGAAAAACATCAGACAAAAACAAATTGAAGGATATTCTGCAAAATACCTGACCGGTACTCGTTAAAGCTGTCTAGGTCATTAAAAACAAGGAAAGACTGAGAAATCATCACAGCCCAGGGGATTCTAAGGAGATATGACTACTAAGTATAATGTACCTAATGCCAAATAGGATTCCGGGACAGAAAAAGGACATTAAGGAAAAACTAATGAAATCCAAATAAAGCGTGAAATTTAGTTAGTAGGACTGGATCGGTGCTGGTTTCTTAGTGGTGACAAATGTACCACAGTAGTGTAAGATGTTAACAATAGGGGGAGGAGTACAGGGAACTCTGTATTATCCTTGTAACTTTAAAAAAAGTTTTTTTTATAGAGCATGTGTGAGCGGGGGGAGAGGGCAGCTAGGGAGAGGGAGAGAGACAATCTTAAGCAGACTCCACACTCAGTGCAGAGCCTGACACGGGTCTCGATCTCACAACCCTGAGATCATGACCTGAGCTGAAATCGAGGGACGGACACTTAACCAACTGAGCCACGCAGGCGCCCCTATCCTTGTAACTTTTGTATAAATCTAAAATTATTTTATTTTATTTTATTTTTTAAGATTTTATTTATTTATTTGACAGAGAGAGAGAGATAACAAGAGCAGGAACACAAGCGGGGGGAGTGGGAGAGGGAGAAGCAGGCTTCCCGCCGAGCAGGGAGCCTGATGTAGGGCTCAATCCCAGGACTCTGGGATCATGACCTGAGCGGAAGGCAGACACTTAATGACTGAGCCACCCAGGCGCCCCTATAAATCTAAAATTATTTTAAAAAGTTTATTTTAAAAAGTAATCATAGTATAAAAAGTAAATATGCCTTAGTTTTGGATAGTAAACACAGTCATAATAATATCAACTCCGAATACTGATTTATTAAAAATTACACATGAATATATTGGGGGAGTTAGCTCAAGAGAAAGAGGTTCCATTAAGTTCTTTAAGTTCCACTATCTCATACATAAGTGATATGGAGGTAAATAACAAAACAGTCAAAGCTCAGAGTTGTAAATGGCTGCCCCTGGGAGGAAATTAGTCAGTGGGATCTGCATTTTATTTTTGTTTTAAAGAAGCCACATAGAATTATTTGACTCTAAACTATGTGCACATGTTACTTTGGTAAAAACAAATGTAGAAAATGTGGATGGGGAAAAAAGGCAAAGCATCTGTTTTTGAATTTTGGCTTGGGGACCCAGAATATAAACTTTTATTTATTTATTTATTATTATTATGTTATGTTAATCACCATACATTACATCGTTAGTTTTTGGTATAAACTTTTGGTGGGGATCACTCTTCTGTTGTCCCCCCATGCAGCTGGTAATGACTATTGAAAAATCTGAAATTTTCACCACTGAAGCTTAAATCTTACAAATGTAAATAAGGAAAGTTAAATTTATTTTTGTAGTACATTCTTTGTTTGATAACTGTATTGCTTTTAGATTTTGTTGTTGTTGTTGTTGTTATTTCAGTGAGAAAAGGTATTAAGCTGAATGTTTAGTCCTTCTGTCTTTTATTCCTGAAGAAGATATTTGGTCAGCACCAAAAAACCACATATCTACAGTATATAATAAGATTTTTCTTTTTTTTTCTTTTTTCTCTCCCAATGTTAAATGTTCTTTTTCTCTTTCTCTCCCTCCCTTCTTCCCTCCTGTTCTTTGCTCCTTCCTTTCTTCCTAGTGGGGTTATTGCTCAAATACTGTCGTTTATGCTTATACCAGACCTGATCGTCCAGAGTATTGTGTTATCTTTTGGGATACGAAAAACAATGAGAAATATGTTAAATATGTGAAGAGTCTCATTTCTATTACTACCTGTGGAGATTTCTGCATTTTGGCTACAAAAGCTGATGAAAATCATCCTCAGGTGGGTGTTCCTTTATATGTTAAAGCTAAGATGGGTTAACCTCTACCTTCTTAAGCATAGCCTCTGTACTGGTCGGTGCAGCAAAGTATTGGGTCTACTGGCCATGTCTGTCTAGACCTCTGTTTTGGAAAATTATGTGACTCCATTGGTTCTCTGTCCCCTGTTTTTTTTCTCCTATCAGCTAATCCATTAGCATTTCATATTGACCAGGTCAGTACGGAAGCTTTTTGTCTCTGAAATATATTTAAAATGCCATACTCCTTTGCCAAGTTAAAATTCCACAAGGAAAAATGAATATCCAGATGTCTAGTATAAACGCTCAAGAAATTATGTAATGATGACCATTATAACACTTTGGGTAGCTTTGGCACTGAGAAATATACTTTTATTTGGAATTACATTGCTTTAAAAATCAATGTCTCATAGAGTAAAATAAATAATGTAAATAATGCCTTTCTAAAAAGTATGCTAACAATTTAAATATTTGCAGAAGCTTATAAATTTTTTTTTTTTAAGAAGGATTACCATTGTCTTTGGCTGGGTTATAAATTATTTTAGCCCGTTAAAAAGTATAGAGTTTTTAGTTTAAGGTGGCCATTTGAACAGCCACCTTTGGCCCTGTTCTCTCCTGAAACTCACAAAACAACAATAAAGGTATTTTTTAAAAAGTCATAAGCCCATAGGGACCAGAAAGGGAGAGGAAATGGCAACATAGTTTTAGAGGTTAAAGAGTAGGTGGATTAGTGGTAATTACCTTAGCAGACCTAGGAAAGCTGAATCCTAAGTCATCAATGGAGAAAGCAAAGAAGAAACCAGTTTTCATCCCAGAATCCTGAAGAGACACAGGACTTAATGGTACCTGGTAGGAGAAAGAAACGAATGGAAAAACAATTTGGAAGTACTAGAGATTATGCAAGAAGGAGAAAATTAAAAACAAAACATATAAAGAGTCCTGCCTGAAGAATCTGACCAGTTCAAGAGAAAAGACCTCTTAAAAGTTATTCCTGTGGGGAGTCACCAAGGAAAGCTCCCTGCCCCATCACCTTACTGTGAAGACCAGAGTCATGGGGCTCACTCATAAACAAATAGATTCCAAACAGCTTTTTAGTGTCATACTCTTAAATAGAAGCAGATAGACAAGGATTGTCAGACATTTGAGAAAAGCAACTCATTTAACAGACACACACACAAAAAAACACAAGGAGAAAAGAATTGGGAGGAAGCAGAGACTATGCAGGGAGAAGAACAATGCAGAAGAATAATTTCAAATTATCTTCCTAGAGTTAAGAGATACTACATCCATAAAAGAAGGAAGGAATGCTATAGAAAAGGAAGTTTTTGGAAATTACAAATTTGATAACAGCAATGAAAAATTTGGCAGAGGGGTTAGAAGATAAAATGAAGGAAAACTCCTGTAAAGCGGAACAAAAAGACAAGGAAATGGAAAACAGGAGTGAATAGATAAGAAAATCAAAGGACCAGACCTGGAAGTTCAGTGAACAGGCAAAGTGGAAGAGAGTAATTCTGAAGAAAATATTCAAGAAAATTTCCCTTGACTTTCTAGATTGAAAGTGCCTAGCTCAGTGAATGAAAATATTTCCACATCAAGGCACATCATTGTGAACTTTCAGAACACTGGGGATAGAAAGATCCTCTAAGCTTTCAGAAAAACAGACTTTATAGGGTCAGGTGTCATCATGGCATTCAACTTGTCAACAGCAATACTTTGGAGAATTGCTTTTGAAATTTTGAGGGAAAATGATTTCCCATCTTGAATTCTATATGTTAAGCAAACTATGAATTACGATGAAGGTAGGAGACAGATTATGCTTCCAGCATGAAGGTTTTGGACAAGATGGTGTTGCCTGTGCAGGTCTCTGCTCATCAATCTCGGCCACTGCTCTGCCTGTTCCTCGGCATTGACTACGGAGCCAAGCTCAAGTTACCTGAAACCTTGGGCAGAAGAGGAAAGGAGGAGAGCAGCTGAGGAGAAAAAGAAGCAGGATGAACAGAAATGGGTTGAGAGAGAGCTGGCAGAAGCCCAAGAGGACAGCATACTAAAGTGAGCCTGCCTTTCTCTGGAATGGTGTGGATGAATAAAGCTTCCTGTGTTGTGTGAAAAAATAAAATAAAATGAAGGTAGGAGAAAGACATTTTTAGATGTACAAGGTCACCAAAAATTTATCTTCAAGCTTTCTTATCTTAGTTACTTCAGGATATGGCCAACCAAAATGAGGACCAGACCAAGAAAGAAGAAACTGGATAACCCGACAGCAATGGTGAAGAGTGGTACCAGCTGACGGTGTGTGGCATGCCTAGTGTGTCATCAGATGACAGCATGTCACATGGCTCCAAAGGAAACTCAGATGAAATTAATAGAACACTTAATGTGGTTGAACCCTTGAGAGGAGACACATACCTGGGAGGTAACTGGGGACTTAAGTTAGTAATCAATACAGAGAAACTAGCAAAGAGAAAAAAATAAAGACAATTACCAACCACAGGGAAAGCAAAATGCACTTGAAAGGAGAATAAATCGTGACATACTTAAAACTCAGCTATGAATAACACTTACATAGTCAAAATGATGTTTTTTAAATGGATTTTTTTAGTTAAATGGATTTTTAATTAAAAAGAGCCTTTTATTTGGAGCTTAATGACCATATTAACCCCTAAAATTCTGATCTAACAAAATGTAGGTGGGAAGCTGGAGGCATAGGGGTGTGCCCTGTGTTGGGGGCTGGGAAGGGGCTGAAAGAGAGTTACATACCTATCTGTGATAGTGGGAAGTCAGTAGAGAATGTCCCAGATCTAAACAGAACAAAACAAGAAGTAGCATCATAAACACATTATTTAGGTTTGTGGAGGTAAATATCAAAAGGATGAGTTAAAGGAGCTGAAAGTTGTTACTTCAGGGAGCAGAAAATGGGAAGTTAGTGGGGAACTTCTATTTTTAATAAGTCTTATGGAACTACTTCATTCTTTAACCTTGAGCATGTAGATTATATGTGGATTAAAAAATACACTTTATTTGTGGTACTTTGTGGCAGTAAATCAGCTTATTTTAAGTAGTAGAAGAGTAAATTATATTTCGGTACAATTTTTGTCATTTAGTTTCTTAAAAATTTTTCTTAAACATTTTTTTCCTTAAATTTTTAATTGTATTTATTTTTAAAAGATTTTATTCATTTTTATTTTATTTTTTTAAAGATTTTATTTATTTGACACAGAGAGAGAGAGGGATAGTGAGAGAGAGCACAAGCCGGGGGAGCGGCAGGCAGGCCGAGGGAGAGGGAGAAGAAGGCTCCCCATAGAGCAAGGATCCCGATGTGGGGCTCGATCCCAGGACCCTGGAATCATGACCTGAGCTGAAGGCAGCTGCTTAACCGACTGAGCCACCCAGGCACCCCTATTTATTTATTTTTAGAGAGAGAGAGAAACCTGTGTGCCTGCATGTGAACGGGGTCGAGGGAAGGGGGGAAGGGCAGAGGGAGAAGGAGAGAATCTCAAGCCGACTCTGCTCTCAGCATGAAGCCCGATGCAGGGCTTGACCCCAGGACCCTGAGATCATGACCTGAGCTGAAATCGAGTCAGATGCTCACCTGACTGAGCCACCCAGGTGCCCCTAAATTTTTAACTTTAATTCCAGTATTATTAACATACAGTGTTATATTAGTTTCAGGTGTACAATATAGTAATTCAACAATTCTGTACATGACTCAGTGCTCATTATGATAAGTGTACTCTTAATCTCCTTTACCTATTTCCTCCCCACTCCCCCGCCCCGCCCCGGTAGCCATCAGTTTGTTTTCTATAGTTAAGAGTGTGTTTCTTGCTTTGTCTCTCTCTCTCTTTTTTTTCTTTGCTCATTTGTTTTATTTCTTAAGTTCCACATATGAGTGAGATCATATGGTATTTGTCTTTCTCTGACTTATGTCGCTTAGCATTATACTCAGTAGTTCCATCCATGTTGTTGCAAATGGCAGGATTTCATTCTTTTTTATGGCTGAATAATATTCCATTGCATGTATCTATACACCACATCTTCTTTATCCATTCATCTATTGATGGAGACTTGGGCTGCTTCTGTAGTTTAGCTGTTGTAAATAATGCTGCAGTACACATAAGGGTGCATTTATCCCTTTGAATTCGTGTTTTTGTATTTTTTGGGTACTCAGTAGTGTGATTCCCGGATCATGGGCTGGCTCTATTTTTAAGTTTTTGAGGACCCTCCATACTGTTTTCCAGCAGTGTGGCTGCACCAGTTTGCATTCCCACCGACAGTGCATAAAGATCCATTTATTTATTTATTTATTTATTTTTTAAGATTTTATTTATTTATTTGACAGAGAGAGACACAGTGAGAGAGGGAACACAAGCAAGGGGGAGTGGGAGAGGGAGAAGCAGGCCTCCCGCGGAGCAGAGAGCCTGATATGGGACTCGATCCCAGGACCCTGGGACCATGACCTGAGCCGAAGGCAGTTGCTCAACAACTGAGCCACCCAGGCGCCCAGAGATCCATTTAGTTTATATTTATGAAATCAAAGAAGTTTTACTTAAGCTGAAAAAAGAAAGAGAAAGACTATATGTAAATAGTACATAGAGAATTGGTTTATTTGAAATCATTCTTTTCAGGAGAACATCTAAGTAAAACAGTATTCTTAGCACAAGATAATAGAAAAGGTAACAGAGTAAAATTAAATGATCACTTTAGAATGATATGGTGTAAAGTGTGCATTATACTTGATTATTTTCCTTAATATTAATTATTGGTAATTGTGTTTGTGCTAACTAGTGGGCATTGTAAGTCATTTTTCACTAGATTGGATTATATTTTTTTCTGAGTTAACTGATTTTTTCTGAATTTCTCATGTCCTTTTTATATTGCTTCAAAGGAGGAGAACGAGATGGGAACATTTGGTGCAATGGTAACAAATTAAATTAATTCTTATATAGCTGATCATAGGATGAAAATGAGTTTTGAGGTTACAGCTGATCAGGAGTTTTAGAAGTGTAAATAATGAAAAGTAGCCAGTGTACTTGCGTTTCTTAGGTGGCCTCTTAAAAACCACAGTGTTCCATTATATTGAGAAATCAGCCTTGGTTTAATTTTAATTCATGTTTCTTTATGTTTAATGCTGTAGATTATATTCTTTGCATCAAACAATTTTATCAGTTATGATACTAAGCGTGGTATCTTAAGCATTGTTTCCTTTATTTTAAAGAAGCAGGAGCTCTGATACTCTTTGTTTTTTGTTCACAGTTTGTGCTTGTTCTTTGTAATTCTATTGGCACACCTTTGGATCCCAAGTATATTGATATTGGTAAGGAAATGTTAATGTCTATTCCTTTTTTAATCAATCTTTATTTGTAACACTAATTTAAAAACCTAACAATGGTATTATTAATTAAAATGGTATTCTCCAAGATAAGGATGACCGTTCTTCCTGGTTTGCCAAGTCTAGCACCAGTTTATGCCTATTGTCGTGGTAAAATTATTAATAATGCTCCACTTCACTGTCAGAAGTATCCTGTTTAATACAATAAATTATAGGTTACTGTATCTAAAAGCCGCAGTAATCTCATGAATGCTATACTGCCATCATTTGCTTTCAATGGGAAATATAATTGTATAGGAATTGGTATGCAGCATAAGGATTAGCATGTAATAAACTGAGGATTGTAGAAAGAATTTTGCTGTTAAACCACTTTTATTATTAATAAACTGCTTGTAAATACCTCTCTCCCATAAAAACACTTTAGCTGCTTGTAAAAGTGCATTTGCTCTTTCCAGATTTTTCTAATGAAATCAGTCAGTTAATGGGGACAGCTTTCACAAATTCCTTTTTGTTTTCAGAAGACATTTGTTACTTTAGATTTACCATTTCTTCTAGCTAACAGCTATGAAAGTCACCATTAAAAAATTGCACATCTTACTCTAAGTTTTTTTGTTAAAAATCATTACCAAATATCTTGTTGCCGTTTCACTGCAACTTCCAAAAGTAACATTTTTTTTTAAGTGTGGTAGTTTATTGAATATGGTATTAGAAAAGTTATTAGATTTCAAAAATTGAAAACCCATTGAATTATTTTCTGAATCTGAGAGCTCGTCATTTTTTTTTTAGATTTCATGTTCAATCTTAATCAGATGTTCGTGTCTGTCTTCTAAGTATATTTTGCTAAACTCTTTGGGTGATACAAGCAAATGAGAGAAATACTTATTGGCTTCAAGGATTTTATATTCTCTGTTCAGGGTCTTGGTAACTCACTTTTATATAGTGAAACTTTTCAGCTTCATGTCTTACGTTCATTGTTACTTAGGTGTATGTTTATATATGTGCACACATGTATATGTTAGTGTTCCTTATTAAAAGGCTTCACTTAAAATTATTACAGATTCTTGTTACATGAATGTCTTCTGTTAGAAACATAATAGTCTTTAAGGTGTGAATTCTGTCAGTCTTTAGATTATAGGCTTTTTCTTTTGATATCAAAAGTTTTAACATAGAATAATGATGATAGGGTTAGCCTCAAAGTAATTTTAATCACAGGTAGTCTTTTTTTTTTTTTTTCATAAAGCCAGATGTCAATCCTTCACCTTCCTAAAATGGCCAATACTTGAGGGCATGATTATTTGTATTTTTGAGTCTCGAAACTTTTTTTTTTTTTGCAGTCTCGCTGGCTGAAATTTTAACAAACAGTTCTTTCATTGGTCTGCAGTAAACCCAGCCAAGGACTCAACATTTTTGTTTCATACATATCCTGTAAAATTCCTTTTTTTTTTTTTTTTTTTTTGCCATTTTAGAACCCATTTATATTGTCAGTGTTACTCTGGGCTTGTTCCAGCCTCACAGCAGCCTCTGAGACTGCATCACACTGTTTGAACATTCATGGCTTCCTTGGGCTGTAAAATTCCTTTTTTCAGTTTGTATGCCAAATTTTCATGAGGGCCAGAGGTGAAAATGAAAAAAGTATGTAACTGATGTTGTTCTGGAAAGTGTAATTTTTGTTGTGCTACCTACTCTTCCTCCTGACAAACTCTATAGGAACTTTTTAAAAGAACTTTATACATTATTATAGAAGTTTAGTCCGTGGGACTCTTGTTCTGTACGTGAAGGAGTTAGGTGCCCGTTTTTGGTGCTCTTCCTTTGCTTCCTTAAAATACCTTTGATGCACTTCTATTCACAGTACTGCTTTTTACTCTGCACTATGATTATCGATGTTCTTGTTAGTCTTCCCCACAAGATTTTGAGCTTCTTAAAGATCTATGTCTTACTCATTTCTGTATCTCCTCTACCTAACTCTGTGCCTGCCCCATAACAAATGTTTATTGAACATATGGAAAATATTTATTTTCTATCATGAAAATAGAAAATGATAATTCATTTATTTAGCAAACCTTCAGTGAGTTTCAGGTCCTGTACCGGGTATCTGGAGTTATAAGAAATTGACTTTGAAACTTCCTGTAGGATATTTAAACGAATAATGAAATATAGTTACTCAGTTGAACACTGGCTTACTGCTCCCCATCTGTGTGCTAGGATAAGTGGATGTTGGTGAGTAAGGACAGCAGGGACATCTTTCCTACTTAGAGACAGTTTCATTTGACCTGAATTTTGAAGGATAAGTATTTCTTCAGGTGACTTTTTAAGGAGAGAAAACAGCATTTGCAGAGGATTGGAGGCATGGAAAGTGCCTGAAAGTACCAGGTGCCTGTACTTTAGCCATTTTGGTGAGAGCATGTCGGTGGCTTTCCAATGATGGTCTCTAACACATGTACTGAGTCCTCCATATAATCTAGAAAAAGGCAATTTGATGAAAACATGTCAGTGCAGTTTCAGTTTACCAGCTCTTTACGGGGCTGAGAAATGAATAGGAAAGTAGGGGAACATTACAGATGTAGACATTTATTTCAGGCCTCAGCATTAAAATATTACAAGCAGGTTTTACTTATATGTGAATTCCTAGATTGTTTTAAGTTATTTTATATCCTTGCTTGCCTAGTAACTACTCCTTCTTAGTGTTACAAAGTTCAGTTAATGGAAGCATAATTTTTTTTTATTAGTTTCAGAGGTAGAATTTAGTGATTCATCAGTTGCATATAATACCCAGTGCTCATTATATCAAGTGCCCTCCTTAATGCCCATCACCCAGTTACCCCTTCCCCCCACCCACCTCCCCTCCAGCAACCCACAATTTGTTTCCTAGAGTTCAGCGTCTCTTATGTTTTGCCTCCCTCTCAATTTTCATCTTATTTTATTTTTCCTTCCCTTTCCCTATGTTCATTTGTTTTGTTTCTTAAATTCCACATATGAGTGAAATCATATGGTATTTGTTTTTCTCTGACTTATTTTGCTTAGCGTAATACCTTCTAGTTCCTTCCATTGTCATTGCAAATGGCAAGATTTCATTCTTTTTGATGGCTGAGT
This sequence comes from Phoca vitulina, assembly GCF_004348235.1. Taxonomy (NCBI): domain Eukaryota; kingdom Metazoa; phylum Chordata; class Mammalia; order Carnivora; family Phocidae; genus Phoca; species Phoca vitulina. Next base: position 15,064,728 of record NW_022589745.1, on the reverse strand, counting down.
AATGTTCCATTGTGTGTGTGTGTGTGTATGTATATATATATATATATATATATATATATATATATATATATATACCACGTCTTCTTTATCCATTCATCTGTCGATGGACTTCTGGGCTGCCCCTTCAAATCACTATGTTTGCATCCTTTGCATAAATACCTAGTAATGCAATTGCTGGGTCATAGGATAGCTCTATTTTTAACTTTTTGAGGAACCTCCATACTGTTTTCCAGAGTGGCTGCACCAGTTTGCATTCCCACCAAGAGTGTAAGAGGGTTCCCCTTTCTCCACATCCCCGCCAACATCTGTCATTTCCTGAGTTGTTCATTTTAGCCATTCTGACCCGTGTGAGGTGGTATCTCATTATGGTTTTGATTTATATTTCCCTGATGCCAAGTGATGTTGAGCATTTTTTCATGTGTCTGTTGGCCATTTGTATGTCTTCTTTGGAGAAATGTCTGTTCATGTCTTTTGCCCATTTTTTGAGTGGATTATTTGTTTTTTGGGGTGTTGAGTTTGGTAAGTCTTTATGGATCTTGGATACTAGCCCTTTAACTGATATGTCATTTGTAAATATCTTCTCCCATTCTGTAGGTTGCTTTTAGTTTTGTTGACTGTTTCCTTTGCTGTGCAAAAGCTTTTTATTTTGATGAGGTCCCAATAGTTCATTTTTGCTTTTGTTTCTTTTGCCTTTGAAGACATGTTTAGCAAGAAGTTGCTGTGGCTGATGTCAAAGAGGTGCCTGTGTTCTCCTCTAGGATTCTGATGGATTCCATGCATTTTGAGTTTATTTTTGTGTATGGTGTAAAAGAGTGGTCCAGTTTCATTCTTCTGCATGTGGCTGTCCAATTTTCCCAACACCATTTGTTGAAGAGACTTTTTCTTAAAAAATTTTTTCCCAATAATCATTCTAGATATTTGAAATTTTTTTGTAGATAATGAATAGTTGAGAAGGGCGTGGAGTGCTTTTATCCTGGTTGTGTTCTTTTTCTAAAATGTTCTATCTGTTAAAATTTGGATTCTTAACTTTTTCCTGGAGGTTTAGTTCTAGGAAACTAAGAATGAATCCACCTGGATGGGTTGGATCTTTTAATGAATATTTAGCATAATTTTTGTAGATAGGATTATCTACCTATATGAATTTGCTGAAATTACTACCCTACTGATTCAAAAGAATGTATGTTTCAGATACATTTGTATTTGTTTTTTGTATTGACCGGTGGGTTTGTGTGTGATTTTATTATAAAAACCTATGTAGGTAATAAAAGTAAAGAAAATAATAGTAACCACATCTAATACTTATTAACCCTTAATGAGAAGCATGATGCCATAGTGGTTAAGGACACAGCTTCTGGAGCCAGTTTAACTGGGCTTGTGTCCCACCTTCTCCCACTTTCCAGCTATGTGTTCAGCAAGTTATTTAACTCCTCCATCTTTCTGTGTCTTCATCTGCTACATGGGGATAATAATGCCTACCTCAAGGAGTAGTTGTGTGAGTGAGAATAGATACTATGGAGTATTTTCATTATATATTAATACAATTATATATTATATATAACTATGTAATTATAATTAGTATATTGCAATATGTACCTGGTATATATATACATTTAAAATTCAATAAATATTGGCTTTGAAGTGATTATTAAGCCTTTATTCTATTCCAGGCACTGTACTATGCTTTATGTTTACTATCTCTTTTAATCTTTAAGCAGCTGTATAAGGTTGGTATTATTATCATCTTCAGTTGCAGTGAGTAAACTGAGGTTCAGAGAGAATAAGTGATTTTTCTAAGGCCACAGAGTTAAGCAAGTACCTGTTGCTTGAATCCCAAAGTCTGACTCTTTCCATGAACCACTAACATTTTACTTTTGAATTAATCAGGCTAACGATTAGTTATTGTGATTATTTAGGATGTATCAGAAAGGAACGGGGCGCCTGGGTGGCTCGGTCAGTTAAATGTCTGCCTTGGGCTCAGGTCATGATCCCAGGGTCCTGGGATCGAGTCCCACTTCAGGCTCCCTGCTCAGCGGGAGCCTGCTTCTTCCTCCTTCCCGCTTGTGCTATCTCTTGCTATCTCTGTCACTCTCTCTCTCAAATAAATAAAAAATCAAAAAAAAAAAAAAAAAAAGGAACATGAATATAATTTAGTTGTAGGTAAACAGTGGATAGAGGAATGCTTTTATATGCTTAAGAAAAATTGTATTATTAGAAAGTAGTTTAAAAGTTTGTGAGCTTCCTTTAAATCACACTAAGGGCATAATAGTTGGCATTAGATAATGTGTCTGTGGTAGAATTTACTAAACATTTAGCAAAGGTCTTAGGATTTAGTGAAGAGCCGGGGTCAGAGAAAGCTGAGCAAAGCCTGGGCCTGGTGTGCTCATTCATCCCACTCAGCACTCCCCAGGGCTTTGCTCCCCTTCTCCAGGACTGCCTTTCAACCTCTTGTTCCCTCCAGGAAAGGCTTCTGGCTCCCTCTAGAGTTCAACAATAGTATGTGTTTTGAATAGAACAATCTTTGACAATTGTAATGAAAAAGTTTTTTTTTTTAGTATGATTCAACTATAACTGAATTACTTAGCATATAAAAATTCTTTTTTTTTTAAGGCTTTCTTTTTTTTTTTTTTTTTTTAAGATTTTATTTATTTAGGGCGCCTGGGTGGCTCAGTTGGTTAAGCGACTGCCTTCGGCTCAGGTCATGATCCTGGAGTCCCGAAAAGATTTTATTTATTTATTTGAGAGAGAGAGAATGAGAGACAGAGAGCATGAGAGGGAGGAGGGTCAGAGGGAGAAGCGGACTCCCTGCCGAGCAGGGAGCCCGATGCGGGACTCGATCCCGGGACTCCAGGATCATGACCTGAGCCGAAGGCAGTCGCTTAACCAACTGAGTCACCCAGGCGCCCTGCATATAAAAATTCTTGAATTTGAAACCCAAAGTTGGTAATCTACTTAATTAACATTTTACCATTAGTCTGGTTTCTATTTCTTTGTCCACTTTCTAAGTCTCTTACTGCCTTAAATATCTTCTTGGACTGTGGCAAGAGCTCCCTAAGTGGTAGAGCTACTACTGACAGCATTCCTTTATTGTGGCCGTACGAGTACTTCGCTTAATATTTAATAAAACATAAGTTTTACACTATTCTCATTATTCATGAGTTTAGAAAACAGGTACTAAAATCTTTTATGAAGGATTTTTTTTGTTTGTTTGTTTTTACATATTTTGTGTGAATGTGTGTGCTTACTTTTATGGTGTTTAGTTTGTTTTGTGACCATGGGCAAGTTATTTTACTTCTTTATTCCTCCATTTAAAAATTTTTGAGATAGATTTGATAAGACTGTGTCATCAAAGGGTACACAGTAGGAGCTAATTAAATGTTCTTTAAGAAATAGAACAGAAAGGGGCACCTGGGTGGCCCAGTTGGTTAAATATCCGCCTTCAGCTCAGGTCATGATCCCAGGATCCTGGGACCAAGCCCTGGGTAGGGCTCTCTGCTTAGCGGGGAGCCTGCTACGCCCCCTGCTTGTGCTCTCTCTCTTTCTCTCTCTCTGTCAAATAAATAAAATCTTAAAAAAAAGAAAAAAATGAAAAAGATGAAAAAAAGTTACATGTTTAGGAGAATATTTTCTGAAATTAGGAAGGAACTTTGGAGAATTTTCTTTTCTAAATTAATGAGGAAATATAAGACGTGAGATTGGAGGGAAGGATAAAGGCCCAAACCAAGCAGTAATAATAGTGGGGACAGGTGGAAGGAGTGGGAGTTGATTTATCTATTCATCAGTTAATGGACATTTGGGCTATTTCTACTTTTTGGCTATTATGAACAATGCTGTTCTGAACATTTGTGTGTGAGCTTTTGTGTGGACATGTGTTTTCATTTCTCTTGGATATATACCTAGGAGTGGAGTTGTTGGGGCCTGTGGTAACTCTGTATTTAACATTTGGAGAAACTGCCAAACTATTTTTCAAAGTGGATGCACCACTTTATTTTCTTACCATTTCTGTACATCCTTGGCAATACTCATTATTGTCTAGCCTTTTGATTTTAGCCATTAAAATGGGAGGGAAGTAGTATCTTATTGTGGTTTTGATTTGCATTTGCTTGATGGCTAATACTGTTGAACATCTTTTCCTTTGCTTACTGGCTGTTTGTATATCTTCATTGGAGAAATGTCTGTTCAGATCTTTTGCCCATTTTTTAATTGGGCTGTTTATCTTTTTATTATTGAATTCTAAGAACTCTTTACATATTCTAGAAACAATTCCTTATCACATATATGATTTACAAATATTTTCTTCTGTGGGCTGTCTTTTCACTTTTTTGATGGTGTCCTTTGAAGCACAAATGTTGGGGCACCTGGGTGGCTCAGTTGGTTAAGCATCTGCCTTCCACCTCAGGTCATGATCTCAGGGTCTTGGATCGAGCCCCACGTTGGGCTTCCTGCTCTGCGGGGAGCCTGCTTCTCCCTTTCCCACTGCTCATGCCCTCTCTCACTATCTTTCTGTCTCTCAAATAAGTAAGTAAAATCTTAAAAAAAAAAGTCTTTTGAAGCACAAATGTTTTTAATTTGATGAAGTCCAGTTTATCATCTCCATTTTGTTTTGTTGCTTGTGCTTTTGGTGTCATCTCTAAGAAACTCTTGCCTAATCCATGGTCACAAAGATTTATTCCTCAAATAAGTTTTTTTTTTTCTTCTAGGATTTCTACAGTTTTAGCTCTTACATTTAGGTTTTTGATCCATTTTGATGTAACATTTTTGTATAGTTCTACAAGCTTTTGATTCTTTTTTGATTTTAGAGACTGTGTGTGAGGTATATTGTCTGAAATGAGGAGTTGAATGCAGTGCTCACTGAATTCCTTTGCAGCACAAACATTCTGCGTTTCTGTGTAACTGTAACCTAATTGTCTTAATGCTCTTTTTAATAGTACCGTTATTCGTTGCAATGACCAAAACGCATGTGATAGCGGCTTCAAAAGAAGCATTTTATACCTGGCAGTATCGTGTGGCAAAGAAGCTCACAGCATTGGAAATTAATCAGATCACGCGGTCTCGAAAAGAAGGGAGAGAAAGGTATATCTTTTGATGTATGGTTTTTAGTAGCTCAACCATATCGCATTTAAATTAGACATAGTTAATTATAAATTGTCATGCTTGAGAACTGTAAATTGTTTTGGTTACTAGAAATAATATTTTTCCATTAATTTCAAAACCTTTCAAATTATTTGTTTAAATTTATCAAAATAAATGAGAGGAAGCGTGGTGTAATTAAAGAAAGCCCTTGGAGATAAAGAGTGGAAATCTGTGTTTTTATAAGGAAATAGCTGTTCTCACTCATCTACACTTACCATATTAGGATAAAGCATAAATATTATTCAATTGAATGCCTAACCAAAGCTTCATTCTTATGGGTTAGTGGTATAGGTGTTTCCAGAAGGGTGGGGGTGATTCTAGTATCAATCTCCATAGGAGAGATTCTTAGACAGGTTCTTAGATAGGGAAGAGGTCTTCAGGTGGGGCGAACTGGTCACTTGGCTTCTTTCTCTTGCCGTGGATTCGAGGGAATCTGGGGTTAAGTGATAGAGGGGGCTCTACCACATAGAGAAGTTAAGAGCTAGGATGGGGGGATTCCCTGTAGTAAGTTTCAAGGTACAGATGCATTTACTATGTTTTGTTAGTTATATTGTCTCTGTTGGTGATACTCTTTTTGCCCTTTTGTTGTTACCCTAAGCCTTTAAATAAGGCATTTTGTTGAGTGTTTTAAGCTAATAATTCTTAATCAGGGCATTGGTCTGTGTTGGTGGGAGTGGGCAACAGGGGTCATGTCAGATCATCTTCCCTCACACATGCTTGAGATCTTAATGCAATCTTCCTTTCCCTTTAAGACTCACTCATGTACTAAGATAGGAGAAATGTCCCCAGTAAAAATATTTTAGATATGTGAATTCATATGGAAACAAACAAACAAAAAAAACCCAACCCAAACCAAACCAAAACAAACCAGCTGAGGGACACCTGGGTGGCTCAGTTGGTTATGCGTCTGACTCTTGATTACGGCTTAGGTCATGATCTCAGGGTTGTGAGATTGAGCTCTGTGTTGGGCATGGAGCCTACTTAAATTCTCTCACTCTCTCCCTCCCTCCCTCTCCGCCACTTCTCCCTCTCTAAAACAAAACAAAACAAAACAAAACAAAAACCTCCAAACAGTTGAAAAATACTGTATCTTGTTTTCTTAGTAGTTCTGAAAGTCTAAATAGGAAGAACCTTTGGCCTCTCTCAGGACAGCATGTGACAGTGGTAGCAATAATGAGCAAGGGAACCACAGTCTGCAGGGAGATCTTAGAACAAAGTTGGAACTGAAAAGTCTAGCCCCTACATAGAGTAAGTGTCCTCTGAGAGCCAGCTAAAGATATTCTGGCTTAAGATGGCAGCATCTCCCTCTGTTTCTGTCTGGGACACACTTACTGGTTTTAATGATTGGGCAGGTTCTCTCTGGGCCTCAGTTTCCTCATCTGTAAAATATGGTGGATGATGGTGAGAACAGCCATCACTGATTGAGTACTTCTAATATGCTAGATACTACAGTAAGCCTAGTCAGTACGCTTATTAATCCTGTTTCAGAGAGGGAACTAAGACACAGGAGCTTAATTTATTTGCCAAAGGTCACCAGCTGATAAGTTGAAATGGGACATAGAGCCAGGTTGATCTGGCTCTGAAATGCTTACTCAGATTGGCCTTTCTTGTAGCACCCTCCTTGTTTTAAGAGAGGGAAGATGGTCACATGATCTTGAGAGACCGCCTATTCTGACCTTTGACTTTTATTTTGTGATAACTAAGTAGAATAATAATAGTAGCTGGATATACTTAATAGAAATGTATTAAAATGCAGAAACCTGGTACCTCTAAATTTATTATTTTCTTTTTTTAATATATTTTCTTTCTGCATTTAATACATTTCTGTTTAACACTTGATCTCATTATATTGATGAAAGTACAATTATGATTTCAATTTAACAATGATAAAATTTCATGATATTTTAAAGACAGAAAATGGCTTGATTTTCTTGTGACTGTATTCCATCTATGACTTCTTGATGATCAGGCTCTGTGCATATGTGCTTTACAAACATCAGTTTATTTATGCCTCTTAAAAAACCCTGGAAAAGGTTGCCCTTATTCTCCACATGGAGAAATTAGGGCTCAGAGAGGTTAAGTAGTTTGTGAGGGCCTCATAGCTACTCTATGATGTATCCTCCCTATTCACCTTCACTCATTTTAATATTTTTCCAGCAGACATAGAGCACCTGACAGTGTGTGGCACTGTGCTAGGCACTGGAGACATGGTCTTTGCCTCCAGGAAACTCCTCAACTGGTGGGAGAGACAAGTAAAGTAGTAGAGATGCTATGGTGTGAATAGTATTATATTGAAGGTATCAGATGGAGGAAATCCAAAAAGAGTGCATCTTCACAACACAGGGAACATGAGAATGATTTTTTTTTTTTAAGATTTTTTTATTTATTCATTTGTCAGAGAGAGCCCAAGCAGGGGGAGAAACAGGCAGAGGGAGAAGCAGGCTCCCCACTGAGCAAGGAGCCTGATGTGGGACTCGAGCCCAGGACCCTGGGATCATGACCCGAGCTGAAGGCAGATGCTTAACTGACTGAGCCACCCAGGCGTCCCAAGAATTATTCTTCATTTCAGAACAAAAATTCCATTAATTAGAGCTTCCCAAATACATTTAAGCTTTACCTTTATTAAGCACATTGATAGAAGGGAAATTATGGAGAAATAAGAGAAACTTAGTGTATTGAAGTTATTTCTGAGTGATGTTCATTTGCAGAATAAGGTAAAATATCTGTTGGGGCTTAATGAAATTTATTGGAAATATGTGATTCAATGTTCAAATACGTTTTTGGCATAACTTTCAGGAACATATCACTTGCATAACTAGTAAACACCTGGTAGGTAGTTTCTACCTTTATGGGATCGAGCTGTGTCAAGAACTCTTTAAAATAATCAGGGCATTTATGTTACATAGTAGTATTAATTGGCATTATCCAGTCTTTTAATTGTTTTAGAGATTATGAAATGGTATAACCTGTACTTAGACCATCTTTGAAATTCTCACTTTTTTTTTCTCCAGAATTTATCATGTTGATGATACTCCTTCTGGATCAGTGGATGGGGTGCTTGATTATAGTAAAGCCATTCAAGTAGGTGATCTTATTATTGCCAGCAAATGTTGATATCTGTAAATTTCGAAATACTCTAACTTTATTTTGAGATCTGAGAATTTGTTTTTACTGAATAGCATCTTATTCTAGTAATTCTTTAAAAAATGTCTATTCTGAAAACCTTTTTTCTTGGCCTGCTTTTTTTTCTTCTTTTGATTTTTAAAAACATTTTTGAAATAATTACAGGCTCACGGGAAGTTGCACAGATAGCACATAGAACCTCTTTACCCTGCTTCCCTCAGTGGTGACATCTATAACTGTAGGGTAATATCAAAAACAGGAAATTGATATTGGTAATGACACTGTTAACTGGACTCCCACCCGATTCCTTACTCAGTTTTCACTAGTTTTTCCATGTACACCTGTGTGTGTAGTTTTATGTCATCTTACCATCAGAAAGGGACGTGCCTCATGCGAGTTCTCCATTTTTGCACTTGCTCTCCACCCTGTCCCTGCCCCCTGGCAACCACGAATCTGTTTCCATCTCTAGTTTTGTCACTCTGCGAATTTTTTAAATGAAGGGAATCCTGTAACGTGTAACCTTTTGAAATTGGCTTTTTCGCACTAAGCTTCTAAGCTGTTGAGATCCATCCAGGCTGTTGCAGTACCGAGTGACCTCCCCTTGCTCATTCTGGCAAAGGGCTGTCTGTCCTTCCGCCATCTCTTCTTTTATGACTGAGCTCAGGTTTCTGCCTCCCTGCCTCCTCCTGTATGGGTGAGATGTTCCTTCCTATCACTCTCACAACTCCTGAGCACATCTCTACTTGTATCGTACTGTGCTGTCTTCAGGTGTTGGGCCCCCTGTCTTCCTCAGTAGGCTTTTGAGGAATCCCTGAGGGGAAAGGTTTTATCCGCATGTCTCCAGTGCTTAGTTCAGTATCTAGCACATAGTAGGTGCTCAGTAAGTAAATGTTAAGTTAATAAATATATTGGAGTATTCTTCTTGGTGAATTGCATACTACCTTATACCAGATTAGTCATTCAATAAATATTTGTTAAAGAATAACGATTTATTTTAGGGCACCCGGGATCCAATTTGTGCCATAACTGCATCTGATAAGACACTGATTGTGGTAAGTTCGAAGCAAACTGATTTTATGAATAATAATTGTTTAAATTATAAAAATAGAGTCAAGTAATATGTTTTGGATTTGAATATCATCTTGTGGGCACCTAACTTACTAAGTCCAACATAAGAAATAAGAAAGTTTTAAAGGTTGCCTCACAAATTGTTAAGCATTTGCAAAAACACCTGTTTATAAAATGGGTAGAATAGTGGCCCGCTGGGGAGAGTTTGACACTGGGTTGAAGGAGCCACACAAGGGTTGGCAGGTGCAGGGTGGATTGGATGGTGGTAGCAGGTCTTTGAAAGCTTCCTCCTCTCTGTAGCCTGCTATTTTGTGTTGGAGAAGGGTTTTGGCTCAGCTACTTTCGTAAGACTTAAAATGAAGAGGTGGTGTGTTTGCTAACCAGTAAAGTGAAGAAGTCTAGGGCAAAATTTTCAAATAAAATCAATGTTACAGTGTCTTTTCTTGAGCTCTGACATATGAAAATATTAATTTTAGAACTAAGTGTTTACTTTAATATAGTAATGCTGGTGGAGTCATTGAATTTGAATTATGTAATCAGAGCCTTAATAGTGTGTATTTACAGTTCTAGTTATGTTCTTTAGCCATTAGAAATTTTATGGGGGACAAAATCTTAAGAATGTCGTATTTGTTTTTCCTCATTAGGATTTTTATAGCAGTTTGTCTTACAGAGCCTCTTGTTTTCTTTTTAGATTCTTTACTGTATGGCAGGGGTTTTTTTTTTTGTTGTTGTTGTGTTAGTTGTGTTTCTGATATTTGCAGAAAAAAATAACATGCAACTCATATCAATCACAAAAATTGACATAATTCCTAAATGACAGAGTCTGCTGAAGAAATGTACTCAGTTTAATAACAACCAGAAGTTTTGTGTTTTTATTTTTTTATTCACATATAATATACTATTTGTTTCAGAGGTACAGGTCTGTGATTCATCAGTCTTATACAATTCACAGCGCTCACCATAGCACATACCCTCCCCAGTGTCCATCACTCAGCCACCCCATCCCTCCCACCCCCCACCACTCCAGCAGCACTCAGTTTGTTTCCTGAGATTAAGAGTCTCTTATGGTTTGTCTCCCTCTCTGGTTTCATCTCGTTTCATTTTTCCTTCCCTTCTCCTATGATCCTCTGTCTTGTTTCTCAAATTTCTCATATCAGTGAGATCATATGATAATTGTCTTTCTCTGATTGACTTATTTCACTTAGCACAATACCTTCTAGTTGCATCCACGTCATTGTAAATGGCAAGATTTTTTTTTGATGGCTGCATAATATTCCATTGTGTGTGTGTGTGTGTGTGTGTGTGTGTGTGTGTGTGTGTCTATATATACACCACATCTTTTTTATCCATTCATCTGTTGATGGACATCTAGGCTCTTTCCATAGTTTGGCTATTGTGGACATTGCTGCTATCAACATTGGGGTGCAGGTGCCCCTTCAGATCACTACATTTTTATCTTTGGGGTAAATACCCAGTAGTGCAATTGCTGGGTCATAGGGTAGCTCTATTTTCAACTTTTTGAGGAACCTCCATACTGTTTTCCAGAGTGGCTGCACCAGTTTGCATTCCCACCAAGAGTGTAGGAGGGTTCCCCTTTCTTCGCATCCTCGCCAACATCTCTTCTTTCCTGACTTGTTAATTTTGCCATTCTGACTGGTGTGAGGTAGTATCTCATTGAAGTTTTGATTTGGATTTCCCTGATGCCGAGTGATGTTGAGCACTTTTTCATGTGTCTGTTGGCCATTTGGATGTCTTCTTTGCAGAAATGTCTGTTCATGTCTTCTGCCCATTTCTTGATTGGATTATTTGTTCTTTGGGTGTTGAGTTTGATAAGTTCTTTATAGATTTTGGATACTAGCCCTTTATCTACCAGCCAGAAGTTTTAATGGAGAAAGTACCTTCTGCATTTAAAACTTCTTTTTGCCGTTGAAATGTAAAAGGTTTTATTTACTTATTTTTTTAATTTTTAAAGATTTTATTTATTTATTTGACAGAGAGACAGTGAGAGAGGGAACACAAGCAGGGGGAGTGGGAGAGGGAGAAGCAGGCTTCCTGCTGAGCAGGGAGCCTGATGTGGGGCTCGATCCCAGAACCCTGGGATCATGACCTGAGCTGAAGGCAGATGCTTAACGACTGAGCCACCCAGGCGCCCCCCCTTTATTTTTTTAAAGATTTTATTTATTTATTTGACAGGAATATGGAAGGTTTTAGAATGATTACTTTTTCAAACCTTTGAAGCCACAGGACCCCTTTTTTCAAAAACAAAATCTTATTTCATACTCCAATATGGTAAATCTTCTGAAACCCATACTTCCCTTCTATACATTAAAAAATATTCTCTCCCTCACCCTTCCAGCCTTTCTGGTAGGCCCCTCTTGAGAATCATGCTGCAAAAGCAATGCCGCTCTGAAAGATTGGCTGAGTGGAGCCTTCTGCTTTGTCCCGTTGCCATGACCAGAGGCACAGAAGGGTTTGGAAACCACAGTTCTGTCCTGATTGTTATACCAACTGTTGATCTGTCAGCATTAAGGCTTGCACAGAGTTGCATAGTAATTTATATTGTTTTATTTTTATTTAAAAAAATTTTTTTAAAGATTTTATTTATTTATTTATTTATTTATTTATTTATTTATTTATTTATTTAAGATAGCATGAGCCGGGGACAGAGGGAGAGGGAGAAATAGGCTCCCCACTGAGCAGGGAACCCGATGTGGGGCTCGATCCTAAGACCCTGAGCTCATGACCTGAGCCGAAGGCAGATATTTAACTGACTGAGCCACCCAGGTGCCCCTGTACTGTTTTATTTTTAGACCGATTTAAACTAATACTCATTGTATCACTGCTTTCTGATCATCTCCCTTTCCCACTAACTAGTATCAGATAGGTGGCTATAGATGAAAAATATAGACTTTCAGTAACAACTGTTTCATATGGTGATCTTAAATTAATTTTTCATATATATGAAATTTAATTCAATAAGTGCTTTATATTTTAGCTTTTCATGTACCCTGCATATTAACCTAGACAACAACTGTAAATAACCCTTGTTATTTTTTCCTTGTGATATAAGCATTTATGTATTATGGAACAGCTAGGTTTCTGACTTCTTTCTTAAATGCTACATGAAAAAATTAGATCACCTTCAGCCACTTTTAAAAGGGTTTTAATTAAATTAGGAGATACATATGTAATCAGTAATGTGATTCAGTATCAGAATTGGCAGTTAGTTATGACACCATCACTTTGGTTTTGGAAACAAATGTGTGAACATATAGACAGACCTGTATTTGTATTTAATTTTATTATGTAGATATGCTTTAATAATCAAAAGTAATTTCCATAGGGTCGTGAATCTGGCACCATTCAGAGATATAGTCTTCCTAATGTTGGTTTAATTCAAAAATATTCCCTTAATTGTCGAGCCTACCAGTTATCCTTGAATTGCAACTCTAGGTAAGTCTGAAAATTCTCCTCATGTAGTTGTTGGGTTTAGAAGTTATCAATTGGGATTGTTGGATTTATGTAATAAATGCAATAAATACATTTGTATAAATACAAATGTGTATTTGTTTTAAACTTATAGTTCAGTGTGATTTTACTATACTATATTTATATTTAGATAGTTGTATTTATACTGTGTTTAGATGTTTTTCTCTAAGTGGGCAAAATATAGAAATTCTAATGTAATACTTTAAATTGTTTGCATGTCAGTTGCTTTAATTCCTTTGGATACTTTTTCCTCACAAGGAAGCAAAATGGAGAGTAGTCCATGTCTTCTCTATCAAATTTGTAAAAATTTGTTTAAAACCAGTTATTTCTTTAAAGCCATTTCTGCCTTCTTCCCAGATTTGGATGAACTGATTTTTGCAGAAGAACAGTAATAGGTAATTATATTTGTGATTGCCGATTATCATTTTACAATGTTGTTTCCCTTCTCCAATGTCATTATTTGTAGTCGTCTGGCTATCATAGACATCTCAGGAGTTCTAACTTTCTTGGACTTGGATGCTCGGGTAACAGACAGCACAGGACAGCAAGTCATTGGCGAGTTGTTAAAATTGGAGCGGAAAGATGTCTGGGATATGAAGTGGGCCAAAGATAATCCAGATTTGTTTGCAATGATGGAGAAGACAAGAATGTATGTTTTCAGAAACTTGGATCCTGAGGTAAACACAGGAAAGGAGCATTAGCAGTACATAAATAATGAGCCAGATAGCGAAACCTGGCTGTTTCCCTTATGTTTCCTTAAGAGGTTTGTTGGTTGTTGGTTGCATGAATTTCTGAAAATAAATAGAAACATCTCTGTGGAATTGTAACATATTTGGTCTTAAGTGGGAATAATACTGATTCTTTAAATATTCTCTGCTTTCTCTGAAAGGCACTTCCTAAGCATTTATCTGTTCTTTTTAAAAGATGGAGCCATGGTCTCTAATATATAGTCTTTATTTTTTCCTTGTCAAAGTTAAGAAAAAAAGAAAATCAGTAGTAACATTTACCAAAATTGCTTAAAACAACCTAACCAAAGAAATGTGATTTTGAAATTGCTTTGTGCTTTTATCCTCTTTTGCCTCTCTGTCCGCCTTAATCTGTGCTTCCTTGGTCTTATTTATATTCATACCAACTCTGTCAGCCACGAATCCTGGTCTTTCTCACTCTGATAATTTTATGAATATGCAAGTGTGGACTGATTAATCTACCCTCTCTGGAGTATCAGGAAGCCCCTTGCTCACTAATTTTAAAGTTGTATTTTGATTTTCTACTTGCAGCTCACATCAGCTAATTTTTTTTTTTTTTTTAAAGATTTTATTTATTTATTTGACAGAGAGAGACATAGTGAGAGCAGAAACACAAGCAGGGGGAGCAGCAGAGGGAGAGGGAGAAGCAGGCTTCCCGCCGAGCAGGGAGCCCGATGTGGGGCTCGATCCCAGGACCCTGGGATCATGACCTGAGCCGAAGGCAGACGCTTAACGACTGAGCCACCCAGGCGCCCACATCAGCTAATTTTTAAGCTTGGAATTTTCCTGTCACTTGGTCTGCTCTGCATCAACTGTTAGCATTTGTGTTTAGGAAATTCAAAATAATTTGAGTGGTAGCCTAATCAAAGCATAATTGAAATAAATCTTTTATACAATTTTTGAATAACTAATGGATTTTTGGTTTGGAATTTTCTGTATGCTTGCTGTACCCAACAAATGTAAATAATAGATAAGTTGATAATTTCTGTATGTCATTAATTGATGTGTGGATTTACAGTTTCCTTTTTGGAAAGAAATTGCATGCTTGGGCCCCTGGGGTGCCAAAGATCTTCTAGAGTAATTTATTTAGTGGTAAACTATTTGTCCCTTTAATATCCTAAATTATTTTCACATTTCCCCATTTTGGCTCTACTCAGGATCTTTGGGTTGGGAAATGACCTGATATAAATTGCTCTCAAAGACTTTGTTAAAGCTTTTAGGAGTCTTAAGGATCTTAGTAATTTTTGGTCCCTGAGTTAGGTTTAGAGGAAAGGCAATCAGGGCTGTTGCATTTAACTTGTAAGCAGGGGCTTCTATCAAGGGTCCAAGGGAAATTTGATGCTTGCCACAAAACAAGTGTGAAAATTTGACAGGTAACCACAGGATAACTGTGAGGTTAGGAGAGGAATACTTTTTGAATGTTGGGGTCCTTTTCCATCATTGGCCCTGTGTGCACTAAGTCAGAAATCATATGCCGGGATGAGTGAGAGTGTTGCGCTGCCTGGCTGTTCATAATGTGTGTGTAGCACACATGCTCAGTCTAGCACTGGGGGAAAAGACATCTTGGCCTGGTGCAAAGTGCTTCTTAAGTAGTTTTAACAGAACAGTTGTTTTTTTTTCAATTTCTTTTGAGTTTGTTTTCTGGCTTAGCGAGTAGTTCAATTTCTGTTGGATTTAGAGCTAGATGAATTTCTTTCAACCTTACCACTGACTGGATTTCTTTATAAACCCTGCTGTTCTTTTCATTCATGAGGACACTGGCTGGCTGTGATCCCTGCTTGTTTAGTTTCTCTCCTGTTTGTTCCTGTAGCTGCTTATTGACTGATCATGTAAGGACACACACTTCAAAACCGAATTTGCTGGGGCTGCTTTAGGGCATCGTATTCTTTTATTATTCAGGAGATAGGCTATCATTTGACAGTTAATACTGAATACATTTTTATCCACTTGAGTGTTGTTATGAATTCTAGATTCATACCTTTCTTTAAGTTGTAAAGTTTTCTTTAGATTATATGTGAAAAAAGGGTGCCATTTGTATGTGAAGTTGTAATTCACTGATAAAGCACACTTTCTTTGAGAATTTGGAAATGAGTATTTAATGTTGATATTCCCTGCTTGATCATTTTTATCTCCAGTGACCCTCTCAAGGTACTGATTCCGCTTTTCTAGTCTTTTTCTTGAATCTTCCCTCTCATTGATGCTATTTCATATTCATATTCCTTTCATATCTCATATTTTTGTCACCCACCCTCTCATTTTTATACGCTTCTTTACCAAACAAGGGGTTTCCAAACTTTTGTATCTATACCTTCGTATGTGTATAATTATTTATTAGAAATGATATACATGACCTACCATATTAATACATTGTGAATCATGTCCCTGAAATAGAAATTTTAAAAGAATGAGAAAAAAATAACAGGAAGTAAACTTTATTTTAAAATGTCATGGTGTTATGGTTCATGCTACCATTAGCTAGTGTCTCAAACATAATGCACACTTTATAGAGTGTGGAATTGTTAACTTAGTATAGGTCCCATGTTTCAAATAGTCTTCTTGATAATTTCCATTTTTTAACTGACTTTTTGTCAGACCTGGTTAGACTGTCATTGTTTTCACTGTGTAATGTGTTTTCACTTTGTAAAAACCTCAGAATCTGTGCGAGGAGTAAGGGAAGTGACTGTTCTGCCTTGTCTTGTTTGCTTGTGCTTGCATTATGGGTATTCCAGTAATTCACAAATTCTTTGCAGGAGGATTTTGAAACTACATGTCCAATTTATGAGGGTTAGCTAAAAATTAGAAACTGTAATCCCTAAATCCACTTAGCTAGGTATGTACAAACTTCAGTATGTCACCATGTGCTAGAATTGAGGGGATAAGTACTTCAGAGTACCTATGTTATATTGCACATGTTATGAGACCTTCTGACTTCTGTACTGAATGAGAATACTTCATATAGAATAGATTAGTGAAGTTTTAAATACTTTCTTGATAAAAATAAACTTCTTGCGTATCGCATAGGGGAGGGTGTCCTGCTTTTGTCATCCACTGGTCTAAAACTTCATATTCAGTTGAAATGTGGATGGATATCTAGTGAATTTTGGAAAATAAAGAGAATTAGTTGAGATCAAGCAGAAGTTGACTTTTTAAAATCTGAATTACACAAATACTTGCATATTTACTTACGTGCCAATAGGTTATTTTGGAAACTCTTAATTTTTTGGTCTCTCCTCCTCCCTGTATTTTCTTACTTTCTCTTTATTTTTGGTATAACTGTTATCCACGCATCATCTTTTATGACTTTATTTTTTGGCTACCTTGCTTTGTTTTTTATCTAGCCAAATATAAAACAATTTTCTAATGACAAACATTTTTGTACAGGTTTATTTGGACACATGTAGTATCAAAATAATTCAGGTGTACAAAATGCCTCTATAATTTAAAGAAATATATCCTTGTATTCTTTCTTTTTGAATTAAATTTTGTTCTGATTCTCTCTGTGTGTTCATTGCTCATAAAGGCATATTATTTGCCTTTACATAGTACATTTTTTTTAAGAAATAAAGGGATTTTGTAAAAATTTTCTCATATAATCAACAATTTTTACTTTTTAAAAGAAAATCATCACTTTAAGACTCAATAAACACATATAATGTGTATACAAGAGCCTTTTTTTTTTTTTTTTTAAAGATTTTATTTATTTATTTGACAGAGAGAGACACAGTGAAAGAGGGAACACAAGGAGGGGGAGTGGGAGAGGGAGAAGCAGCCTTCCCATGGGGCGGGGAGCCCGATGCGGGACTCGACCCCAGAACCCTGGGATCATGACCTGAGCCGAAGGCAGACGCTTAAGGACTGAGCCACCCAGGCTCCCCCAAGAGCTTTATTCTTAAACTTTGACATACTAAAACTAAATTTGATTCAATTTTTACCTGTAATTTCCATCTTTTT
This sequence comes from Phoca vitulina, assembly GCF_004348235.1. NCBI lineage: Eukaryota > Metazoa > Chordata > Mammalia > Carnivora > Phocidae > Phoca > Phoca vitulina. The sequence goes on along the minus strand of NW_022589745.1, from coordinate 15,047,221 downwards.
AGTATCTTCCTATTATAATTTTTGTAGTTTTATCGTGTGAAGAACTAAGTTTCAGAGTTAAAAATTCAATGTTATTTCCTTTGGATTTTGCTTACTTTCTGTTTCATGATATACATATACACACATATCTAAAAAAAATTACATTCTGGTATTATTTCCATTACCAGACATTAACTTATCCTTTCTACAGCGTTCTTGGAGGTAGTAAGTATATTGAGAGTTTCTTTCTTTTTGTTTACATGATATTTATACCTAACTTTTTCTACTAGGGATTTAGGGCAGCTATTTTACATTGTAATATGCATTTACTACACTTTATTTCTATAAGCCTGCATAATACCAGGATGAGAGACAGACCTGTAACAGACTTGTATATTTACATATTGGCAAATTAAGTCTTCTTATATAGAAAATCTATCAGGAATGCTCTCTGGCTAATGTTACATAGGATGGACTTTTCAGTATGGTACAAGTTTTCTTTGATATATGTACTTACAAATATAGTGTTTGTCAGTTTTATTAAGAATTAAATTTAATATTGTATTGCATGAATAAGAATTATCTAGTGGTATCAGACATTTCCGGATTAAGAAAAATTGGACTGATATTAGATGCTATTCGGGAATTAATATTGATTACATAAGGCATAATAATAGTAATGTGGCCATATAAAGAGCATCTTTTTTTTTTTTTTTTAAGAACATCTTTATCTTTTAGAGATATGTACTGAAATATTTAGGGATGAAATTTCATGATGTCTGTAAATTTACTTGATTTACTTTAAAATATTTCAGCCAAAAAATTGACTGAAGCATATTTAGCAGAATGTTAATAATTATTTAGATGATGGACATATGGGTGTTAATGACATTCTTTCTACTTTTCTCTTGGTTTGGAAATGTTGATAATAAAATATAAAATCATATATTGAAGGAAGGAAAATTTTGTGCAGTTTAACATAACATTTGTTTTTATCTTTAAAGGAGCCCATTCAGACTTCTGGATATATTTGTAACTTTGAGGATTTAGAAATTAAATCTGTTCTTTTGGATGAGATACTGAAGGTAATTCTTAAAAAGCAATTGTATTTCTGTCGCTGGCTTGGCTGGGATTTATTTTTTCACCAGGCAGTGCAGTGTCCCTGTTAGGAATGTGGATAGACCCTGCTCTGTCACTTGCACCACTTTTAGACAGGTTCCTTCACCTTTTTGAGCTTCATTATCCTTTCTTGTTTACGAGCCTCAATTTTTTGCCTCTATAAAATGGGGATAATAGTAGTACCTATCTTCCAGGATTGTTATTGTATAAGGTAATGTGTAAAAAGCACTCAGCACAGTGCTAAGATGAAGAGCTCAAAAAATGGTAGCTAGTTGTTGTTGTCATTTTTTATATTATCAACAGAGGAACTGAAGAAATATTTGACAGTTTAGTGTTTTGTAGTTCTAGGATACTTGAGTAACTTTTTTTTTGCAAGGGCACTATCCTATTTTTTTTCAGGCTTTATAAAATAATCCATTTCTGATGCCAGATATCTTTTTGAACCTCTACTTTGGCCCTCATTGACCATCTTTTAAGAATTTCTTTCTCTAAGAATATATTGAAAAGAGTTTTACCTTCATTTTATACAAAGCATTTACTTTTTCTGTGTACTTCATCCAGTTTTATGGAATTAGAATAGTAGATTTTTACATTTCTGAAGTTGCAGTTGGTAGCATGTTTTCATGTTTTAGTTTGATGTATAAATTGTAGCCCTTTTATTAAGAACCTGTTTTTTTTTTTTTTTCTTGAGAAATTTCTTGGAGGACTAGAGCAGAAAGAATGCAAAAGGAAAAGGAAGGAATTTACTAAATTTACATTTACTAAAGTACCTTTCATAGGAGGTGTTCATTTGTCATTTGTCATTATATGTCATTTTTCATTTGTCATTACAACCATGCCTGGTAGGTACTACACAGACCTCATTTTTAGATGAAGAAGGCTCTTAGTGAAATGATTTACCAAAAGTTCATCTGTTCATTGACTCAGGAAATGTTTACTGGCAGTCAGTAAGACACAGTTCCTGGCCTCAAGTAGAGGAGTTGGGGAGATAGACAAGAAATTCAGCAACCAGACAAGGCGTGCGGGAGCTGTAGTTCAGTTGGCAGATGTATCCCTTCAAAGGTCTGCAGCGAAAGAGCATTGGGTCAGTTCTGAGACTGTGAGTAATGTGAGTAGCACAACCAGGTATTGTGCTAACTGTTTGATCTCATTTAATCCTCACAACTCGAGGAAGTAAGTTTGATTATTATCTTCATTTGTTCAGATGAAACATGTGAGGCTTGGAGAGAGAAACTAGTTTGCCAGTGACACCCAGTTAGCAGTAGGCAGAGACATGATTTGACTCCAAGCCGTCTGGCTTCAGAACTGCTGTGTGTATGTAATTGGTAGCACTGGCAGAAATGAAGAAGGGGAGTGGTCATGGGGTAGGTTGGCCCAGGTTATAAGAGGCCTTGTGTGCCTTCTGTGGAGTTTGGACTACATCCTGGAGTCATTGGGGGCGTAAAGCAGGAGAGTGACATGATTGGGTTTCTATTTGGGGAAGATGGCCTTGGCTTCCTGGGTGGGGCTGGGACGGGGTGTATAGCAGGTTTTAGAAAGAGTTGTCACATAGCCAGTGAACAGTGGAACAGGATTTAAGCTTAGGTCGGCTTGAATCCAAACCTCATGCTCTTTCCATACGACTTTCTATCTTGTGCCAGGGATTTCCCGGAGAACTTTTTAGCTTCTGAATGCAGTGGTTTAGTTGCAGGGTGAGGAGGGGCACATGCAGCTCAGTTCTGGGAGCCATTGCTGTTTTCTCTAATTTTCTCGTATGCTTCACTTTTTCTTTGCTTGGAATATGTAGGATATTGGTGAGTTCATTATAACTGTTTTCTTTGCCCATTAGCTAGCTCTTTCCTGCAAGGCTGGCCTTCAAAAAAAAAAATTTTTTTTTTTTGGAGGGGCCAGCTTGCAAAATTAAGAAAAGAAAGAGGTGATGAAAACTGGCCCTTTTCCTTTTATTTGCTTGTCTGCTGCCCAGCAGCACAGGGAGCAACAATTTCATTGCCCCTGACAAGGAAAGAGTAGATTAAGGAGTGAGGGGGTAGAGGACCCTGCACACGTGTTTTCTGCTCTGGTGGAATCCACAGCACTTCGGGCGAGAAGAGAATAGTAGTAGCTCCTGGGAACATGACATTTAAGCTGAGGGAAAATAGGCTGCATAATTCTAAGAGACCCCTACTTCCACCACTGCCTTTTCCCCATGGGCAGCCTTATAGCCTCGGGAGGAACTTAACTGGTGGGTTGTGGGTGTTTTCCAGATGACTTGAAAGACCCACACATTGGAATAGCTTTTCTTCCCATTTTGGTTCACAAGGTGAGGCAGTTGTGTGTGTGTGTGTATGTGTGTGTGTGCGCACGTCTGTTTTACTGTAAAAAAGAAACACGTACTCTAAAGGCAGCCATTTGACTTTCTTTTCGTGTTTACTTTTAGAATCCTGAACATCCAAACAAGGATTATATAATTAACTTTGAGATTCGGTCCTTGCGAGATAGTCGAGCATTGATTGAGAAGGTTGGCATTGAAGATGCATCTCAATTCATAGAGGACAATCCACACCCCCGACTTTGGTATTTAAAAATAAAAAATCTTCCTCAAATGACTGGTGTATGCTTTTTATTTTTTTATTTTTTTAATTTTATTTTTTTTAAAGATTTTATTTATTTATTTGACAGAGAGAGACACAGCGAGAGAGGGAACATAAGCAGGGGGAGTGGGAGAGGGAGAAGCAGGCTTCCCGCCGAGCAGGGAGCCCAATGCGGGGCTCGATCCCAGGACCCTGGGATCATGACCTGAGCCGAAGGCAGACGCTTAACGACTGAGCCACCCAGGCGCCCCATGGTGTATGCTTTTTAAAGTTTCAGCTCTATTGTCCCCCACTCTCGTGGTAGCCTTCATGGGGGGTAGATGTCCATTCTTGCTCTTCTTTTTAAAATACAGAAATTCATTTCAGGTGTGGAAGTACTCAAAATGAGCATAATATTAAGTGAAACATGTATAAATGTGTTTATCGCTTCCCACCAGTTTGACTAGAAACAATAGGTATAGTAATTGCATTCTGGTTCAGACTTGTTTGTCAGTAATTGCAATAAGCTTTTCTGTTTCTTTTGTAATACAGGCGCCTACTGGCTGAAGCAGCTCTTCAGAACCTGGATTTGCACACTGCAGAGCAAGCATTTGTACGCTGCAAAGATTACCAAGGCATTAAGTTTGTGAAGCGTCTGGGCCACCTGCAGAGTGAGTCCATGAAGCAGGCCGAAGTTGCTGCGTACTTCGGCAGGTTTGAAGAGGCCGAGAGAATGTACCTTGATATGGACAGAAGGTAAGTCGTGAAGGTACAAGCACCCTGAGTACTTCGGCATTCGTGATCTTTTTGTACAGTAGACTAACTGTCTCATGCCATTTCTTTAGAAAATAATTTCAGTTTGGATTACCAGCTGGATGTTCCACAGGTCCCTCGTTAATGTAGGTTTTGTAATTTGGAGGTGGTTTTCTTTGCTGTTGTTACATATATTAATGGCTGGCCGTGGATTGCTTTCATTTGGTGGGGAAAAACCATAAGACTACAGAGACTGGGGGCTTTTATCCTTTATTACACAGCTCAATATTTGGGTTTTCTTTTTCTGTTTAGGCCTTTATTTAACTTTTTGTTGTCAAGGAGCATGAAATAAAAATGAACGGTATATAGGGATTGATTTTTATTCCTCTGTTCATTTTAGATTTATATAAAATACTGTATGAACTTCATTTCAGCTGTAAACATTATGTCTCATTTTTATTAATATTGTACTTCCAGGAGATCCCTAATAACAGCCTAAGCCCTGAAAAGAAAGATAAACCAAATGTGTTTATATGTGTGGTTTTTAAATAAGCCTGATCATGTCTACAAAATTGATGAAGTGATTATTATTTAAATCATTATTTTGCTAGGAAAATTGGAATTCTAGGGAAAAAAAGGCAGGAAATTACTTCCTTTTCCCTATTTCAGGTTTTCCCCATTGCCTCTTTCCTGGTTAAGTTTCTAAAATGTTTGGAGAGGTACATTGTCTTTCAGTTCCCTGCTGTGTATTCTAGTTCCCTGGAATTGAACCTATCACGTGGTAGGCAGTTGTTAAATTATTTGTCACATGAATGAATACATGCTATCTTTTGTAGAGATCTTGCTATTGGCCTTCGGCTGAAATTGGGAGATTGGTTTAGAGTACTCCAGCTCCTGAAAACTGGATCTGGTGATGCAGATGACAGTCTCCTAGAACAAGCCCACAATGCCATCGGAGACTACTTTGCTGATCGACAAAAATGGTAGGTAACCTAAGTGGACCACCTTCTCCATTCATGCGGCACTTAATATGGTAGCTGCCTGAGTAACTCCCTATGACACAACGCTGGGGAAATTGAAGTCCATCCTCCTGGATCCTAAAATTCAAACAGCTTTAGATTCACACTGGGGAGCAAGAGATCCTTAGATAAGTGTTGTAAAACTTTGGAGTTTTCATACTCACAAAATGTGTGCCTAGCTTCAGACAGCTTTCTGCTATTTAAGACCGCAGTGTGCATTTCAAAGATACTATATGATCTACTTCTGAGAAAGGTAAAAAAAAATTTTATATTTGCTTGTTTTATTATAGATTATTTTCAGAAATCATTGACTTTTATTCTGAAGTTTTCATTTTGATCAGTATGCTTATTTATTTACGTCAGTGTTTGGAAGTACAGCTGTGTATCAGATTACAACAATATTTCTTAAGAATATCCAAAGAATGTTGCAACTAAAATATGCTTCACAGTTTTTAGATTTTTTTTCCCTCCAATTTATATGCTTCAAAGACATACTATAACTGAAGGTGGTAACTAGAATAATACTAGTAATTCTAATGAAGGAACATTTTGGTGAAAATGCTTATTTACCAGGAGGTTCACATTAGTTTTAAAAAGTTTTTGCTTCTTTTTATATTCTATAGGTTGAATGCAGTACAATATTATGTACAAGGCCGGAACCAGGAACGTCTAGCTGAATGTTATTATATGTTGGAAGATTATGAGGGATTGGAGAATCTTGCCAATTCACTTCCAGAAAACCACAAGTTGCTTCCAGTAGGTATTACAAATTTTAGGTTTTAGAGTTGTTAGGTTATTTTATAAGGTTTTCATGTTACAGTCAGGAAATATTTCTCTGCCACAAAGAAAATTTAAAATGAATCTATAATCTTATAGTTTCTTAGATGGAAATGATACTTTTAATTGTTAAAACAATATGTCAGTATTACAGAATGCTTGAAAATGGAGGGAAAATTAATCATATTCCCACTACTTTAACATGTTCACAATCTACTGTAGTCTTATCAGTTTTATAAAATTGCTTTTAAAGTTAGCTGAACACATGAAATATTTCCAGCTAAAATGATATCTTATCAGAGATTTGCCTCAAAATGATCCAAGCTTGGTCTGGGGATTAGTGTGTATGTATGTGTTTGAAATTTGCTATAACAAAAGTTAAAAAAGATAGCTTGACTTTTATTAGGTTATTTTAACAATAAAGTATTTAATGTTAAAAAAAGAGAAACAAAAAGTTTTCTGGAACTTTGTTTTGAATGTTCTTTTTAAGTGTATTAATTGTTGAATGATGTTAATGAATTTATATTTTATTTGTTTTATCTAAAATGTAAATAACTGAGTTGTAAAGTACCTGTAGAGTTAGCATCTCTCAACTGCATGGTCTGGACATAAATCAGTTGTGAGCTCTACCATAAAAATTTTGTCAATTAATAGATGAATGAATAGTAGAATTCTGAGAATTTGGTTTTCTCTGTTGAATCAGAGCAGTTATCCCTATAATAATGATATTTTCAGTTACCTTTATTTTTAGTCCTGTGCTTTCTTGAGTAGGAGAGAAACTGAAATTACTTATAACCCTGGGTATTAGGACAGTGTATCCTACATTAATGTCATCTATTAGGTGTGTCTGATGATGCAGAAAAGAATGTTGCTATCGAATATCCAAAAAAGTATTATTACTGAGTAAATACTAAGTAATTATAGATATAATAATAATTAAATAATTAAAATGATTAAAAAATTTTAGTAGTGCAAATTTTAAATCAAGTTTTTGGAGGAGTTTTTTTAATAATATGGTAAAATGTACATAATATTTAAGTGGGAATTTCAGGGTGCAGAACTATATATAATATCACAATACATACAGCAACTCACACATACATATAGACTCATAGGACAAAGATGTTAGGAAATTACATCACACCATTGAGAGAGATTTCCTATGCGTAGTGAGATTATGAGTAACTTTACATTTTTGTGCTAGAAAACATTTTTTTTTCCCCACCATGAGAATGTGTTACTATTTTCTAACCAGAGAAATACAAATATTACTTTTAAAAAGATAGTTGGGTCCAAAATGTACTTTTATGATTTTCCCCAAATACTTTAGAAATGAGGGTGGGGAGAGAAAAACTCTGGCCAAGTAGATACTCAGAAAGAAAAAGAAAATTGATTTTTCTGAAAATGGAGAGTAAGCCCGATGGGTGTGGTTGGGTTTTGTTGTGATCTCCCTCCTCACCACCACCCTGCAAGGGAGCTCTGTTTTGGATCTAGCTTCCTGCACTAACAAACGGCCGGCTTGTCTGGGGCATTTCTTTAGAGAGGTATGTGAGAGCTCCGTGAATGTGAGATTCTGCTGAAGCCTCTAACGATGACCATTGATTATACCATCGGTTGCCCTAAATGGTTTTTTCACACACTGCTATGGAGTTTGTTTCAGAACTTGACATTTCTGTAGAGTTGCTACTGTACTGGGAGGAGAAAAGAGTGCAGTATGTTCAGGACCTGGTTAAAAGTCAGATCTGGGGCGTGAGCCAGCGAAACTCTGGTTTTATAGAAAATGATGCCTTAGCATCCTTTCTGGTTTGTAGCCGCTGTCCCTGTGTATATTTCAACGAAAAATGACTGTAACCATTAGTAAATTTAATACTCATATGTCCCTATGGAGTTTTGTAAATGAAAATATAAGTGATTTCCTTGGTCTGTGAAATCTGAGAGTAATGTTCTGTCCTTACAGGAAATAGCACAGATGTTTGTGAGGGTTGGAATGTGTGAACAAGCAGTGACTGCATTTTTGAAATGTAATCAGCCAAAGGCAGCAGTAGATACCTGTGTCCATCTCAACCAAGTAAGGACCTGAAAACTAAAGTCCCTAGTCATCCTTTTAGGCTTTCGCCAGTGTAGGGTTGAGGCGAATTTCGTGAAAGGAGCTAGATAATGTCTTACTTTGCCGAGGACCTAGAAAATGTTGGAGTTTGCACTTACCTCTTAAAGTGCTACCATTGAGGGTGACCCGCTCATAACTAACTCAATATGGGACAAACCCTGTGCTTCTAGTCTGGCAAGTTTTTGTCTGGAAGTAATTTCATAATCTTCTGTATTTTATTAGGGTTTTGTTTCCAAAGAAGGACTAGGTAATGGTCATTGCAAGAGGAAGGAATTGGGTTACCTTATCAATATTTATTTTGGCAAATCTATTTTCCTGTCTCTTTATAGTAAACATATATTTGGTATTTTTAAGAGCTGGAATTTAACTAAAATTAAAGTACGGAATCGTGGAAATTGCTGAATATCAGTGTATTCCTTTAAGTACTGAAGTATTTTATAAAGCTCCATTTGCTTTTTAAAAATAACTTTTAAATGTTAAATCTGATCAGACATTTTCTTAACTGAAATTGCATATTTTGTTTTACTATAAGCAAATGTAGCTTTTTCCCATGCCTTGCTGGTGCAAAATTGAATTATAATATTGTGATTATAAACTTTGAAGTTTTCCTTTTCCAATGGACTTCCTAAGCAAATCAAAGTCTTACATCATTTAATCATTTTGACACATGTTTAACTTATAGAACTTATAATTGCTCTGATTTTAGTTAAATTTATTTTAAAAAACATATACAGTTTTTAAATTTTGATGTATCATTATTTATTACTATAAACTTAAATCTTTATTATATGAAATTTATGACATCTGTGACTATAAATGCTTGGGTAACTGAATGGTATATTTTTCCCCTTAGTGGAACAAAGCTGTTGAATTGGCTAAAAATCATAGTATGAAAGAAATTGGATCTCTGTTAGCGAGGTATGCATCTCATTTATTGGAAAAGAATAAAACTCTTGATGCCATAGAACTCTATCGGAAAGCAAATTACTTTTATGATGCTGCTAAACTGATGTTTAAGGTAATATAATAATCTTGATGAATATTTGATATGTTCTAGTTACCAATGTTTTCTTGCATATTAAAGAACATATTTTCCATTTTCTTTGAAAACAAATACTTATAGCAAAATGCCTCTGGTTTTATTACTACTATAACTATGTGTTATCTTAGTATTATTACCTTTTACTAAAAAGGCTGTTTATTAGTGTTAGCACCTTATTGATACCTAAACAACTGAATATTAATAGTGAAGTTAACAAAGAATTATAGAATTTTCAGGGACCATAAAGTACAAATTCCCTTACAAATTCAATCCTATTGATAATAGAATTTTGAGTCCTTTTAAATGTACACATTTTAAAGACATTACATTTTTTCATAATATGCATTTGGAGGGAAGATGACTAATATATGGTATTAATGTATGCAAAATTTACATCCTATTCTATTTTTTCCCATTTGACTTAATGGAAAAGGGAAAACTCCCCTCAGTCTTCTAAATAAATCTTTATTTCTGAAGGCTGTACCATGTTAAAGTCCTGTTATTTCAGTATATTTGGAACATCATTTTAAAAATCTCCTTATGGAAAATGCTACCCCTTCCATGAAAACTTTCTTCATTGTGACTTAAGAGCATTTGTTATTTTCGGAGATTGTTAGGAGTTGTAACTCCATGGCTAAATGCTAAGGAAAGAATGGAGTCCTTATAAGCTAAAGAAAAGAAAATTTAAAAAAATTTTTATGTTAATCACCATACATTACATCATTAGTTTTTGATGTAGTGTTCCATGATTCATTGTTTGTGTATAACACCCAGTGCTCCATGCAGAACGTGCCCTCTTTAATACCCATCACCAGGCTAACCCATCCTCCCACCCCCCCTCCCCTCTAGAACCCTCAGTTTGTTTCTCAGAGTCTATAGTCTCTCATGGTTCGTCTCCCTCTCCGATTTCCCCACCTTCATTCTTCCCTTCCTGCTATCTTCTTCTTCTTCTTCTTTTTTTTTTTTAACATAGAATGTATTATTTGTTTCAGAGGTACAGGTCTATGATTCAACAGTCTTACACAATTCACAGCGCTCACCATAGCACATACCCTCCCCAGTGTCTATCACCCAGCCACCCCATCCCTCCCACCCCACCCCCACTCCAGCAACCCTCAGTTTGTTTCCTGAGATTAAGAATTCCTCATATCAGTGAGGTCATATGATACATGTAAGAAAATGGGTTTTAAAATACTTATTATAAATGGGTGGTATTTATGTTCCATCCTACTGGTTTTCTCTTTTTATTAAAGATCAAATTTCAGAAATGATTATACAAATATAATTTGATTAAGGAATGTCTTCCCATATTCTTTAAATGTTTAAAGATTGCAGATGAAGAGGCAAAGAAAAGAACCAAACCTTTACGTGTCAAGAAGTTGTATGTCCTATCAGCTTTACTCATAGAGCAATACCATGAACAAATGAAAAATGCTCAAAGAGGAAAAGTTAAAGGAAAGAACTCAGAGGTAAGGTAGAACATTACAGAACATGAAATCAACTCATGTGTTTAAGAAAAAAAAAAACTATCAAACTTCTCTTTATGGACAGCCCATAAATGAGAGGAGAAAAAGGACTGATTTGGAATTAATACTCAAATTTAGAAATTTCTACTTAGGAATATTGAAAATTTTTTCTGCAAGACTAATCTGTAGCCTTTGCTTTCTAACCAGTGAGTTTTAGAAACTTTCCTAGAATATATATATTATTTTATGTGTAAATGAATCTCTTATTAACTTAAAGTTTATACTCAGTTCTATTTTAAAATTTGACCATACCATGGGTCACGGTGTATTGTGTGTCAGATCACCACGAGGTACACTTTTACTATCTTATAATTTTATTTGTCAGTTATACCTCAGTAAAACTGAAAGAAATTTTTTATTATCCTGGCTTAAAAAATACAAATTCTAATGGAGAAATTAGATCTGTAATGACAGTTTTGTCATGATAAAATTTGCTTACTTGGATATTTTAATGTATAACCATTCAGAAACTATCTTTATTGGAATGACTGTCATGGTTGTGCTGACAGAAAACGTGGGTCTGCTTGACTCATAGGCCACTTCAGCTTTGGCTGGTTTGCTGGAAGAGGAAGTTCTGTCTACAACTAGTCGCTTCACAGATAATGCTTGGAGAGGGGCCGAGGCTTACCACTTCTTTATACTTGCACAGAGGCAGCTCTATGAGGGATATGTTGACACTGCACTGAAGACAGGTGGGTATATGACCTAACGTATAGAATATGTCTAAAAACGGTCAATTGAATATGAAGGGCCAGCTCCCTCAGTTTGCCCATATATTAATTTCAATAACACTTTAATCTATGGGTTTATTTTCATGTTTGAGATTTGCTATCTGTAATTTGTTTTGTGCATTCCCCTTTTTGAAGCACTTTTAATTTTTTTTAATACATAGAAAGTAATAAGTATGGTTCACATTAAAATCAGAAGTTTGAGATAAGCAAAAAGACCATCTATAGCATTCACTATTTTATTCATTCAAAGTTAAACACTTAATAACCCAGTCCATATGCTTTTGAATTTATATATATATATATATAAAAATTTGTTTTTTTTTTATATCAGGAGTATAACAGGCCATACTTTTATGTCCTTTTTGAGAAACATTGATAGGTTGTAAGATATTTCCATATTAATAGCTTTCCATAGCATTTGTTTTTTATTAAAATGACACGGATGTAAAAAAAAATGACATATAACAATTTAAGTCAAAACAGAAAAAAAAGTCCAAAGGAAAAGGTAAAATAATCTAATAACTTGTAAAATAATCTTGTAACTCAGAAGTAATGATTGCTAACGTTTAGGTGAACTTCCTTTTAGACATTTCTCCATGCACATAGAATTGTAGATAGTTTTCCTTAAAATAATATCATACATGTTGTTCAGGAGCTTGCTTTATACCCTGTGGTGTATGTTGCAGTCATGTTTCCACATTGACGAACATACATGTGTGTTATCATTTGTATTAGCAAGGGGACTGTAAAGTTTTTTTCTAATTGGTTATTAGTTATACACAAGAACCATTTTTGTTTTTGTATGTTTATAACTGACCTTCATTTAATTTAACTGATTACTATGTGGTATAAATTATGCAATTATGTTTAAAATGGTTGTATTTTATATAACTTACACACAATTTCTAGACTTATAAGGCAAATTAGAGCTTTAACTTGAGAGTTTTCACCTACTGGGTGAAGAAATCCATATACAATCTATTAATTCTTCAGTACATTTTAAAGAAAGATTATATATCTCTAGTATAGAAAAGGTGAAAATAAGATATGGCAGCTGTCAAAATAAATTTTCTGAACTGACGACTTAGAGGCTCATCGTGACTTCTTTTTTCTCAAAGTCCTGTTGTTTCGGTAAGACAAACAAAAAAACAATCTGTTCAAAGAAACTCAAAGAAAAAAACATGATTTCATGCTGCTTTGCTTTTTTTACCAAAAGGAACCATGATGTTATCTTGAAAATTATGACTAACGGTATAATATTAGTTTACTTTTCTGGAAGGCCACAGAAATTTCTAATGTATTTATATGAAAAAAAGATGTGTTTCGACAACAATTTTTATTTTTTTGTCTGTGTGTGTACTTCTCACCGGCACAGCATGCGCATCATGTGGTGGTGGTCTCTGTAACACCTGAGCTGTTGGCTGGTGCTGCAGAACTGTGAGCTCGGATAACCTCCTTCCTTCTACCAGGCTTCGAGCGCCCGCCATTGTTTTTTTTTTTTTAAGTTTGTAAAAGTTCATGTAGGTTAAACTAAAGCTGCTTAACATAGCTTCTTTTCCATGCATGATCATGATATTATGATTACTTTTCAAAATCTAAATTGTCCTCTTTTTCCCAGCTCTTCACCTGAGAGACTATGAAGACATTATCCCTGCCGTTGAGATCTACTCTCTGTTAGCTCTCTGTGCATGTGCGAGTAGAGCTTTTGGTACTTGTTCAAAAGCTTTTATTAAACTTGAATCTTTAGAGACCCTCAGTGCAGAGCAAAAACAGCAATATGAAGATCTTGCTTTAGAAATCTTCACGAAACATACTCCAAAAGATAACAGAAAATCTGAATTGGACAGCTTTCTTGAAGGGTAGGCTGATTGTAATTAATGTTTATTAGAAGCTGGGATTTCTGTAAGTGTAATAGCATGATGTAATAATTTAAGCACGAAATTTTGAAGTAATTTACCTTAAGATTGTACCCTATTTTATTTAGTCTTGTGTTATTAATGCTTTATTTTCTCATTGTAAGAGAAGTTTTTAATTGAAACTTGCCTGGAGATGTTTTTCATCCCTTAATTTTTTAAATGTAATAAATGGTTTAAGTAATTAGAAGTTTTAAACTGTAATTCATTGTTTTTCTTCTTGTTTTTACAGAGGGGAAGGGAAACTGCCAACGTGTGTCGCCACGGGAAGCCCGATCACTGAATATCAATTCTGGATGTGCAGCGTGTGTAAGCACTGTGTCCTGGCGCAGGAAATAAGTAACTACAACTTCTGTCCCCTATGCCATAGTTCAGTGGGGTAAAGAAATGGCACATCGCGTAGAACTGTAAAATATATGTAGCAAATACACATAGCTATGACCGTATATATAATAAGATTGGAAGATTTCATATTTTATGTGAAAATCAGCATTATTTCATAGTTGTATTGTTACACAAAATTATATGTATACATAATACATATCTGTATATATATAATACAGATGTTACATATACATAATTTATATATATAATTTTGTGTAAATATGCTACTATGAAATAATGATGTGATTTTCATATAAAACGTATGGAAATCAACCTTATTTCCTGTCTTTCTCTCTATCTGTTATGATTACATGATACTATGAAAATATTCCAAATAAGAAATTTTTCTCACAGTTTCAAGGTTACTAATTCATCAAAAACCTTGGCAGGGGTGGGTGGGGGAAGCACGGGAGTGGGGCAAAGTTCAATTTAGGGAATTGACATAACCTGTATTAGAAGAAGGTTGAACAATTGTAATATTAAAATGAGCTCTACTGTTAGCTGTATTTCATTAAATAAGTATCAAATGTCTTCTGTATTTTATTTTCAGAAGTGAGAAGGCACTTTAAGATATTTTTTATAATTTGAATTGTTTCTAATAGCCTTATTTTTTATATAGCTTTTCCTTTTTTATTTACCCTTTTAGCCTCATCTGAGAGATGGCATTTAGCATTACTCTTTATATTGTGCAGAAAACTCGGCTCTATTTATAATGATAAAGTCTATACAACAACATCCATTTTGTAGTTACAGTTCTAGTTGAAACATTGTTTCTAAGCAGGGCCCTTCATTTAAACAACTCTAGGGTGTGGGGAATGATTCTTTCTCAATAATGTGTCTGTTTTGACTTATCATCATTAATTAAAAAAGAAAAAATTGTAACCAGCAATGGGTAATTTCTTACCTGTTTTATGTAGCTAATAGTGTTCCTCGTGTATTTCTCATGAACTATGTCCTTTCATTTTGCGGCTACAGGCTAGACTCTAGCACTGTGTCATCACCATTATTTACTCAAGATGGACTGATGTTTAGTAGAGGCAATAAGTAAAGAGAAATATGCCACATTGCTATTGCCACTGCGATACGTAGGTTAGTCAGCCACTCTCCAAGTGCTGTTTGGAGACAAATTCAGCCTGTTGCAGATCGAGAATAGTGAGCTCTGAGAAGAGGTTGAGAGCCTAGATGAGCTTACAGTAGTGGGCTCATGTGCCTAAGTAAAATAAGAGGACCCGAAGTCTTGGAAGTCTCTGTCTGTGTTCAAGGGCCTTGTGGGAAGTTACCATGGTGCAGTGTTAGCCTCCAGATATCCTACCAAGCAAGCCATTCCAGACGTCACGGAGCAGAAAGTGGTACAGACCAGTGAGGATGCTTTAATTCACAGGGTTTATTGAATCAATTTGAAATACACAGGAACAACGAGAAAGTGATTGGTCAGATTAATACTGTTGTTAGGGTAGGGCGTCAGTGGGGTAGAGAGATTACATTACCTGAATCGTGAGTTCTGTTCTCTTCTTGTGTCCTGATTGCCATTCTGCCCAGTCAGCTTCCCCCTGATAGTATGGTCACAAAGAGGACCAGGGCTGAGGTTTGAGCCGGGTGACCCAGGCATATGGAATGTGCCTGGAGCTAGTGACGGACACTTGCTCTGTAAGAGGCTATGGGGCAAGTACATCAGGTCGCAGCCATAGGTTGCCAGTTAGTCTGCTGGGCAGTCATGGATCTGATTGGATTGTATCTCTCGGGCAGAGGACCGGCCGGAGTAAGTGTCACCAATGACTAATTGTATCCAGATCCCACACATATTGAACACTATAGGTCTCATGCATATTTAGTGCATCATGAATAGTACACTGGTTGCCTTTTGTATTTTTAGTGCCTCTTTAATATGAGGTATGGTCATACATATATACTCTACTTACTTTGTCTAACACACCTCATAAATTACCTACTTATTTTTTTTTTAAAGATTTTATCTATTTGACAGAGAGAGACACAGCGAGAGAGGGAACACAAGCAGGGGGAGTGAGAGAGGGAGAAGCAGGCTTCCCGCGGAGCAGGGAGCCCGATGTGGGGCTCGATCCCAGGACCCTGGGATCATGACCTGAGCCGAAGGCAGATGCTTAACGACTGAGTCACCCAGGCGCCCCATAAATTACCTACTTATTTAAGTTTAACAGTTTCATCTAACTGATTTGTTTTCTTCTATGACCAGAATAGGATATTCTTCCAAATCAGAAAATCACATACTAACAAAAGGATCAACCCTAGGGAATATATCTCCTGTTGAACTCTATTACATCTTTTTTTAAGATTTATTTATTTATTTGAGACAGAGAAAGAGAGGGAGGGAGCATGAGTGGGAGGGGCAGAAGGAGAGGGAGAGAGAGTCTTAAGCAGACTCCACACTGAGCATGGAGCCCTACGTGGGGCTCGATCTCACAACCCTGATATCGTGACCTGAATGGAAACCAAGAGTCAGATGCTCAACCGACTGGGCCCCTTACTTACATCTTTCTATAAGACTTTCTTTTTTCAGGATAAAACTACTCTCTGCTTCATCAATGGAAGAGAAATTTTTAGGGATGTAGGGTGAAGGATTCCTGCAGGACTGCATGTTCAGAGTTGTGATTCTTAGTCCATGGTCTAATTCCTGATACATCTTCTTTCTCTTTTCCCATCCCAGGAATCAGCTGAGAACTGATTGTCATTCCTCTAGACCTTACTGTACTTGTTGATTACACTCCCAGTAGCTGCAATTCCAGTTCCATGTAGATGTGTGTATACATACATGTATACGCACATATATACAGACATACCTTTTCTACTATTGTGAAAGTTTATGCCTGTTTGGGACTTATATCTCTGAAAGTTTTAGTGATCTGCCAGAATGTCTTGGGGACATTTGTCTTGCTTAAAAATAGTACTAGGGAAAGACCTATAGTATAAGTTGACCTAATTCGGTTTATTCAGCATGAAGGAAATTTCAGGGTAACAACACCAACAAACTCTCTCCTGTTCGATGAAAGGAGCAAAGAGAAGCAAAATTGTCTATATGTAACAAATACTTGGGGAGAAGTTGGACAGAATGAAGCATATATTGAAGATAGTATAATGAAGCAGTTATATTGTTTCTCTTCCTGTAAGAAGCATGTACTGACTCCATTTAAGTAATGCTGAGTTGCTCTTTATCACAAAACTTGGCCTGAATTATGTGAAGTTTCAAAGTAGAATTATATTACCTTTCAGAGTTTGAAAATACTTTGATAGGCCAAAGTATTGAGATGATGGGAACAACAGATAAAAGTTTACAGTGATAAGCAATGTGCTTATCAACATTGTTGACCTGCCATCATGCACAAATGCCGATTTTATTACACATTTTTTTTTTTTTTTTTGCTAAAATACACTTTAAAATGATTTTTTTGTATTCAAAGAGAAGATTTTTTGTTTTTTTTGTAATAAAATAAAAAAAAAAAAAAAAAAAAAAAGCTTTGAAGTAAAAATCACTTGTATTTATCCCCAGTTTCCTTTATCTATAACTTAAGGATAACATGGTATTTGTTTTGTTTTGATTTAAATATTTTGGTGGGGGTTGGTTAGGAGAGTGTTGGGCTTCAGAGTGGATAGGGGAGAAAGGGACAAGGAGGTCCAGTAGATTTCTAATGTCATTTTTTGCTACCAAACAGAAAAAACAACTTTTTAGAAAGGTACTAGGCAAATGTCAGATGACTGGAGGTTGTAGTGAATTACTCTAGAATCATACAGAGTTCTCATTTAGAAATGGGGGGAAAGTTATTTTACCATACTTTTAAGAGAACATGGGAAATACTTATTTGATAATGTTACAGCTCTAAGATATTGCTGCTGAATTTCTAAAATGAAAATGGCAATATTATGTTGCCCCCTACTGTCTATTCTTATGATTATTCTCAAGTTATTTTTTTAAGAAATCAATGTGTATTTTTTGAAAATAAACATATTTTTAGAAAAGTAACATATATCCACAGTAGAAAACTACAAAAATACATAGAGTATTTATGAGAGATGAGAAGTGAAAATGGTCTTAATAACCTCTTTAAAATTAAAGGCATTAATTTATATTTTAGTTGAATTTAGGAGAAGAAAAAACAGGTCAAACTGAAGAAATTGCTCTAAGTTTTCTTCATGACAAGAGCTATTCTTAAGAAATTTCTCAAAAATTAAAAGAAACAGTAGACATGAAGAGGCTTAGAGTTAATATTTACTCACTTCTTATTTGGCATAGCTTAAATTTCTAGTTCGTAAAATCTAGAGAAAAATGGGATACCACTCACACATCCTGTAATAGCTAAAATTAATATTGCCAAGTATTGAAAAGGATATGGAACAACTGAAACCCTTATACACTGCTGGTGCAAATGCAAAATGGTAGACCTACTATGAAAAAGTTGAGTTTTAAAAGTTCTCTATATATTCTAGGGGAAAAAATATGTGTATATGTGTGTGTTTGTGTGTATGTGTATTTTTTTCCCACTGCTCTAGTCAACAAGAGTGAAGCTTTACTGAGGCCCCGGGGCCATGGGGCTCAGGCAAGCAGCAGCCCTGTAGGGGAAGGAGGAGCCCAAGGAGGGACCTTCTTTGACTTTCTTCTCAGGGCGTGGGTGGTCGGGGTGGCCACGCTTGGTGCAGCAGTTGACAGAATGAGGTTGCAGGTCTTTCAGCAGACCATCTTGTTGCAGCTGTACTTCTGGGTGAGCTGGCCAAGGGGAGGCTTGTTGATGCCCCTCCCCAGGCAAAGCACCACCTGCAGGTGGACTCTGAAGATTGATGTGAGAGGGAGGGACAGCAACTGAGCCTCGCCCCAGCACGGAAATCACAGGTTAGGCCCTCCAGTGTCCTCCTACAGACCAGAGCTTCTCAAGTGGACAGAGACCCCATGTCAGAATCCTCTGTGTGTCTTACCAGTAGACACACCAGCCCAGCATCTCCTACGTTTCCCGTATCAGACACATGATTTTTGGATATTTTCTCCCATTCTCTGGGTTGTCTTTGTACTGTTTATAGTCTTTTACAAAGGTTTTAAATTTTTGTGAAGCCCAATTTGTTTATGTTTTCTTTGTCTTTGGGGTCATATCCAAGAAGTTGCCAAATACGGTGTCACAAAGCTGTTGCCTTATGTTTTCTTCTAAGAATTTTATATTTCAGCTCTTACATTTAGGTTTTTGATCTATTTCGAGTTAATTTTTTTATATGATGTTTCCGTCCAACTTAATTCTTTTGAACGTGGATATCTAGTTTTTCCAGCAACATTTATTGAAAATACTCTCTTTATGCTAATACCACAGTGTTTTGATTGCTGTAGCTTTGTAGTTAAGTTTCAAAATCAGGACGTGAGTATTCTTTGTTATTTCCAAAATTGTTTTTGGCTGTTTGGGATCCCTTGAAATTCCATATTAACTTTAAGATGGATTTTTTGTATTTCTGTAAAAACATCATTGGGATTTTAAAATGGATTCCCTTTAACTTAGTGGTCCCTTTAACTTGAACAAAGGATGTCTTTCCATTTATTTATGTGTAATTTTTTCCAGCACTGTTTTGTAGTTTACATTGTACAAGTCTTTCACTTCTTCGTTAATTCCGAAATATTTTATTCCTTTTTGATGCTATTATAATTAGAATTGTTTCCTTCATCTCCTTCTCTGGATTGTTTTTTAGGTAATTCTTACTTAAACATACTGTACTTAATAAATTACTATCTGGGTTTCCCTTTGGCATTGACAGCCAGGGAATGTAAACTAACATAACAGACTGTCAGCACAAAATATTATTTAATGGATCCTTACACTATTCCAGAGGTTCGAGAAGCGTGCAATCTAGGCTCTTGGAGCTAATAAATGGTAATCTGAATTCGTCAGCTCGAGGGATTTACACAGTGTCTCAGAGTAACGGCGGCCACCCTCCACCAGGTGTTTCGCTAAGAGTGGACGCTGGAACCGCAGGGGCGCTACAATAAACCTGCGGGCCCCTGAGCCATTCATGAGACAAACCAAGCTTCCTTCTGCTTCCGGCATGGTGAGGCTCCCTGCCCCCGCAACTCGCTCAACTCGCTGTAACGAAGGACAAGCTCTTCGCAGCATCAGTCAACGGACCTGGAAACCAGTCTGGGCCCGTCAATCTACTGCTCTTCTGGAAGAGGAAGCCGGCGGAACCAGCAGTAATAACAGACCGCACTTCAGAGGAGTGGGTCAGACTTCCCTGGGCCGCCTGAGTTCCCTGCCAGCACCGTGTGACTGATCTCGCGAGATGATGGGTCCTCCGAAGGCACAAACTTCCCCCTTTGCTAAGCGCCCAGGTTTTGCGGTCAAATTAAATTCCGGGAGTGCGGAAGTGGCTCTGTGGTGCCGCCTCTAAACGCCCAGACGTCAACCCCCTTTCTACACGGAACGCTAGGCCTCTGACCACCATGGATGGGCAGCAAGGGCAACAGAGCCACGCAACGTTCGCGCTCGCCCAAGCTCACTTCAAGAAGGGCGAATACGCGGAAGCCGAAGCGCTGTACTCCGCTTACATTCGCCAGTGCGCCTGTGCAGGCTCCGTGGGAGCGGCGCCCGGGAGGTAACTATCGCGAGAAGTGGGGCAGCGGCGCCCCCGGGAGGTGGGAGGCAGGGGTCGTCGGGTCCCTTGGTCAGCCACCTGAGCCGTCTGGCACCGAGGACGCAGCGCGCGGACTGTTTGTCTTTCCAGAAGGGCGGCGAGGGCGCCGGCCGCCTCCCCCCCCGGGGGTCTTAGCTACGTTACTCACTCTGACCCAAGACTTGGAGCGGATAGGGCTTTTCCACCTGTCATTTTAGCAGGCGGGTGTCTGAGACCTGGAGACGGCGAGGTGACTCGCTAGTACATGGGACCGCGACTCCAGCCACCACCTCACCGCAAGGGTGTTTCGTTTTTCACTTGTGTGTGTGTGTGTAGTGGGGGGAGGATATCACTCGGCCTAAATATTACCATTTCACCCACGCCTTCATCCATGGATATTTCAAAATGCATTTCTAAATATTAAGGATTCTTACGGAAACAACCACAGTACCATTATTATTACGTGATTGCTTGATAGGAACTATGCAGTCAGTGTTGGTTCCTGATTGATGAATAACGTTTTTGTTTGGCTGATGTGTTTTTTTTTGTTGTTGTTTTTTGTTTTTTTTAGCAGTTTGTTCAAGTCAGGATGCACACCAGGTCTCTTAAACTGTAAGGCTCCCCCTTTTTTCCCCTTGAAGTTTGTTGAGGAAGCCAGTCCTGTGTCTTGAGAGTTCCCCATATTTTGGATTTGCTGAATTCATCCCCCTGATGTCATTTAATACGGTCCCTTGTCTCCTACACTGCTTGTGAGTTGGTAGTTAAATCCTGAGGTTTGATCCAATTCAGATCCAGTATTACGGCGAGCGTATGTTAGGTGGTGCTGTGTACTTTTGTTAGAAAGCGTATAATACTGTCTTTCTTTTTGTGATATTAGCGACTTCACCTGCTAATACCTGCTTGCCCAAAGTGCCTTGGGTTTATGCCTGGATGTGTAGCATTTGTTGGTCCTCCAAATTTTGCCTTTGTTCTTCTTGATGGAGTGATGTGGGCTAGGATGAGAAAGAACGAGAGGAGTGGAATGAACAGCTGTTTGACGGTTTTGAATCATCTGCACCATCACTCTTCTCTCCCTTCAAGGATTTGGTTTTTCTTGACAGGATGTCAGCTTGTCTTTTGCATGAGGCTTACAATTCTTCTCCTGTTTGTTAAACTCATGTGGAATTAAACTAGAAAAATAAAATTGCTTTCATGTTTTGATAATACACCAAGGTAACAGTTAATAGAAATTTCTGAACAGGCAATAAGACCATCCCCTGAGCCTCCCCCCCAGCCCCCCCCAAAAAAGATTAGTAAACATAGAAAATGTAGTTTTCTATCATTTCAAGCTAATAGGTTTCAAAAAGTATTCATCAGCAACAGATATACTGACACCATCTAGTCTCCTTTGCACATTGAGCCTAAGAGCACCAATATGTGTTTATAGTAGATATAGAAGATCTTCCTCTTCCCAACGCAGGGAAGAAAACCTCTGTGGTTTGCTAGAAGGTTGCTCAGCATGCCTGAATGAACCTTCCAATTCCCTTATAGTTCTGAAATTCTAGGAACTCATGAATTTAAAATGGATTCTGTCATTTCAGATTTTTTCCTTAAAAATATCTTTTAGCTTAAATTTATTTTTTAAAATAATGGGTCACTGAACCATTTTGAAGAAGCATTTGCAATTTTTGCATGCCTGTCACTGAATGGTTTATAACATTTTCTTTTCATATCCCAAAGTACAGCCTTTCAGATTTTTTTTTGCTAAAGTTTGCAAATGCAAAAAAATCCACATTTGTATTAGGAAGTTAAATTCTAGCATGATAAATAGTATCATTACAGAAATCTTAATATTATCAAAAACATTTCGGCTTCAATGATTAACCCACATCTTTAAAATATGAAGCAGTTTCTACATGAAAAGGAGGCTTTTAGAATTTGTTGTAATGAGATCTAATTCTAAACCGAACTTTCTATAATCCTCTGAATATAAGAAACTCATAACAAAGTTTTGAAGCTTAAAAATTGAATGTCTAAAACCTTTCTGGAGTCCTGAGGCTGCAGTTTTCTTAAAACCCTTTACAGGGGTTACAGCTAGTGCTAGCCGCGTCCAGAAGTGTTCTTGCTCCCAGTCTGCCATAGCTCCCAGAGACAAGTTTTCTCGTGTGGCAGTAGTTCTGTCCATCGTTAGTGAACTTAGACTTGAAGGGGACCCCTGTGAGTACCTCTTGTGGTGGCAGTGGTCGCCGTGCCTGTCAGATCTCAAGGGTCTAGATACTAATAGAAGTCCCTTTTTACTAGCATGGACTGCAGCCTCGATCTTTTCTGAGGACTGTACTTTGCACTAGGGGGCATAATGAAGAAATGACAGATGAGTGTAGCCTGTGCCTTTTCTCTTTGGTTCAAATGTGAGAATCCCTTTGGAAAAAAAGAAAGGAAAACAGAATTTGTCTGACACAGAGTAGAGTCCGTTTGTGTTCTCTGTGCAAACGAATCGTCTGGCAGGGGAGGGGTGACCTGCTGAGCCGGTGGCTGGTCACAGCTGCCCTTACTGGAGACCCTGCCCACTCAGAGCTCCCGGGGCAGCCTCTGGAGCCTTCAGAAGCAGAGCCCATTGGGCACACAGGACCCCCAGAATGAACCTGAGCCCCGATGTCCTCCTTGCAGGAGGCCGGTGTCGCCTTGGGGGCGATCCCAGCTAAGACGGGAGGGAAGGCAGCTCTAGCCCCTCCTTGGGCGACAGCATGTTGAATCTTCACTTACGGTCAACTTGTATTTCTTTATTGGTGAAAAGTGATTTAAAATCTCATTTTTGGTGGGATCACTTAGAACTTTGAGAATAACATGATGATTCACTTTGTGATATGTCCATTGCAAACTGGAGCTCTGGGCTGGCTTTTCCTCCTTGCTCAGCGTGAATTTGATCTGTCTTCTTTGCCCTGCTGGTGCGTGCTTAGAAAATGAACAGTCTTTTGAATATTGAATTCTGCAAAACAAGTGGACAATGCACAAGGGCTCTGAACACATTATAGAATTAATGTGTTTTTCGGACCGACAGGGTAGTGCTGCTACGAAGTAGATCATGGGATTAAACAAAAATTCATTCCACTGCCTTATTTCTTTGCACTTCGTTTCCTCAGCTTGGTTTCTCAGCGTAGATACCGCATGTTACAGGCTACGAAGGTTGACAAAACCCAAAAGAGAATGAAGGTGGAAACGAGAGGCATTTGCTAACACATGTTTTTAATGTGAACTTTTTGTTTAAAGCGAATACAGCCCTGAGGATTTGGCTACTGCATATAACAACCGGGGGCAAATCAAGTACCGCAGGGTTGATTTTTACGAAGCCCTGGATGATTACACAGCTGCCGCACGAGTCCGACCCACTTTTGAAGTCCCCTATTACAACAGAGGGTTGATCCTGTATAGGCTGGGTAAGAATTGTTTTTTTCCCTTTTGCCCTGGACTATATTTTATGAATTCAGAGCTCTCAAATGTGAAACTAATGTAGTAATCATCAGGTCTTAAAGTCATGTAAAATTTGGGTGTAGAGCCCGGAACAAAGGAAGCATTGATTTTAGGCTTCTGGTAGGCTTTACAGACCACAGTGGAGCCCTGGGGTGGGGATCGGACCTGGCGCCGGATGAGGGTGACCCCATTACTTTGAGGACAGTGCGGATGACCGACCACCTGTGAAACTTTTCTGAGTTAAAATTTTTAAAGGCACACAAGACAATATGAAGTGAAGGCGTTTTAGATCTTTGGATTAAAGGGACCGTAGGTATTGTTTCTTTTTTAAAGTGTTAAAAAGAATACAAATTTCCCGTTGCTTAATTTTACTGTAATCGTGTAAAATAGGTGATAGGATTTTGTTGAGATTTTATGATGATTTATGCTATTTCCCTGTTAAATCTCAAGAAATAAACCCAGAGCTAATTTTAAGTGTTCATTTAAAGCTAATTTAAAATTTTAATTTTAATTATTCTACAAGGGCATGCAAAATTTCTTTGATATACACATCCATATGTCGGTATTAAGAGGAAAAAATCCTTTACTTAAAGGTGTGGTTGAAAGCTCATAAATATAAAAACATGTGTATCTGAACTTTGTTATGAATTATGTATAGAAATACTCAGTTTTTTTATTATTTTTCATTTTTTGGGTTCTGGTACAGGATACTTTGATGATGCTTTGGAAGATTTCAAGAAGGTATTAGACTTAAATCCTGGATTTCAAGACGCTACTTTGAGCTTAAAACAGACTATTCTAGACAAAGAAGAAAAACAAAGAAGAAATTATTGAAAAAAAATTATTGCAAGTTTTAACCTAATTAAAATATTGACTCATAATCCTTATAATGCCTGGCATCTCATTCCTTATAATGTAAAGTGGGTATTGAGCTATTTTGATTTATATTTAAGATAAAGAGATTCATGCATTAACACTGAAAGTTAGATAATCTATTTAAAGTAGTTAATTTCAGATCGAGTAACTAATAAGTGTGCTTTTCATAAAGTGTAAATAAATAATATCAATGCATAGTTGTATGTTATTGCAGTAAAATATTTAAAGAAATGTGTAGCATTTTCTTCTGTAAAACTATATTTTTTCTTATTTTCAGTCCCAACTTTTTATTTAAAAAATTTGACATCCGGACTGAGCCACCCAGGCGCCCCTTCTCTTGGCTTCTCTTCTCTTTTCCTTACTCTTGACTGGGGTCAGATGTAATACGAAAAAAGTGGAAAGCAAAAAACAAAACCCAAAAAACGCAACTCTGTAAAAGAATTTATTTGGTTTCTTGGATTCAATGATTCTTCATTCTTTGTCAGAAAAAAATAAAATCACTGAAGGTCAGAATCAGCACTTGGTGATTAGAACCCATATACTTATTTTTCTCTTTCTTATTACTGGAAATAACTGGTCAAAACTTTAGGCATTACACAGATTCTAAATTTCTGATTTACTAAATAATACCTTTGTTATGTGCCTTCAAGATATTCTTTTATGTGTGCTATTGCTTAGATTTCTCCTATTTTAGTATTTCTACTAAAAACCTACCCAAACTGGGTCATCTTCCAGCTTTTCTCTCTGCGAAAACAAGGCAGAAAATTGTGGTTTGTTACAAAGTAAGGTAAGATAGAGTAAATGGATGGAAGTTACTTTTGAGCTTAGAGAATTACTCTTAAACTAATTAAAAGCCTGGAGCTATTTATGTTTTTTTCTGAAACCTAGAACTGAATGAAGCCAACGGACTTACTTTCTGATAGCCAAGTACAGTCTGCTGGTGGAACGGCAAACTCGGTTTCCCAGTCAGCTTTTAGTCATTACCTATTTGCCATCTCTTGGATCTTCTCTGGTTTTTCTGTCTTTCACTGGCTTCTTTAACTTCCCCTCACTCACTACATAGTCTTTCCCCCGACCCCCTTTTGCAGGTCTGAAGTCTTTCTCAGTGGGCGTGGTAGATGCCAACCTACCTTCAGGGCAAGTCAATTTGGCATTTATGTGGATTTTAGTATCCTCTCTGCCAAGCCTAATCCCCCTTAAAACTTTAACTCAGAGTTTCTAAACCTTTTTCTTGCCTGACAACCTTAATTTTTCCCTGAAAATGTTTCTAAGTGAAAAGCCATTACGTGAAAAAAAAAGCCATTAATTTAATTTAATTTAAAGTTTTAAAAATGACTTTATTTATTTATTTGACAGAGAGAAAGAAAGAGAGAGAAGGAGAGTGCACAAGCAGGGGGAGTGGCAGACAGAGGGAGAAGCAGGCCATGCGGGGCTCCATCCCAGGACCCTGGGTTTATGACCTGAGCGGAAGGCAGACGTGTAACTGACTGACCCACCCAGGTGCCTCAAAATCCATTAATTTTAATTGAAAAAAATTATGAATTCCATTTTAGCCCAAGATACCCAAACACTTTTCACAGCTAGAAAAATATATTGAGTAATGAAGACAAGTGTATATAAGTAATAGCAGTTTGGAATCACATATTTATAGCAGTTACATCTGGTGTGATGGCATGAATGCTCACTGCACTCATTTTTTTCTTTCCGTGCTATTTTTAAAAAGCTTTATTGAGATATAATTTGCACAGCATACAATTCACACTTAAAGTGTACAATTCAATGATTTTTAAGTATATTCCATTTCTGTACTGCTTATAAAACCAATTTTTCAAGGTTTTTGGGTCTCATTGTCCTCTTGCAAACTGCACTTACGGAAGTTAGAACAGAAAAACACTTTGGGGCAAATTAAGAGCTACATATTAATAGAGTCCGTCGCGATACAGAAGAGCTTACGGACAGAACAGATGGAGGGAGAGTCCCGAAGGACCGTCTCATCCAGCTAAGTAGCACAACACCAACGGGTGCTGGGGAAATGGGAAGGTATGCCTCCGCCTGAAGCTGAGGCACCGAAATTTCACTCTTCTTCTAGCATATTTAATGACTGTATTTGAGTGAACAGATTGCTATTTACAAAAATTATTGACAAACACGTGGTTCAACTTTTCAAGATCCTAGTGAATAGTGAACTGAACGATCACTACATGAGCTAGGTGTGTTATTGTGACAGCTTCTAGATAAATTCATGTTTTGGTGTTTTCTGTATTTCTCAGAAATGGGACAAATTCTGGGAAAGTGATTCCAGTTTACATGGCATTTGGTCAGAGAGATTTGTTAAATTTCACGTCTAATGGTAGGGGACTTAAAAAAAAACACTGTTACGTTCTTTCCAAAAAAGGAAAGAAGGTGAGAATTTTTTTTTTTTTTTTTGAGAAGCGAAGCAATTGGTAAGATTTAAAAACATAGTTTATATCTCTTAAAATCACAAGGAGATAAAAGGACACATCCAAGTAGCAAAAGACAAATGAGAAAAACCCACAAGGGAAGCCCCCAAAGCAGAAATTATGAGCTGTGAGTGTACATTAACGCAGTGAGGGAAGAAGTCAGCAGGGTGCTCCCAGGCTTGTGTCTGTCAGCATCTCATCTCACGTGCAATAATGCAGGGAAAAAGTCTTATTTTTCATAGAGGATGAAACTGAGGCTAAGAAATTCAGTAACTTGCCCAAAGTCATGTTCCAAAATCCATGAAAACATTCGAAACTGCAGTTAGTATCAATTGATTTTTGTTGTTGGCATCAACTCAAAGCAGATATGAGAACTCTTTTTTTTTCTTTGATCCTGATACAAAATTTAAATTGCTCGTAAGTTGTTTTAGCATCCATCAAGGTGAGTAGCAAAACAATATTAAAATTAGTTTTTACCATGGAACATTATTGCAATTCTAGACTTACTTGTTGGTAATTTTCCTTCCTGATTGAAAACAGACACAGAAGATGGTGAAAAGCAGATTAATATTAAGAGCGAACTCCATTTGGAAAATGGAAAGACTCAGCTGCCAATATGTAAATTTGTTTCTTATTTTAAGAAAAAGTATCCAACATCTATAAACAAGGCAAAAAGAAGATTGCATATCCTTTCAATATTATGCTGAGCATAGCCTAAGAGACCCACCCAGGGACTGTTTAATTCTCTGAAATTACATGTAGTTTACAGATTTTTGTCCAGAGAAGATGCAACTGATTTCTATCTGGTAGAAATGATGACCCTAAAGATCATGGTATCATGGTTTTATCACCCTGGAGGACATTAACTAGTTTTGATTCTAGGTTAACCTAGTGACTTAATTCCCCAATTCGTCATTGACTGTAAATACTCAGTTTCTCAAATGCTCTTTTACCATCTGTTGGTTCTCTCATTCATGAGTCAAGTAGACATTTGTCTGTTTTCTTAGTTTGCCATCATATAGTCTCTTATTTCTCACCGGACTAAGAGAAAAGAGGGATTGGAAGTTTCTACTGCCTATTTATTTGAAATTTCAATCATTCTTATTTGGATTATGAGAAGTTTAATTGAGCTCTGACTGAAGCAAAGTATAGGGAAGGCCTTAACCTTAAATCACAACACATGTAAGTATTCCTTTGAAAAGTAGGCAAAAGCGCAGAGAACGTAGAAAACAAAAGTCCCTCCACCCCCCACCCTCCACCCCAGGCCCCTTCCCGTTCTCACGCTGCAAAAGGAACCACTGTGAAGTTGTATCTATCCTTCCAGACCTTTCTTGATGGACCAATACATGGACACATGTATGCGGGGACATGCACAGATTAATGGCTTACATATCATTCAGTAATTTAAATTATTGATGATCTTGGACATTCTTCTATATAACAGCATAGAAATTGGCCTCATTCTGCTTGGAGCCATGATTTAAAAAAAACCACATTAAGAATGCTTGCCGATTTTCTGTTATAAAATTAATAATGCATATAGTAATAAAAATTAAAACCGTACAGGAGGGCTAAATGGAGACTAAGGCCCCCCACCCCCCATTCTCTTCCAGAGGTGACCGCTTTAACGAGAACGACTGGAAACAAAGCATCAAATCGCTCGCTTTCTTGTTCCCACCACTCACATCTTTAAAACATTAGTTTGAGTTCTTTTCACCACCTCTGTGGATCCGTGCCCTCTAGGCAATTCTGGCCAGTTTGTACCAAGAATACCTCTGAGTATATCCTCTTGGCACCACATCTACCGGAACCTATGTGCACTTTATTAGAGTGCTCTCTCTAAGATTGGAGTCGCCACGGTGCAGCCTCTCAAGAGCCCCGTCTGGGACAAGCTCAGCTTGCACCGTGGCGACTCTGCTCCCTGCTCCCCGCCGCTGCTGGGGCCAGACCCCCGCCCCAGAAGCCCAGCAGCAGTGGCAGCACAGCCCCGGAGCCCAGCGATTCTCGCCGCCTCCTCTGCTACCACCCCAAGCCCACATGCACCCTCCCCACCCCCACCCCCCTTTTCTTTTTGCAGGTCTCCCAACTGGTCTGCCTCGGCTCTCACCCAAGTGGCTGGTCTGTCCGAGTAAGCAGCAGAGTTTCCCCAAAGGCCTTTGTGCTGGTTGTGCCCCCCTGCCCCTCATCCCACCACTGGCCCTCTCCTCTCCTCCTCCAGGCCTTTGATCCTCTGTCACCTGATGGGTGGGGCCCTCTTCTGACTGCCCAGTTGAGACACGCAAATCCCCATCGCGCTCCTCACCTCACTTTTTCTCTGTCTACCCATACCATGTGTTTATTCCTCTTGTCTCCCTGTCTTCTCCTACCGGAAGCTAAGCTACTCCAGGGTAGGGATTTTTGTCTGCTTTGCTCATGCACCATCATCAGCATCCCGCACAGAGCCTGGGACACAGAGGGGCCTCAGGTATGTCGAGTGGATTAATGAGTCCGTTATCAAATCTGCTCATTAACTTGCTATCTAGATCTTCAGATTCATTGCTGGCTATTAGGTGTGGGGCGGACAAGTGTTTGATCCCTTATTTCTCAGTTGATCTTGTAGTTGTTATTTTATTTTAAACAGCTCACTGTTTTAGTTTAGAGGAAGAAAGTCCTCTAAAAGACAAGGTTGATTCAGCAAGGACTTTATGTTTTAATAGAGCTTTATAACAGGTACCTGTTACAGGTTGAATTGTATCCCCCAAAAAGATATGTTGGAAGTCTTAACCATCAGTACCTCTGAATGGGACACTATTGGGGAAGGGGGTTTTTGTGATGTTAACTAATTAAGGTGAGGTCATATTGGGGTGGGGTGGGCCCTTAATCAAGTATGACTGATGTCCTTCTAAGAAGGGAATTTGGACTCAGACACAGGGGAGAAGGCCATGTGGGTATGGAAGCAGCCATAAGCCAAGGGCCACCTGGGGCCACCAGAAGCTGGAGGAGGGCAAGGAAAGATCCTCTTCTAGAGCCTGCAGAGGGAGCATGGCCCCACTGTCACCTCGAGGTCAGACTTCAAGTCTCCAGAACTGGGAGCGAATGCATTTCTGTTGTTATTGCTCCCCAATTTGTGGTGCTTTGTTACGGCGGCCCTGGGAAACTGAGCCAGCACCTAATAAATATTAGTTCAGTTTCCAAATGACAGGCATCTCACACGTACGCCCTGGTGTGCTTGCACCCACAAATGCCACTCTGCAAGGAGGAACAAACATCTGGTGAGAATGAGCCTATCAACTAAAGATTTCCAAGGAAGGGGAGTGAAGGAAGGGGCCTTATTTCCCTTTCTCCTGATCGAATCAGGAGAGGGGCTCATGACCAAGGACCCTACAAAACATGCTGGTTTGTCCCGGCTGTCCGCTGAGAAGTTTACAACCACCCTGTGTGCCTTCAAGACACTCAACTCTTGGAGGACAGACGCTCTTCTGGCTTGAGACCGAGAAGACAAGTGGGAGTCCTTTGAGGCTGCCAAGCAACAAGCCATTACAACAAGCCAGGTGAGACGCCATCTAAGTTGGCTGAGCGGCAGGATTGGGAGCTGCCAGTGGGGCTCGAGAAATAATCATCATTTCCATTATGAAGACCGGCTGCTGGTAGACTTATTGGAACCGGAGCAGCCTTTTGAATGGGGTGGAGAGGAGGCGAGCGAAGGGAGTAGGCGCCTGCACGTGGAGCCCACGCCCGCATCTGTCACAGATTACCAGCGTGTGACAATGGCCAGTGTCTTCTCTACCCTTGTTAACCTCCCCCCCCCCGCCCGTCTCTGCTTACAGTGTTCTCTCCCAGAACACCCTCTTTCCCTCATTTACTCAAGTCCTGCCCATTCTCAGAGCTTCAACAACTACCATGAGCCCTTCCCTGCCAATACCAGCCCAGACTCCTGTCCTTATTCTCCAGGGTTTCATTACGGTCTAGACGGAGCACCTTTGCCACTGAATGTGGTCCGCAGACCAGGAGTGTTCCATCAACTGGGTCTGTATCTCAGAGTGTGTTCTCAGAGTGTGTTTCACCGGCCCCCCAGAAGATGCTGGTGCACACCGAGGCTTGAGAACCACTTGTCTGTATCATTCGGCTCAGCATCTGATTATGCTCTTCCATTTCCTGGGCATTTGTCACCGCCCCCCCCCCCCCCGAACTGGGGACCCTGAGGACAGGAACCACATTTGTATGTGTCTCTCTGGCACTTGGCCCAGGTGTAAGCCCAGGTGCCTGATGGCCAGGGTGTCTGATCAGCGTCTCTGCCCGCATCTGTTCTATTCGAGCAGTGGAGGCGGGGAGAGGAGGAAAGGACAGATGCCCGGAGACTTCCCTTGGCTCTCCTGACTCTCTCAAGGACTTGAGTTTCTCGGGGAGGGTGGGTGGTATGTTTCCTCTCTCAAACTGGAGATCACATCGGTACCACGGAATTTGGCATGATGGATAATATTGAGTTATCACGCCAGGGCCTGCCTTGATCCAGGATTCTGTCTGCAATAGTTTTATGTGGGATTTCCTCCCTGGAAAAAGTCATCGCTGTTGAGCAAATCAAGCAATGCTGGCTCACTGTTCCTTTTTTCTGGGTCAATATGTCCTTCGTCTGGGCGAGTAGCGGTGGCTAGCTCTGCTGGCTTCCAGTATCCGTGAGAAGGGTTTTCAGACATGACTAATGTATAGCCTCCTCAGGCTCTCCGCTCACAGACCCTCCTAAAACACTGCCCTGCTCCAGCCTCATCACTTACACCACAGCCAGCAGTCCCGGGCTGGGGAGCAGCCTGCCCTCGCCTCAAGTGCTCTTCCTCCTTGGTCTGCTAGCGCTCACATTTCTAGACATAATTCCTTTTGAATTGCTTAATGGGCATATAATTTTAATCAGAGTCATATGACACTTGTGCTGGAGGGAACTTGAGAAATCATCTCCTTGATTTTTATGTATCATTTGCTTATTTGAAAGACTTTATTTTGTAGAGTTCTAGGTTTACGACGAAATTCAGAGGAAGGTACAGAGATGAACATAGACCTTCCACCCCCCACGTATGCATAGCTTCCCTCATGACTGACATCACTCCCCAGATGGTGCTTTTTATTTTTATTTTTTTTTACCCAAGGATGAACCCAATGGACACGTCCTTGTCACCCAAAGCTCATAGCTTACCTTAGGGTTCACTCTTCGTAGTGCACATTCTGGGCGTTTGGACAAATGCCTGAGGACGTATGTCCTAAAAATCCTCTGTCCTAAAAATCCTCTGCACGCTGCCTTTTCCTTCCCCTGCCCCCTCCCCAGGACCCCTTTATTTTACAGGTAGACAAACACATGCAAACGTTGTGCAGATGGTTAACAACAGAACGTGAGCCCTTCTGAGCCCTCAGTTTAAGAATAACAGTGGCTTCTAGTTAGTGAAGCACCTCGGTTTATACTAGTTTTCTCTCATCTTGACGCCAAATCTAGAGCTGCATCCAGACCCCATTCTTTGCCCGGGACCATCTTCCAGAATGGGAGCCCCGCAGCCCCAGCCCTGTGCTGAACTGTGCGAGGGTCCGGGAACCTGATGCGGAGAAGTGTTAGGTGCCCAGCACCCAGATCACACCCCTGGGTAGAGAGGGCACCCCAAGGCACAGGCAGTTTGTGGGGCTGTAGGAAAGGAAGCTAGTATAAAGAACTTTGGGAGGGTAGAGGACAAGGGGGAACGTAGACCCAGTGGTGTTTCCACCTGTGTAAATGTGGGTGATAATTTTACCTGTGAGCATGGGAAGGGGATCGGTAAATTCACATGAAACTAGAGGTACAAGAGGAGGAAGTCTACTGGGATGAGGATCAAGGACTAGTTAGAGAAACTTCCAGTAAGACAAATGCCAGTCATCTTCCGTGTGTTCTCACATAGGTCTCATGATATCCCTTCCACATTGACAGAATCTCTATTTTACCAAAAGGGAAGAGTCCTGACTTAATTTAGTTTTCAATTAGCCTTTAATTAGGCTGGAGACAAAGTCCGTAGAAAGTTCTAGATTCTTCTTTTCCTTGTCCCTAAGCTGCCTCTGGGGTGACCAGCTTGTCCTGGTTTGCCCAGGACTTCCTTGGTTTTGAGACTGGAAGTCCAGCATCCTTGGAGGCCCCTCAGTCTGGGGCAACACTAGCTCCTCCCTCTTTTTGCCCCCCTAGGAGACTGGCCATCTTGACGGGAGTCCTCCTGGTTCCCACAGGGCCTGGGTCAGGCCTGCTTTGCTCAGCTGACTGGCGCCGGAGCCAGGGCAGGCGGCCCAGAGTCCCCAGCCCCAGGCTGCATGCCGCCCCCATCCCACTGCATTTTGCTGTGGCGTGCTGGTCCCCCACAGGAGAGTGCTGTCTGCCTGTTCTACTTTAGCCCAGACTAAGAGGTTGACAAACAGGAAGAGAAGCGACTCAGTCATTGGGCAAACCAACCCCTGCTGTTTCCACCTTGGGACAAATTTAGTTGCAAGGGTCAAAACTTACTCAGATTCAGCTCAAGGCAAAACTTTAAGAATACAAGTTTCACAAACAGAGGTTGCTGGAGGGGAGGAGGGTGGGGGGATGGGGTCACTGGATGATGGGCATGAAGGAGGGCACGTGATGGAATGAGCACTGAGTGTTGTAGGCAATGGATGAATCACTGAACTCTACCTCTGAAACTAATAATACACTATATGTTAATTAAACGGAATTTAAATAAAAATAAATAAATTAATTTTAAAAAAAGGATACAAGCGGGGTGCCTGGGTGGCTCGGTCGTTAAGCATCTGCTTTCGGCTCAGGTCATGATCCCAGGGTCCTGGGATCGAGCCCCACATCGGGCTCCCTGCTCCGCGGGAAGCCTGCTTCTCCCTCTCCCACTCCCCCTGCTTGTGTTCCCTCTCTTGCTGTGTCTCTCTGTCAAAATAAATAAATAAAATCTTAAAAAAAAAAAAAAGGATACAAGTTTCATGGGGTCCTCGAACAAGCTGCCTGAGTGGGCTTGGGGAGGGGGAAGGTGAGGGAGTGGGCTGCCCGCCTGCCAATCTTCCCAGCCCAGCAACCCTGGTGTCTTGAGGGGCCCAGTAAATAGCACTGGGGTTCGAACCAGACAGGCACATTTAGAGGGGATGTTGGGCTTCTTTGGAAGAAGGACTAGTTTGGAGAATTTAGCTTAGAGAGAGCATGAATGCTTTTCCAACAACAGAGCCTTAGAACTAGGACGCCTCACCTGCCCGCGCGGCCTGGCCCTGGTGTGCTGTGGTCTCAGGTGAGACGCATGGTGGGGAGGGGACCAGAGAAGCAGAAGCTGCAAGTGGGCTCCTCCCGGGAGAGTGAGGGAGGAGAAGAGGGGGGGCAGCTATGCAGCTGGGTTCTTCACCCCACTGCTCAGGGAAGCGGCTGCGAGGTGCTGGGGGTGGGGGGGCACTGCGTGAGGTCAGGAGGTGGAAGGGTAGAAGGAGGGCCCCGCTAGTAGGCCCCCCCACCCCCATGGGAGGAGGTTTCAGGAGCCAGGGAGCAAGCCGCTCCTCTCCTCTCCCTCCTGACAGTGCGGCTGCAGCTGCCTTGGGTCACGGCCAGGATCCACCCCACGGGCAGGACGGGCTAGGCCTTGTGCTCCTCGGGGGTAGAGACCCCTTCCCTTTTCAAGCAAGCTCGGGATTGCTACTTCCTGGCTGAAGCCTTTCTCGCTCTCCTCAGAGCTACTCCCCCTTCTCTGAGTTCTTCTGCCAGTCCGTTTAGAGCCACTACTGACGGCCTTTGGGTTTTTAAAGCACTTCCAGAGTTAGTGATTACATGCAAATCCCGTCTTCTTAGGGCCCCTTTAAGAATCTCCTTTATGTAAACCAATGCTTGCACTTAAACTGTGTTCTTCCTTTTCAGTGCTCTTGATAATGACCTGGGGGTCTGAGGTCCTCAATGGGAAGAAGCTGGCATCTTAAAGCCCTTCTGGCCCGGCAGGGGTCGCAGCCCCCGCCCCCCCCTCCCCAAACCCAGGGACTTCTGTGGCCAGGGCTCTTTATCACCCAGGCCAAGACCTTGGCCCTTACCGCTAACCAACCCATGACGCTCAGCTGGGTTAACAAGATGGACCACCCATTTTTATAGTGAGAAACATTGCCCTCCTGAGACAGTTACGTGGGCCAGGCAGCAGAGTGGGGGCCCAGTCCATGACAGCATCCTCTGGAAGCGAGACAAGCTCCGGAACTGGGCCCCAGGGAGACATTCTTACCACCCTCCTCAGAGATGGCTTCGGGGCCTGGCCAGGAAGGGGCCCAGCAACAACAGGCCCGCATCTCAGGCGTCAGATGGCGCGTGCAGGAAGCCAGGGCTGTGCTGAGGGCACTCTGCGGAGCCAGACCGCGGGCGGTGACCACCCAGAACGGAGTTAAATAGTGACCCTGGGGGCGCCGGGACGGCGGTGGTGGTCACCTGGGCGGCCCTGGCAAACCCTCAGGGTGAGCAGTGGGACCCCTGGGCTCACAAGTAGTGCCCCACAGGTGGGCGGACTCGCGAGAAAGTGGGGGCGGGCGGGGGGAGCGCTGTTTCCTGGGCGGTTCCCTCTCCCACTAATGACCTGTCGGCTGCGGTGGGTACCTCGCCTCGTCCCCATGTTTCTTCCTTGCTCAGGGGAAAGCAGATGATTTGGCTCTGGTCCTTCATCTCATTTTTATAAAACAAATGCTAAGGCAGCAAGCTTGGAGGGCCTCTGCTAGGGAGCTCTCCCTTGTTTCTGGAAGGGGACAAGATCCTGGAGATAGCACATCACCCTCGGGGCAGTGGGGGCCGTGTGCTTGGTTAAATGTCTTTAGCATACTTGGACTCGGTTGTCGTCCGTGCAGTGACTTACAGGCTATGGAGGACGGCTGTGGTGTGTGGCCACCCCTGTGACGAGCAGGCAGAGAGCCAGCCGGGACCACGGTTAGGACCTTGGGGTGCTCCTCGGCGAAGAGGAAAAAGGCAGGGTCTCGGGGTTGGCAGGGGTCTCAAATGACATGCTGTCCAAAGTCCCCATCTCAGAGCCTGACCATCTGGTTAGGAGGCACATTGCCCCCATAGTCACTGAAGCCAGGCTGGATGGTCAAGTCCATTTCCCTGGCCCAAGTTCAAGGTGGATGTGGGGTGGGGGTGGCACTGAGGCAGGAAGGCCGAGATTGCAGGCTCCTATGGACTCTCTTCCAGGACTTCCTTCTTCTAGAAGGATAACCAGACTTGTTAAACATCCCATAAAATGCCTGCAAATTAGCATAGCCAGACGCTAGACAAGCTTGATGGGTGAGAGCCAGGTGGTTTTGGCCAAAGAGCCTTTAGAACTCACCCAGATCTGCATGCAAGGCCCCTTCAAGCTGACAGACCAAATGCGTCTGCCCAGATGCAGCCTTGATGCGGTGTGCTATTCAGAAAACTCTGCAGAAAGGGTAGGACAGAGTTTGGTCGGGACTCGAGGCAGCTCTCAGAAGGCTGGACTCATCTGGGAGGCCGGAGGGGAGAGGTGATGTTCGTGGGCAGGGCTGTGGTCAGAGCTTCCCAGTGTCACCACTGTACAACACAGGAGGGCTTTGCTCTCACCTCTTCTTCTCCCCTCAGGAGAGCACTGGCCGGGACAATGCCCCACAGGGTTCAGGTGTAGCCAGACTCGGGCCAGGCAGTGTAGACACATCCAAGAACAGAAGTGGGGAGCAGTAGAGACTCCCTAACGGGAAATCCACGTATTGGAGGCTTTACCAACAGTTCTAAAGTCTTCCGTAACCTTAATGAGGTTCAAGTCTCCATTTTGCAAAAGGAGGTGATGAGGTTAAAAAAAGGGGAAATAACTGGTCCAGTTCACACAGGTAGTAACTGGCTAAGCCAGAGATCTCCTAGAGGTCCAAATTATGCCAAGCTGCCTCCTATCACGCTTAATCCCAGTTACTAGTTACCTCCCTCCTATTGGACTTGACCTCTGGGTGTCGATGCCAAATCACTAAGCAGTATGTGTGAGCAAGTCTCTTCCAAAAAACCTAGAAAGTACTCAGGGCCTGGGACTCCCCAGGGACTTTCTTCAGTGTTACTAAACTGTCCATATAACTGGGAGTCCAGAGTCTAGCTTGGACCTTTGTGGTTTTCCCAGAGCGCCCCTCTTTGGGTCCAGATGCCACACTTTCACCACCGGCCTCCTGACTCTCTCACTCTGGGAGACAGGGTCAAAGTCTATCTCCAACCGGTTACTCTCTGCAGCTGCCAGGAAGAATTTGGAAACAAACAAGGTGGGATGTACTCTGGGGAAGCCTTGCGTCCATCAGCATCTGCCTTCAGTCCATCCTGGCCCCTTCTTACACTCGAGGAGGCCTGCACAGGGCTGGAGTCAACTGCTCGGAAGTCAGGAGAAGATCCTGATTGAGAAACTGCACAGAAGGAACGGATTAGTCTTTTGGTAGGCTCAGGTGGCACTGAGATCCCCTGGGAGGTTGGATCCCCCAGTTGAGGGGTCTTGCTCTGACACATGAGATGTCCTTACAGAATCTTGGGATTTTATATCCAGTAGGATTGGGTTTCTGGTTCTGCCCCTTCAGCTTTTAGCTGAGTGTACTTGCCCTTTACAATGATGTTCCACTGGGGGTTGCTGTCAGATTCTGGTGATGCTGACTCTCAACACTTGACCAGGAGTAATTCTGCCACAGCATCCACAAAGCTCATCAGTTCCTCCTCAAAGAATACCTATTCCAATGGCTGACTCATGGTGTCGTTTCCCGATCATGGAACTTGGCGAAGGACTCCTCGTAGGGAGGGAAGCATTTGGTATATTCATGGAGAACTTTCTTCTTCTGCCTTCTTGTCTCCAGAATACTCTTACCTTTGGCTACTCTTGTCTGGATCTCTGGTGTCGGTTGGCTTCTCCGGGGCCCTGCTGAATGAAGGTGTCAAGCCTAGGGCAACCGGGTGGAAATGCTCAAGGAAAGTTCTGCCTAACTCCTCTAGCTGCTTATTGACCTCTGATCTGGGACTCCAACACCACTGAGCCATCTCCTGGTGACAGAACATCTTTCTTCCTTGGCCGGTCCTCATGCCTGCCCACTTGGGTTAGTGTTTCTTTAACTGCGTAGCAGCAGAATAGCATTAGTCTAGGATAAGATTGGAATCAAGAGCAGGTTCTTTGGATTATGGAATCACAGAACAAAAGAGGACTCAAGGTAACTCTGCTTCATGGACAAGCGACCTGAGGACCAGATAGGGTTAGAGACTTCAAGGTCTCAACTTATGAATGACAAAGATGACAGAGTTGGGGTTTGAGCCCAGCACAGACAGCCTACTGCAGAGATTTATTCTACTGGTCTTTTCCATTGGTTTGTGGGCTATATTCTTGATGGATCATGATCTAGTCATGTGATAATTTGTTTTTAGCAACATCACTTAATCTTCTAAAGGAGAGGGTCACTCAATATTATTCCAATTTATACTTTCAATACGAACAAGTATCTGATGAGGAAATAAGATAAAACAATAGCTCCAAAAGAAAAAGAAAATCAACCATGGAATCTAAAGGATTCTAACATGTTGAGTTCCTTCTACAGACTCTCTGTGTTCCCTTCCCTAATCAGGTGAGATTCCCTTTAGATTGGTGGTGGGGGGGGCAGTAGGGCTAAGCTCAGGGACACAACTAACCTTCTTTCAGAGAATGGCCATCTTACCTCTAGTCAGTCAGGGTCTCTTGTGATTGTGGGCCATCCCTTCATAGCAAGGGCTTCCTTCTCATAGACAACTTCATTTTCATTTACAACATAGTCACCTTCAAAGTAAATAACCCAAGATTTTAGAGTATGTTGAGAACATGAGACTGAGAACGAATGCCATCGAAGCTGTTTTAAGAACTGGCAAGAGCAGGTGCCCCTTGCCTTAGCCTCACAGAGGTACCACAGCAGTGATATTAAACTGGAAGAATGCTTGGTTTCTGCTAGACTCTCTTGGTTTGCAGGTGTGGTCCTTCAGTGTGGCCTTGCTCATGCCAATGGAAGGGTCAGTGGCCACCGTGGTGGAGATGGCCATACTCCTGTTGGGGAGCACACTAGAATACCATCATGGTTCCCACAGCCATTCCGGCTCCCCAAACATACTCTGACCAAGGCCTGTCCCCCACTT
Source organism: Phoca vitulina (assembly GCF_004348235.1). Classification (NCBI taxonomy): domain Eukaryota; kingdom Metazoa; phylum Chordata; class Mammalia; order Carnivora; family Phocidae; genus Phoca; species Phoca vitulina. Next base: position 15,007,852 of record NW_022589745.1, on the reverse strand, counting down.
TATCTGGGACTTTGTGGACTGGATCTGGACTGAGACTCTGTGCTGCTCTATGATGGGCTTGGCTCCCTACCTGAGGTCTTGTCACAGGTGACCTCGGGCATACTGATTTAGGTTGTATCCTAAGGCCCTCAAGTAGGTGGTGACAAATATGGCACTTGACTCATTTTCACATACATCTTAGGAGTTGAATGCCAAAGCTGAATGCGACCAGAGGGAAAGATCATGGCCCTACCTTCAAGGAAATCTGTATGGAAGGGAAAATAAGGACAGACAATTAAGGACAAATAACCAACCAAGGTTGAATATGGTTGTGACTGTGATTACGAGAGTTGAAAGGAAAAGGAGCTGGGGGTGAGAGAAGGAAGAGAAACATTTTGTAGAAGTGGCAGAATTTGAAATGGGCTCTGAAGCCTGGAAGAGTTCACCCAGGAAGTGATGGGGTAAGTTTCACGAAGAAGGTATGGAAGTGATATGAAGTGAGTTTGAGCTGTGACAGTCTAGTTCATCTCCCCCAGTGGGGTAGAGAGATCAGTGGGTCTGGAACTGGATGCCACCAAGGCAGACGCTCAAGGCCTTCCTCATTCGGGATGCAAGCAGATGCGGCGGCTTTGAAGGAGGGCCGGCAGTGGGCCTGAAGACAGAGTTGGAAGATGGAACGAGGCAGCACGGAGATCACAGGTCTAACAGGACGCAAGGGTGTCGGGGGCCCAGGAGGCCTCCTGAAACTCCAAGCAGGAGTCCGCATGAGTGGGGAGCCAGAGGTATATCTACTTGCCGATGAGGTCTGAAGAGGGATCGACACACTTCATGGAGAAGCCTTCTCTGATCTCCGGTGTGTACACTTTCTTCAGAGTCACCTCACATTGGGCCTGCATCCTCTGGAGGAAAAGATCCTGGGACCCTTCCCACAGCGGGGTTCAGCTTCCTCACCAGAAGGTGAAGCCCAGCAGTCCTCATAGTAAGAGACAGATTGGGCAACTTACACTCATCGGGCCCAGGACCTCTGAGAGTTGCCTGCTTGCCTGAGGGGGCCTAGGATCTGGAAGCCACTTCTTCTAGTTCTAGGGGTTAGAATGGCATGCCATGCACCAAAACACAGGCCATTTCTCATGAACCCTGTCCTAGGCTTGTCTTAGAGACACAGGACATTCCCTCCACAAGAGCACCCAGATAGAGATGGCTCAAGCCTGCACCTTGCTGCTCGGAGGCAAGCTTCCGATTCTGGCCCTGCCTTGTATCTGACATGCCAACACATCCCTTTTTGACTGATGGCCCCAGACCCTGCCACACCTTCTCCTTGCCCTCCTTGGCCCACCAGCTCAATTGCTTTCAGGACTCACTTCATAGTGCCCCTGGGGAAAAGAGTTGTACTGTCAACAGCTGATGGGTGGACTTATTTCTCAGAAGGACTTCACCAGGGGGTCCTGGCCCAGGGCTCAGGCCCTGGAGTCCCATGTAGAGCTCCCGATAGCAGAACAAGCCAGTCACTGGGATGGCCATGCACAGATTCTCAGGTGGCAGGTGCCAGGTAGTTCTGTGGAATGTGCAGAATGGGTACATTGGACTCCAGTTGGGGTTAGATTCTCCTTGTTCATTATCTATCCCTGGCCCCCGAGGCGGAAGTGCTAAGCATTCATTTGTCATCATGATCTTTGGTCTTTTTTCTTCTCCCATGAATGCTAGTGAGAAGGCCCTTAAGTGATAGGGTTTGGTCTTAAGCAAAAGGATTTGTCTTGTGGGGAATCTGTAGGAGAGCTGGAGGTGGTGAGGTGGCAGGGCCTCTCAAGTCACAGCTGGGAGAGGGCCACAGCCAGCCCTGGCCTCCGAAATGCCAGCATGGGGCTGGGGGACGGGGGATCTGGCCCCAGCTGCACCCCACGCCAGCTGTTGAAGCCCCTCTTCGTCCAGCGCCACCACAACTTCTGCTCGTCTTGCAGAACTATGGGGTCAGGGGAGAAAGAGTCAATTTCCAGTGAGCATCTTTGTGCTCAACATACTTTTGCTTTTTCCTAAAGCCCCTCAGGGTAGCTGGTAGTAGAGAAATGGGGCTTGGGAGAGGCTAGGTCCCTATGTTCCCTGCACTCAGAGCTCTCAAAAGCCACCTACAGAGCCTTTTCCAGAACCGTCCCCTCCCTTGCTCTGCGAGGGTCAGTGGAAGCTCACCCAGGTTCCTCTCGGCTCATTCCTGGAGTGGGGCGCCGCGGGAACACCCTGGCCTGAGTGTCCTTGGAGCTGTGGCCCAGCTTGGCTGCACTGCTCCCGGGCACCACCTTCCTCCCGGCGGGGGGCTCGCACCCCATCTGCCGTGGCCTGTGAGCAGCCTCCAGAGCCTGGCGAACAGGAGTGGTGTTGACTGTGTCATTGCATTTCAGAGCTAAAAGCTGAAGGCAAGGCAGGAAGTGGGCACCGGATACTCCCATCAAGAGGCCCATATGGGTTCTTCCTAAAGAGGTGGGCTCCTCCTTTCAAACTCAAGGCGACTACTGGACATTTTACTAAGTCAGTGAAGTAGAGCACTATTCAGCCTGAAGAGCGTGTCCGACCGGAACCCCCCTGGGGAATCCTGGGCTCGGGGCCACACTCGGGGTCCTGTAGGCTGTGTGAGCTGCACACCATACGTGGCAGCTCTCCCTGCCCCCAGCTCGAGCAGAGCTCAGAGGAGAGACTGGCCGAAGAGGCCTGCAGGTGGAGCTCCCAGCGCTCAGCCTTCTTGCCTAAACGGGAGTCTCCTAATTGGAGGCAAGGCTTGCAAAGGTGGGGGTTCTCCCAGGAGGCCAAGGTGGTACAGATATGGCTCCTCTCCCCAGGATCCCGGAAGAGCACAATGGACGCTGAAGGCCGTGATGTGGTTTATAGCTGGGTTTTGAACCTGCCCTCTGGAGTGGGGCCATCTATACATCGTGTGGGCAAGAGGGCGGCAGATTGAGCCAGGCTGGACAAGGATTGCCCGGCCAGTCCTTGGTGCTCCCACTGGCAGCAGCCAGCCAGTGTTGTGACGTCCCCTGCTCAGGGTCCTGAGCTTCAGAGGCCATGGGCACATAGCTCTTCACGGACACCTGTCACCAAGTAGGGTTCTTTAGATGGTAGATACACAGAAGGGGAGCCTCTTCCACCTCTGCCCAGACCGCACCCACCCTGCAAGGCTCAGAGACGCTTCCCTATGTCTGTACCTGAGCCTCTCCTTTGGGTCTCCTCCTCGGCAGGGCCTCTGTGGTTCACTCACATTCCCTGCACCTGGCCCCGCACCGGCCTGCGCTGACCCCATTACACCTTCCGGAGCAGGGAATCTGGCCAACATGACAGTTCATTCATGTGAACGGCCTTTTCTGTTGGGACCTAGATTCTCCGGAGACATCCTAAGGGAGGAGGGCCTGGTTGGGGCAGGAGCTTTGACACCACTTTTGTGCCCAAGGCCACAGTAGGGAGCCCCCCAGTGGGTGGAGATTGCACACCGCCTACCTACCTCTGGGCCTGTGATCCTTCACCTTAAATACTCTCTTTTCTTCTCCTAACCTAATCAACTGTTGCTTCCAGGAAAGGGTCTGGTTCATGGTTCTGCTGGGGTGGGGGACAGGGGGCTGTAAGAACCCACAAGAACCCTTCCCCTCTCGCCCACAAGTTCTAGGTGGAAGGTTTTGCTTTTCAGAAAGCTCGGGGTAGATGCAGACGGAAGATCCCGGCCACGCAGGTGCTCTCCAGGAAACCTAGGAAGACCCTGGGAGAGGGTCCCCTCCCTGCTACCCTTGTGGGAACTCCACGTGGGCACTTCCATCCGATCCTTGATGGGCCGGGGGGCAGTAAGAGGCTGTCTTGGGTGCCCCCCATCCAGAACCCTGGCGAGAACAGGAGTAGCAAGGTGAGCCTGGGGCAGAGGAGCAGGGGAGGGGGGAGCACTTGTCCTGGGAGCATGGTGACTTGGAGGGGGGGGCCGGTCAGGCCATCCAGGTGGGAGGCTGGGCCACCTGAGGGGGTGGGGAGATGGTCAGCTGTGTGGGGCTATTGCAGCGTGGGTCTGAGGGCAGGTATGGGCCGCGTGTTGACTACCGCTCTGCTTGCGACCCCACATCTCACGACCCCCTGAGGTGCAGGACAGACCTGGGGGTGAGGCTCCTCTGCGGGGCAACCCCTGGCTCCCCGCGTTTGGCTTTGCACAGGGGGTGCCTACGGGAGCCGGAGCCGGAGACAGGGCGGTCAGGCCATTTTTACTTATAGGGACCTAAGACCTAGGAACTTCCTTCCATTCATCCTCTTCAGGACTGTGTGCGTCAGGGGCCATGGGCTTCATGGAAGTCTGGGGGAGAAATCGCTGCAGTGAATCCTGGAACAGGTCTGGGAGCCCTTCAGAGGCTCTGCCCCAGGTGGGAGTTCCTGATTCCGGGGCAGTTGGTGTCTAATACTGCTGCTGACGAATTGAATTTTTTAAAAAAGATTTTATTTATTTATTTGAGAGAGGCGGGAGGAGGGGGGAGGGGGCAGAAGGAGAGGGAGAAACAGATTCCCCGCTGAGCAGAGAGCTTTGAGGCTCGATCCCAGGACCCCGAGATCATGACCTGAGCCAAAGGCAGACGCTTAACTGACTGAGCCACCCAGGTGTCCCAGGGATGGAATTTTGAATTTTATTTGAATTAACTTTAAAAAATAACAGTTCGGTTGTTGAAAAAATTTAAAGGATGTTTGGAACAACAAATTCACATTTAAAGTGTGTGAATCTACTTTTCCAACTGCAAGGTTTATGAAATCTAAATACAGATCAAGTATTTTTGTTGAAAATTTAGTGTTTACATCGAGCTACGTTGTGTTTTATATATATTCACACATACATCAGATTTTGAAGACTTAGTACCAATAAAAGAATGTAAAACAATCTCATGAGTAATTTTTATTTGACTATGTGTCAAAATGATAACATTCGAATATATTGGGTCAAAATTAAATAATATTACATTTAGTTGCATCTGCTTCTGTCAGCTCTGACACGAAGCTTCGGGGTCTTGAAGGCAGGTTGCTCACAATGACTCAGGCAGCATCTGAGCTGCAAATGCCCCCAGAAGTGGTTTACTATAACTCCATGGTCTCCCCCTCTTCAAGGATGGGGTGCCTCAGTTGAGGTAGGGGCAGGGGTTTGGTGCAGAACCTGGCCTAGAACCCAGGTCGCTACTGAGTTCCAGCAGCCACCTGACGCTGGGCCTGCTGGGAGATAACAGGAGTCCTGCTGTGTGTGTTCCCCACTGTCCACCATCAGCGTGACTGGTCTGAGTGTCAGGGCTCAGCTGCCCCACTTTTGTGCATGGTTTTGTTCTTTTAAAAATAGCTGTGCAGGCGATTATAGGGTCCTGTGAAGGTAGAGGAGTCTTTGCTGTCCCTACTAGGACCTGGAGTTTCAACTTGGAGCCCAGAGGGTATGGGACTTAAATCTGACACAGCCACTTAGGTACACATGGCCTGAGGCCATCAGGCGTTTTTTTCTCCTGCCTCCCCGCTCCCTGGGGCCTGAGCATGCCATTTCCTATATGGCCACTGGGTGTCGCCCTCGCCCCACAAGTGGGCCTGCCTTCCCTCCGTCTAGGGCTCCTTGAGGGCTTACTGTGTGCTGGCCCCCGGTAGGTGCTGGGGACCTGTGTCCCTCCCCTGGCGCTGAGCTCAAGGCAGTGGGCCTGACTTTGATCTTCCGTGATCACACTTTGACAGCGCTGTTGCTTCCTGAAAGCACAAGCTATTTGTAGGCAACATCAGG